>NW_022045854.1:0-436940 GCF_003285905.1 Drosophila hydei
AACACGCGCAAACACGTCTACTCGCGGCGACTGTCGAACACAAACCCTAAAAGTACAGCGGGTAAACACAATATTAAATTCGAATTTATGCTGTCGGGCATGCATTCCCTCTTGGGTAGAGGCGAGGCCTCTTTAGTCTCCGCTGACTACGGGAACAGCTTCCGGCTGTGATCACACTCTACGTTGAATCCCAACATTTTAGCAACCACAGCCACCCCGATTCTGCCACTAAAGGGGCTGACCGTGATCACCAGCCCATCCCTTGGTTAAAGGTTTAACCAGAAAATGAACACCCGCGACTCTATATCCCGAGGAAGTGAGTCTACCAAATTAGGGCTTTGGTCTGCCCTTCGACTAGCCCGTAAGGATTAAGGACTTTGGTGAGACCTTCGATGTATCCATGAATACGAGAGCACCGAAGCATAGCTCTCAACAGTGCTTAGCGGATCCGGCGTTACAACAACAGTAATGATGTTGTGATCGCTCAGATCCCACTCGCTTACACTCCAATCATACGTGGCCCACATAGACGCTGAACCGCTGCCTGTTCAAGTAGCCCCGAGAGCGCTCGGGGAGCTTACTGAACCACAGGGGGGATACTGCGTTCGCATCTAGGCCATAGATGACAGGCGTGCGGCTGGCTAGCAGCAGCACCGCATCCATGTACAGCAGGTACGGTTCAATTTCAGTATTGAACGGGCAATATACGGAGGTGAGGAAAATTTAGCCAAAGTTCCCAGACACACTCACGCATACGCCGTACTCAGTGATGAGCGACGAGACAGGCATGCAGACGACCTCCTGGTCGTCAACGACTATGGCAGCTTTATTGCGGCGGTCGGAGAAAACTCGCATGCCTGCCGGTAATCCGGTGATCCTTCCCCCACGATCAACGTATAAGGCTCCTGGATCAGTGCGAACTTGGATCCTGAGTTCCTCATCCTGACACCGAGCTCTATCACGGCAGCTCGACTGCGACCGCAGTTTGCCTGGGTGATGCTAAACATTAGTGTCTAGCAGCCACCTTGGCGAGCACAGCTCCGTAAATCGGGCAATCCGCTGAGAGCATTAAATGCTTACAGGGGAGCCCCTTGAAGCTGCAATTCCTGCAGTGAACAGGATTGCAGCATTTCCCAGCTCGGTGTCCGGACTGTCCGCACTGACGGCAGATCTGCTCCTTCATCCGGCATTGGGCGATCTTGTGGTCAAAACTGACACACCTGTGGCACGCATACGTGGCACCATCGATCGCCAGCGGAAGGCGAACCAATCCACGTAAATCCTGTCGTGTTCCTCCAGGATATCCAGGGCCTTCTGCTCCATCTCCAGCTGGTTTGTTATGGGGCCATCGCCTTGCGTCCACGCCTTAGAGACGATCGCAACAGACTTTTCAAAGGCAGCACACGACATGTGCCCTTGAAGTGGTTTTGAACAAACCGCCCATGAACTGCTTGACAGTGATACAACTGTCAACGTCCAAGACGGTTATTCTTGGCCCTGAGCGCTGCGGTTCTCTTAATATCTAACCCAAGTTCTTTAAACTTGGGGTTAGCCACTACCCTCCGGATCTCTCCCGACGACGGTGTGCGGATAATAATCGCACCACCTCGCTTCAGCTCACGCACCTCGTGTACGCCTCTCCTCTGGATTGCTGCTAGTCACAATTGCTGACCACGTCTCCGCAGCTTGCGGGTCCGTGATGCAGCGATTGGAGCGCCAGCGCGGGCGACTGCGGCGTTGGCAGCGTGGACAGCGGGGACAGCGAAGGGCTCAACGGCCTGTGGGCGGGCACGGCTCTGCGCCTCTAACTCCACAATCCTGCCGTACATACTAAGGACAAGCTCCTGGTAGCATGCTCCTGCATCCAGCACGCTTAGTGCCACATTGCCTGGGCACTCCTCTCGAACAACAGCTCTCCTGAGCTCCTGTTCGATGACCAGTATCCGTTGAACCATCTCGTTTGGACAAGCAATCGGGGAGGCGGCAGCAGTAGCAGTGGCAGAAGCGGCAACGGCAGCAGGAGTAGCGACAGCGGGGGCTGTAGCGACAGGTATGACAGCGGCGGGGGCAGCAACAACGGCAGCAGAAGCAGCACTGACGGCGGCCAGCGACGGCGGCAGTAGTGGTGGCTCCAGCCAGCACAGCTGCCAGCGACGCATCGCTATCATCGCCCGAGCTCAAGGCTGGCGCACGTAGCTTCCGCGGGGGCGAATCCAGCGGTGGCGGCATGACGTCGTCTGACATCAAGCGCGTTGACACGCGCGCCACCGCAGCGGGGCGCCCGCGCTTCTTCCGGCCCGACACTGATCGCGCCGAGCTGGCAGCACTGCTGCTAGCATCGCTCTCCATGCACTAGGCACTAGGCAACAGAAGGCAAAAAGAAACGCAGCCTTAGGGTATGCAACCCTTTTTTATATCTTTGCAGCACAAAAGTATGCCGCACTTTTTTGTTTGTTCTGATTGGCCGACCAATCACAACACAGTAACTGTAAGCTGTAAGCACTACAGTTGTTTGCGCACAGCCTATCGCTGAGAAGGCAATTTAAGCACTCCTTAGATTTTGTAGCGGTAAAATCTACAGAAACAAGCGCAAACACGTCCACTCGCGGCGACTGTCGAACACAAACTCGAAAAAACTCGATTGTCGAACCCTAAAAGTACAGAGTCCTGATATTTATTTATCGTGGCGTGTACCCGGGGGGTTTACGACACGGTACGCGTGAGCCACGTATGTGACACAAGTACAGCGGGTGAATACGATGCGTCCACCAACGCCCCTAAAAGAACTCTTTTAGGTACCAAGTTTGAATTCATGCTGTCGGGCATGGCTTCCTCTTGGGTAGAGGCGAGGCCTATCTAACTCTGCTGAGCGGGACAGCTTCCGGCTGTGGTCCAACTTACATTGAACCACAACATTTATCAACCACAGCCACCACGATACTCCCACTAAAGGGGGCAACCTCAATTGGGCTGGCCTTGGCCACCAGCCCATCCCGTTGGTTCAATAACAGCTTTGATCGGCTGTTCGCAGTCAGAGACTGCTTCCCATTTGGTTTCGACAACAGGAACTGGGTAGACACCAGCGACAGACTCCCGAAAGAGTGAGTCTACCAAATTGAGAGGCTTTTGGTTGCCCTTCGACTAGTCCATAAGGATTTGTCTCCCAAATTGAGGACTTGGTCAGCCTTCGACTAGTCCGTGAGGATTCGTCTACCAAACTTAGGACTTTGGTAAGACCTTCGATGTGTCCACAAGGGCACGTCTCCCGATTAGGGCTCTGGTAGGCCCTGCGACTCAGCGCGAGGATTTTGTCTGCCAAATTGAGGCTATGGTCGGCCTTTCGACTAGTCCATTAGGATTCGTCTTCAAATTTAGGGACTTGGTATGACCCTCGACTTTCCTCGTTATAAGGAAAATCTACAAATTGAGGCTTTGGTCTGCCTTCGACTCGTCCGAATGGATTTTGTCTACCAAATTAAGGACTTTGGTTGGACCTGCGATTCACTCCGGGGAGATCGTCTACCAATTTGAGGCATTGGTAGGCCTTTCGTAGTAATGCTACTACCAGTTTTGACTTACGTCAGTCCGGTACTGTGTCGACCAGGTCCAGCTCCAGCGTCAAGCAGCATGCGTCGCCTGCTGAAGACTATGCGAGCATATCTTTAAGCAGTTGCATGCTCTCGTGGTCGTCAGGGTGTCAGCGAAAGTCAATCACCGGATTGTTTTCTCTGAATTCCAAGCCCTTCCGGGTCTCGCACATCCGCATAGAGGGGGCAGACACATAAAATGTGCTGCCAGTCCTCTACGGGATCGCCACATGGACATTCAGCAGTCTCGCTTAGACCACGCGCATGCAGGAAGGCATTCATCGAGCATGGCCAGTTATGAGGAAACTGGCATGCATCGTGAACTTGAAGTCTGGGCGGCTGTAGACGAAGCTTACGTCCGGGATGAACTTATGCGTCACACGACCGTGCTCGCTGTCATCCCATCGAGTAGTTGCACTCACGCAGTAAGCGTTCGTCCAACAAGGCTCTCCTCATGTTACGATCAAGGGTCGAAACGTCTTGATCGTAGAGCCAGTCGCCTTCTACCATAGGGTAGTTACGCTTCATCTTCGACTGCATTGCTATACGCATCGCCGCAAGGTCCAGCGTGGAGCTCCAGCATGAACTTCAAGGGCATCCGTAGATACCGTTCGGCACGTTGGCAAGCACCCTAATAGGATGAGCCGGTGGCAGGACTTCACCACCTGTACCAAACCGAGGCACCAAATAGCGCACAAGGCACCATGAGTCCGGCATAGATCCTTCGCGTGCTGCGGACTGAGTTCCCAGTCAACGCGTAGCACCACGGGTCAGGGCTCCGACGACTCCGGCCAGCCGATCGCGTAAGGGACGCCGACATGCGGGAGAACTCAACCGCTCGCCGACCGTGATGCCAAGGTACGGCATGCGTACATACCGCAAGTTTGCTCCTGCAAAGCTTACGGCGGGCGGTCTGCCAATGACAGCCTTCCCTTAAGGAGCATCGTCATAGTCTTCGTAGCCGAGACTGCGACGCCTACCTCGTACCCCATCCTCCACTAATTCCATTAGTTGGGCACCTTTGAGCTCCAGTTGGGATCGGAATTTCCCTCTACGAGCAGCAAGAGGTCGTCAGCATATGCACTTAGTGTCATTCGCTTCAAGGCGATGCAGAAGATGTCCATCAGGATGTTCCAAATAAGTGACCACTGATGAACCCTGCGGACAGCCACGTGTAACATCAACACTGACTCGCCGAAGCTGCTGACGATACTTGCCTTTCGGTCTGAGAAAAAGCTGCGCCAGATCCCAACTTCCCTGCATCCTAATCCGATAGTCGGCGTAGCGTAGAGCTGCGTCCCATTCGACATGGTCGAACGCACCCCTGAAGTCCACGAAGATACCGAGCACATATCGAGCCGAGCTGGCTCCGACACTGCTCACGACGTGACTCCAGGCATCCTCAACGCAGCGCCCGGGCCGAAAGCCGATTGCCATCGACTCTCGTCCGTGAGCACCTCCTTCACACGGTTCACCATGATCCCTTCGAGTACTTTGCCGAAGACAGGCAACAGGCAGATACCCGATAGGACGCTGGATCGCTCCTGTCCTTATCTGGGCCCTTGAGAGCGCAACCACACGTGGGCGCTTCCACTCAGTGGGGAAGTATCCCTCTGCCAGGCAGCGGGAAAACAACGCTGTCAAGTACTCAGGGATGGCGCGCCAAGCCGCTTTGACCATACCCCCAGTTATGCCATCTAAACCAGGTGAGCGTTTGCTCCGAACTCTGGCGATGCATGTCTCTACCTCGAACCTGTCAAGGGCTGGGGTACTTCGCTAGGAATGGTAACGTCCACTGGCCTCTCCGCAGCGGGAAAGAAGCTGCGGAGCAGGACGTTCGCACAGTCGTGCCAGGTTACAACTTGCTCGTCATTCCAGCGAAGGCAACCGAGATCGGTGCACGTCTTGCGGCCTCGGCATATCCGGTAGGCACGCCCCCATGGGTCTTCCTGGTGCTCGCCGACAAATCGTCTCCAGTCTTCCTCTTTCACCTTAAGCATCATCCTCACGTATTCCTTTCGGGTGATCCTGAAATACGTGGCGAGGTCATCAGCACTGTCACTGTGGTTTCGACGCGCATGCTGAAGCCTTCGTCGGGCTCTCCTGAGCTCGCGACGTGCATCAGTGAGGGCGGCATTCCACCAACCCACACGACGTCTGGCTTGTAGCTGTTGGCGTCCCAACACAGTGTCGCTCACCTGATGAACCAGGGAGCGGAGTGCTGAGACCTGCTCATCAGATGCCATCTGGTGAAACTCCTCCAGAGGAAGTTCCAACGATGCAGTCATCAGCTCATCACTGAAACGTCGCCAGTCAGCCCGTTGGAGTTTCCACGAGGGCACCGGAGCATAGCTCTCAACAGTGCTTAATGGATCCGGCGTTACTACAACAGTAATGATGTTGTGATCGCTCAGATCCCACTCGCTTACATTCCAATCGTACGTGGCCCACGTAGACGCTGAATCGCTGGCGATCGTTACGTCGATATCACTTCTTGCCCTGCGATTATCGAACGTGTACACACTGCTGCGGACATTAAGCACTCAGGCTCGGCTACCCTGTACCCAATTTGCTAGCAGCTCACCCCGCTGCCTGTTCAAGTAGCCCCGAGAGCGCTCGGGGAGCTTACTGAACCACAGCTTACTGACAGGCGTGCGGCTGGCTAGCAGCAGCACCGCATCCATGTACAGCAGGTACGGTTCAATTTCAGTATTGAACTGGCAATATACGGAGGTGAGGAAAATTGAGCCAAAGTTCCCAGACACACTCACGCATACGCCGTACTCAGTGATGAGCGACGAGACAGGCATGCAGACGACCTCCTTGTCGTCAACGACTATGGCAGCTTTATTGCGGCAGTCGGAGAAAACTCGCATGCCCGCCGGTAATCCGGTGATCCTTCCCCCACGATCAACGTAAGGCTCCTGGATCAGTGCGAACTTGGATCCTGAGTTCCTCATCCTGACACCGAGCTCTATCACGGCAGCTCGACTGCGACCGCAGTTTGCCTGGGTGATGCTAAACATTAGTGTCTAGCAGCCACTTTGGCGAGCACAGCTCCGTAAATCGGGCAAGCCGCTGAGAGCATTAAATGCTTACAGGGGAGCCCCTTGAAGCTGCAATTCCTGCAGTGCACAGGATTGCAGCACTTCCCAGCTCGGTGTCCGGACTGTCCGCACTGACGGCAGATCTGCTCCTTCATCCGGCATTGGGCGATCTTGTGGTCAAAACTGACACACCTGTGGCACGCATACGTGCGCACCATCGATCGCCAGCGGAAGGCGAACCAATCCACGTAGATCCTGTCGTGTTCCTCCCGGATATCCAGGGCCTTTTGCTCCATCTCCAGCTGAATTGTTATGGGGCCATCGCCTTGCGTCCACGCCTTAGAGACGATCGCAACAGACTTTTCAAAAGCAGCACACGACATGTGCCCTTGAAAATGGTTTTTGAACAAACCGTCCATAAACTGCTTGACAGTGATACAACTGTCAACGTCCAAGACGGTTATTCTTGGCCTGAGCGCTGCGGTTCTCTTGATATCTAACCCAAGTTCTTTAAACTTGGGGTTAGCCACTACCCTCCGGATCTCTCCCGACGACGGTGTACGGATAATCGCACCACCTCGCTTCAGCTCACGCACCTCGTGTACGCGGACACCAAGAGCGGGGGCAACATCCTTGCGAACGCGCTCAGCGACTTGTTGAGGCGTCTCCTCTGGATTGCTGCTAGTCACAATCGCTGACCACGTCTCCGCTGCCTTGCGGGTCCGTGGTGCAGCGATTGGAGCGTCAGCGCGGGCGACTGCGGCGTTGGCAGCGGGGACAGCGAAGGGCGCAACGGCCTGTGGGTGGGCACGGCTCTGCGCCTCTAACTCCACAACCCTGCCGTACAGACTCAGGACAAGCTCCTGGTAGCGTGCTCCTGCATCCAGCACGCTTAGTGCCACATTGCTGGGCACTCCATCGCGAACAACAGCTCTCCTGAGCTCTTGTTCGATGGCCAACATCCGTTGGACCATCTCGTTTGAACAGGTCAAACTTGATGTGGCGGTAGCAGCAGCAGCAGAGGAAGCGGCAGCGGCAGCAGGAGTAGCGGCAGCGGGGGCTGTAACAGCAGGGGTGACAGCAGCGGGGGCAGCAACGACGGGGGCAGCAACAACGGGGGCAGCAATAACGGCAGCAGAAGCAGCACTGGCGGCGGCAGCGACGGCGGCAGTAGTGGTGGCTCCAGCCAGCACAGCTGCCAGCGACGCATCGCTATCATCGCCCGAGCTCAAGGCTGGCGCACGTAGCTTCCGCGGGGGCGAATCCAGCGGTGGCGGCATGACGTCGTCTGACATCAAGCGCGTTGACACGCGCGCCACCGCAGCGGGGCGCCCGCGCTTCTTACGGCCCGACACCGATCGCGCCGAGCTGGCAGCACTGCTGCTAGCGTCGCTCTCCATGCCTAGGCACTAGGCAACAGAAGGCAAAAAGAAACGTAGCCTTAGGGTATGCAACCCTTTTTTATATCTTTGCAGCACAAAAGTATGCCGCACTTTTTTGTTTGTTTCTGATTGGCCGACCAATCACGACACAGTAACTGTAAACTGTAAGCTCGCGCACAGCTTATCGCCGAGAAGGCAATTTAAGCACTTTTTAGATTTAGAAACGGTAAAATCTACGTAGGCAAGCGTAAACACGTCCACTCGCGGCGACTGTTGAACACAAACCCTAAAAGTACAGAGTCCTGATATTTATTTATCGTGGCGTGTACCCCGAGGGGGTTTACGACCACGGTACGCGTTTGAGCCACATATGTGACACAAAGTACAGCGGGTGAATACGATGCGTCCACCAACGCCCCTAAAAGAAACTCTTTTAGGTACCAAGTTTGAATTCATGCTGTCGGGCATGGCTTCCCTCTTGGGTAGAGGCGAGGCCTATCTTAACCTCTGCTGACTGCGGGGACAGCTTCCGGCTGTGGTCCAACTTTACGTTGAACCACAACATTTTATCAACCACAGCCACCACGATACTCCCACTAAAGGGGGCCAACCTCAATTGGGCTGGCCTTGGCCACCAGCCCATCCCGTGGTTCAAATTAACAGCTTTGATCGGCTGTTCGTAGTCAGAGACTGCTTCCCATTTGGTTTCCGACAACCAGGAACTGGGTAGACACCAGCGACAGACTCCCGAAAGAGTGAGTCTACCAAATTGAGAGGCTTTGGTCCGCCCTTCGACTAGTCCATAAGGATTTGTCTCCCAAATTGAGGACTTTGGTCAGCCTTCCGACTTTCTCCGGAGAGAAGAGAGTCTACCAAATTGAGGCTTTGGTTTGCCCTTCGACTAGTCCGTGAGGATTCGTCTACCAAACTTAAGGACTTTGGTAAGACCTTCGATGTGTCCACAAGGGCACGTCTCCCAGATTAGGGCTCTGGTAGGCCCTGCGACTCATCGCGAGGATTTTGTCTGCCAAATTGAGGCTATGGTCGGCCTTTCGACTAGTCCATTAGGATTCGTCTTCCAAATTTAGGGACTTTGGTATGACCCTCGACTTTCCTCGTTATAAGGAAAATCTACCAAATTGAGGCTTTGGTCTGCCCTTCGACTCGTCCGAATGGATTTTGTCTACCAAATTAAGGACTTTGGTTGGACCTGCGATTCACTCCGGGGAGATCGTCTACCAATTTGAGGCATTGGTAGGCCTTTCGTAGTAAATGCTACTACCAGTTTTGACTTACGTCAGTCCGGTACTGGTCGACCAGGTCCAGCTCCAGCGTCAAGCAGCATGCGTCGCCTGCTGAAGACTATGCGAGCATAATCTTCAAGCAGTTGCATGCTCTCGTTGGTCGTCAGGGTGTCAGCGAAAGTCCAATCACCGGATGTATTCTGCTGAATTCCAAGCCCTTCCGGGTCTCGCACATCCGCATAGAGGGGCAGAAACATAAAATGTGCTGCCAGTCCTCTACGGGATCGCCACATGGACATTCAGCAGTCTCGCTTAGACCACGCGCATGCAGGAAGGCATTCATCGAGCCATGGCCAGTTATGAGGAAACTGGCATGCATCGTGAACTTGAAGTCTGGGCGGCTGTAGACGAAGCTTACGTCCGGGATGAACTTATGCGTCACACGACCGTGCTCGCTGTCATCCCATCGGAGTTGCCACTCACGCAGTAAGCGTTCGTCCAACAAGGCTCTCCTCATGTTACGATCAAGGGTCGAAACGTCTTGATCGTAGAGCCAGTCGCCTTCTACCATAGGGTAGTTACGCTTCATCTTCGACTGCATTGCTATACGCATCGCCGCAAGGTCCAGCGGTGGAGCTCCAGCAAGAACTTCAAGGGCATCCGTAGATACCGTTCGGCACGTTGGCAAGCACCCTAATAGGATGAGCCGGTGGCAGGACTTCACCACCTTGTACCAAACCGAGGCACCAAATAGCGCACAAGGCACCATGAGTCCGGCATAGATCCTTCGCCGTGCTTGCGGACTGAGTCCCCAGTCAACGCGTAGCACACGGGTCAGGGCTCCGACGACTCCGGCCAGCCGATCGCGTAAGGACGCGACATGCGGGAGAAAACTCAACCGCTCGCCGACCGTGATGCCAAGGTAACGGCATTGCGTCACATACCGCAAGTTTGCTCCTGCAAAGCTTACGGCGGGCGGTCTGCCAGATGACAGCCTTCCCTTAAGGAGCATCGTCACAGTCTTCGTTGCCGAGACTGAGACGCCTACCTCGATACCCCATCCTCCAACTAATTCCATTAGTTGGGCACCTTTGAGCTCCAGTTGGGATCTGGAATTTCCCTCTACGAGCAGCAAGAGGTCGTCAGCATATGCACTTAGTGTACATTCCGCTT
This sequence comes from Drosophila hydei, assembly GCF_003285905.1. Taxonomy (NCBI): domain Eukaryota; kingdom Metazoa; phylum Arthropoda; class Insecta; order Diptera; family Drosophilidae; genus Drosophila; species Drosophila hydei. The sequence continues at coordinate 10,434 of NW_022045854.1, forward strand.
CAAGGCGATGCAGAAGAGTGTCCATCAGGATGTTCCAAATAAATGGACCACTGATGGACCCCTGCGGACAGCCACGTGTAACATTTACACTGACTTCGCCGAAGCTGCTGACGATACTTGCCTTTCGGTCTGAGAAAAAGCTGCGCCAGATCCCAACTTCCCTGCATCCTAGATCCGATAGTCGGCGTAGAGCTGCGTCCCATTCGACATGGTCGAACGCACCCCTGAAGTCCACGAAGATACCGAGCACATATCGAGCCGAGCTGGCTTCGACACTGCTCACGACGTGACTCCAGGCATCCTCAACGCAGCGCCCGGGCCGAAAGCCGAATTGCCATCGACTCTCGTCCGTGAGCACCTCCTTCACACGGTTCACCATGATCCCTTCGAGTACTTTGCCGAAGACAGGCAACAGGCAGATACCCCGATAGGACGCTGGATCGCTCCTGTCCTTATCTGGGCCCTTGAGGAGCGCAACCACACGTGGGCGCTTCCACTCAGTGGGGAAGTATCCCTCTGCCAGGCAGCGGGAAAACAACGCTATCAAGTACTCAGGGATGGCGCGCCAAGCCGCTTTGACCATACCCCCAGTTATGCCATCTAAACCAGGTGAGCGTTTGCTCCGAACTCTGGCGATGCATGTCTCTACCTCGAACCTGTCAAGGGCTGGGGGTACTTCGCTAGGAATGGTAACGTCCACTGGCCTCTCCGCAGCGGGAAAGAAGCTGCAGAGCAGGACGTTCGCACAGTCGTGCCAGGTTACAACTTGCTCGTCATTCCAGCGAAGGCAACCGAGATCGGTGCACGTCTTGCGGCCTCGGCATATCCGGTAGGCACGCCCCCATGGGTCTTCCTGGTGCTCGCCGACAAATCGTCTCCAGTCTTCCTCTTTCACCTTAAGCATCATCCTCACGTATTCCTTTCGGGTGATCCTGAAATACGTGGCGAGGTCATCAGCACTGTCACTGTGGTTTCGACGCGCATGCTGAAGCCTTCGTCGGGCTCTCCTGAGCTCGCGACGTGCATCAGTGAGGGCGGCATTCCACCAACCCACACGACGTCTGGCTTGTAGCTGTTGGCGTCCCAACACAGTGTCGCTCACCTGATGAACCAGGGAGCGGAGTGCTGAGACCTGCTCATCAGATGCCATCTGGTGAAACTCCTCCAGAGGAAGTTCCAACGATGCAGTCATCAGCTCATCACTGAAACGTCGCCAGTCAGCCCGTTGGAGTTTCCACGTGGGCACCGGAGCATAGCTCTCAACAGTGCTTAATGGATCCGGCGTTACAACAACAGTAATGATGTTGTGATCGCTCAGATCCCACTCGCTTACATTCCAATCGTACGTGGCCCACGTAGACGCTGAATCGCTGGCGATCGTTACGTCGATATCGCTTCTTGCCCTGCGATTATCGAACGTGTACACACTGCTGCGGACATTTAGCACTCCGGCTCGGCTGCCCTGTATCCAATTTGCTAGCAGCTCACCCCGCTGCCTGTTCAAGTAGCCCCGAGAGCGCTCGGGGAGCTTACTGAACCACAGGGGGGATACTGCGTTCGCATCTAGGCCATAGATGACAGGCGTGCGGCTGGCTAGCAGCAGCACCGCATCCATGTACAGCAGGTACGGTTCAATTTCAGTATTGAACTGGCAATATACGGAGGTGAGGAAAATTGAGCCAAAGTTCCCAGACACACTCACGCATACGCCGTACTCAGTGATGAGCGACGAGACAGGCATACAGACGACCTCCTGGTCGTCAACGACTATGGCAGCTTTATTGCGGCGGTCGGAGAAAACTCGCATGCCTGCCGGTAATCCGGTGATCCTTCCCCCACGATCGACGTAAGGCTCCTGGATCAGTGCAAACTTGGATCCTGTGTTCCTCATCCTGACACCGAGCTCTATCACGGCAGCTCGACTGCGACCGCAGTTTGCCTGGGTGATGCTAAACATTAGTGTCTAGCAGCCACCTTGGCGAGCACAGCTCCGTAAATCGGGCAAGCCGCTGAGAGCATTAAATGCGCACAGGGTAGCCCCTTGAAGCTGCAATTCCTGCAGTGCACAGGATTGCAGCATTTCCCAGCTCGGTGTCCGGACTGTCCGCACTGACGGCAGATCTGCTCCTTCATCCGGCATTGGGCGACCTTGTGGTCAAAGCTGACACACCTGTGGCACGCATACGTGCGCACCATCGATCGCCAGCGGAAGGCGAACCAATCCACATAGATCCTGTCGTGTTCCTCCAGGATATCCAGGGCCTTCTGCTCCAGCTCCAGCTGGATTGTTATGGGGCCATCGCCTTGCTTCCACGCCTTAGAGACGATCGCAACAGACTTTTCAAAAGCAGCACACGACATGTGCCCTTGAAAGTGGTTTTTAAACAAGCCGTCCATGAACTGCTTGACAGTGATGCAACTGTCAACGTCCAAGACGGTTATTCTTGGCCTGAGCGCTGCGGTTCTCTTAATATCTAACCCAAGTTCTTTAAACTTAGGGTTAGCCACTACTCTCCGGATCTCTCCTGACGACGGTGTGCGGATTATCGCACCACCTCGCTTCAGCTCACGCACCTCGTGTACGCGGACACCAAGAGCGGGGGCAACATCCTTGCGAACGCGCTTAGCGACTTGCTGAGGCGTCTCCTCTGGATTGCTGCTAGTCACAATCGCTGACCACGTCTCCGCTGCCTTGCGGGTCCGTGGTGCAGCGATTGGAGCGTCAGCGCGGGCGACTGCGGCGTTGGCAGCGGGGACAGCGAAGGGCGCAACGGCCTGTGGGCGGGCACGGCTCTGCGCCTCTAACTCCACAATCCTGCCGTACAGACTCAGGACAAGCTCCTGGTAGCGTGCTCCTGCATCCAGCACGCTTAGTGCCACATTGCTGGGCACTCCATCGCGAACTACAGCTCTCCTGAGCTCTTGTTCGATGGCCAACATCCGTTGGACCATCTCGTTTGAACAGGTCAAACTTGATGTGGCGGCAGCAGCAGCAGCAGAGGAAGCGGCAGCGGCAGCAGGAGTAGCGGCAGCGGGGGCTGTAACAGCAGGGGTGACAGCAGCGGGGGCAGCAATAACGGGGGCAGCAATAACGGCAGCAGAAGCAGCACTGGCGGCGGCAGCGACGGCGGCAGTAGTGGTGGCTCCAGCCAGCACAGCTGCCAGCGACGCATCGCTATCATCGCCCGAGCTCAAGGCTGGCGCACGTAGCTTCCGCGGGGGCGAATCCAGCGGTGGCGGCATGACGTCGTCCGACATCAAGCGCGTTGACACGCGCGCCACCGCAGCGGGGCGCCCGCGCTTCTTACGGCCCGACACCGATCGCGCCGAGCTGGCAGCACTGCTGCTAGCGTCGCTCTCCATGCCTAGGCACTAGGCAACAGAAGGCAAAAAGAAACGTAGCCTTAGGGTATGCAACCCTTTTTTATATCTTTGCAGCACAAAAGTATGCCGCACTTTTTTGTTTGTTTCTGATTGGCCGACCAATCACGACACAGTAACTGTAAACTGTAAGCTCGCGCACAGCTTATCGCCGAGAAGGCAATTTAAGCACTTTTAGATTTAGAAACGGTAAAATCTACGTAGGCAAGCGTAAACACGTCCGCTCGCGGCGACTGTCGAACACAAACCCTAAAAGTACAGCGGGTAAACACAATACTAAATTCGAATTTATGCTGTCGGGCATCCATTCCCTCTTGGGTAGAGGCGAGGCCTCTTTAGTCTCCGCTGACTACGGGAACAGCTTCCGGCTGTGATCACACTCTACGTTGAATCCCAACATTTTAGCAACCACAGCCACCACGATTCTGCCACTAAAGGGGCTGACCGTGATCACCAGCTTTAAATTACCTTGGTTTAAATTAAGATCGGCTGAAAGAAATGCCTCCCATTTTGGTTTCCGATAACCATGAACTAAGAACATGAACACCCGCGACTCTATATCCCGAGGAAGTGAGTCTACCAAATTAGGGCTTTGGTCTGCCCTTCGACTAGCCCGTAAGGATTAAGGACTTTGGTGAGACCTTCGATGTATCCATGGATACAAGAGCACCGGAGCATAGCTCTCAACAGTGTTTAGCGGATCCGGCGTTACAACAACAGTAATGATGTTGTGATCGCTCAGATCCCACTCGCTTACACTCCAATCATGCGTGGCCCACGTGGACGCTGAACCGCTGCCTGTTCAAGTAGCCCCGAGAGCGCTCGGGGAGCTTACTGAACCACAGGGGGGATACTGCGTTCGCATCTAGGCCATAGATGACAGGCGTGCGGCTGGCTAGCAGCAGCACCGCATCCATGTACAGCAGGTACGGTTCAATTTCAGTATTGAACTGGCAATATACGGAGGTGAGGAAAATTGAGCCAAAGTTCCCAGACACACTCACGCATACGCCGTACTCAGTGATGAGCGACGAGACAGGCATGCAGACGACCTCCTGGTCGTCAACGACTATGGCAGCTTTATTGCGGCGGTCGGAGAAAACTCGCATGCCTGCCGGTAATCCGGTGATCCTTCCCCCACGATCAACGTAAGGCTCCTGGATCAGTGGGAACTTGGATCCTGAGTTCCTCATCCTGACACCGAGCTCTATCACGGCAGCTCGACTGCGACCGCAGTTTGCCTGGGTGATGCTAAACATTAGTGTCTAGCAGCCACCTTGGCGAGCACAGCTCCGTAAATCGGGCAAGCCGCTGAGAGCATTAAATGCTCACAGGGTAGCCCCTTGAAGCTGCAATTCCTGCAATGCACAGGATTGCAGCATTTCCCAGCTCGGTGTCCGGACTGTCCGCACTGACGGCAGATCTGCTCCTTCATCCGGCATTGGGCGATCTTGTGGTCAAAGCTGACACACCTGTGGCACGCATACGTGCGCACCATCGATCGCCAGCGGAAGGCGAACCAATCCACGTAGATCCTGTCGTGTTCCTCCAGGATATCCAGGGCCTTCTGCTCCAGCTCTAGCTGGATTGTTATGGGGCCATCGCCTTGCGTCCACGCCTTAGAGACGATCGCAACAGACTTTTCAAAAGCAGCACACGACATGTGCCCTTGAAAGTGGTTTTTAAACAAACCGCCCATGAACTGCTTGACAGTGATACAACTGTCAACGTCCAAGACGGTTATTCTTGGCCTGAGCGCTGCGGTTCTCTTAATGTCTAACCCAAGTTCTTTAAACTTAGGGTTAGCCACTACCCTCCGGATCTCTCCCGACGACGGTGTGCGGATAATCGCACCACCTCGCTTCAGCTCACGCACCTCGTGTACGCCTCTCCTCTGGATTGCTGCTAGTCACAATTGCTGACCACGTCTCCGCAGCCTTGCGGGTCCGTGGTGCAGCGATTGGAGCGCCAGCGCGGGCGACTGCGGCGTTGGCAGCGGGGACAGCGAAGGGCGCAACGGCCTGTGGGCGGGCACGGCTCTGCGCCTCTAACTCCACAATCCTGCCGTACATACTCAGGACAAGCTCCTGGTAGCATGCTCCTGCATCCAGCACGCTTAGTGCCACATTGCTGGGCACTCCCTCTCTGACAACAGCTCTCCTGAGCTCCTGCTCGATGACCAGCATCCGTTGAACCATCTCGTTTGGACAAGCCAAACTCGGGGAGGCGGCAGCAGTAGCAGTGGCAGAAGCGGCAACGGCAGCAGGAGTAGCGACAGCGGGGGCTGTAGCGACAGGTATGACAGCGGCGGGGGCAGCAAGGACGGGGGCAGCAACAACGGCAGCAGAAGCAGCACTGACGGCGGCAGCGACGGCGGCAGTAGTGGTGGCTCCAGCCAGCACAGCTGCCAGCGACGCATCGCTGTCATCGCCCGAGCTCATAGCTGGCGCACGTAGTTTCCGCGGGGGCGAATCCAGCGGTGGCGGCATGACGTCGTCTGACATCGAGCGCGTTGACACGCGCGCCACCGTTGCGGGGCGCCCACGCTTCTTCCGGCCCGACACCGATCGCGCCGAGCTGGCAGCACTGCTGCTAGCGTCGCTCTCCATGCCTAGGCCTAGGCAACAGAAGGCAAAAAACGCAGCCTTAAGGTATGCAGCCCTTTTTTATATTTTCGCAGCACAAAAGTATGCCGCACTTTTTGTTTATTTTTGATTGGCCGACCAATCACAACACAGTCACTGTAAGCTGTAAGCACTACAGTTGTTTGCGCACAGCTTATCGCTGAGAAGGCAATTTATGCACTCTTTAGATTTTGTAGCGGTAAAATCTACAGAAACAAGCGCAAACACGTCCACTCGCGGCGATTGTCGAACACAAACTCAAAAAAACTCGATTGTCGAACCCTAAAAGTACAGAGTCCTGATATTTATTTATCGTGGCGTGTACCCCGAGGGGGTTTACAACCACGGTACGCGTTTGAGCCACATATGTGACACAAAGTACAGCGGGTGAATACGATGCGTCCACCAACGCCCCTAAAAGAAACTCTTTTAGGTACCAAGTTTGAATTCATGCTGTCGGGCATGGCTTTCCTCTTGGGTAGAGGCGAGGCCTATCTTAACCTCTGCTGACTGCGGGGACAGCTTCCGGCTGTGGTCCAACTTTACGTTGAACCACAACATTTTATCAACCACAGCCACCACGATACTCCCACTAAAGGGGGCCAACCTCAATTGGGCTGGCCTTGGCCACCAGCCCATCCCGTGGTTCAAATTAACAGCTTTGATCGGCTGTTCGCAGTCAGAGACTGCTTCCCATTTTGGTTTCCGACAACCAGGAACTGGGTAGACACCAGCGACAGACTCCCGAAAGAGTGAGTCTACCAAATTGAGAGGCTTTGGTCCGCCCTTCGACTAGTCCATAAGGATTTGTCTCCCAAATTGAGGACTTTGGTCAGCCTTCCGACTTTCTCCGGAGAGAAGAGAGTCTACCAAATTGAGGCTTTGGTTTGCCCTTCGACTAGTCCGTGAGGATTCGTCTACCAAACTTAAGGACTTTGGTCAGCCTTCGACTAGTCCGTGAGGATTCGTCTACCAAACTTAAGGACTGTGGTAAGACCTTCGATGTGTCCACAAGGGCACGTCTCCCAGATTAGGGCTCTGGTAGGCCCTGCGACTCATCGCGAGGATTTTGTCTGCCAAATTGAGGCTATGGTCGGCCTTTCGACTAGTCCATTAGGATTCGTCTTCCAAATTTAGGGAATTTGGTATGATCCTCGACTTTCCTCGTTATAAGGAAAATCTACCAAATTGAGGCTTTGGTCTGCCCTTCGACTCGTCCGAATGGATTTTGTCTACCAAATTAAGGACTTTGGTTGGACCTGCGATTCATTCCGGGGAGATCGTCTACCAATTTGAGGCATTGGTAGGCCTTTCGTAGTAAATGCTACTACCAGTTTTGACTTACGTCAGTCCGGTACTGGTCGACCAGGTCCAGCTCCAGCGTCAAGCAGCATGCGTCGCCTGCTGAAGACTATGCGAGCATAATCTTCAAGCAGTTGCATGCTCTCGTTGGTCGTCAGGGTGTCAGCGAAAGTCCAATCACCGGATGTATTCTGCTGAATTCCAAGCCCTTCCGGGTCTCGCACATCCGCATAGAGGGGGCAGACACATAAAATGTGCTGCCAGTCCTCTACGGGATCGCCACATGGACATTCAGCAGTCTCGCTTAGACCACGCGCATGCAGGAAGGCATTCATCGAGCCATGGCCAGTTATGAGGAAACTGGCATGCATCGTGAACTTGAAGTCTGGGCGGCTGTAGACGAAGCTTACGTCCGGGATGAACTTATGCGTCACACGACCGTGCTCGCTGTCATCCCATCGGAGTTGCCACTCACGCAGTAAGCGTTCGTCCAACAAGGCTCTCCTCATGTTACGATCAAGGGTCGAAACGTCTTGATCGTAGAGCCAGTCGCCTTCTACCATAGGGTAGTTACGCTTCATCTTCGACTGCATTGCTATACGCATCGCCGCAAGGTCCAGCGGTGGAGCTCCAGCAAGAACTTCAAGGGCATCCGTAGGGCTCCGACGACTCCGGCCAGCCGATCGCGTAAGGACGCGACATGCGGGAGAAAACTCAACCGCTCGCCGACCGTGATGCCAAGGTAACGGCATTGCGTCACATACCGCAAGTTTGCTCCTGCAAAGCTTACGGCGGGCGGTCTGCCAGATGACAGCCTTCCCTTAAGGAGCATCGTCACAGTCTTCGTTGCCGAGACTGAGACGCCTACCTCGATACCCCATCCTCCAACTAATTCCATTAGTTGGGCACCTTTGAGCTCCAGTTGGGATCTGGAATTTCCCTCTATGAGCAGCAAGAGGTCGTCAGCATATGCACTTAGTGTGCATTCCGCTTCAAGGCGATGCAGAAGAGTGTCCATCAGGATGTTCCAAATAAATGGACCACTGATGGACCGCTGCGGACAGCCACGTGTAACATCTACACTGACTTCGCCGAAGCTGCTGACGATACTTGCCTTTCGGTCTGAGAAAAAGCTGCGCCAGATCCCAACTTCCCTGCATCCTAGATCCGATAGTCGGCGTAGAGCTGCGTCCCATTCGACATGGTCGAAAGCACCCCTGAAGTCCACGAAGATACCGAGCACATATCGAGCCGAGCTGGCTTCGACACTGCTCACGACGTGACTCCAGGCATCCTCAACGCAGCGCCCGGGCCGAAAGCCGAATTGCCATCGACTCTCGTCCGTGAGCACCTCTTTCACACGGTTCACCATGATCCCTTCGAGTACTTTGCCGAAGACAGGCAACAGGCAGATACCCCGATAGGACGCTGGATCGCTCCTGTCCTTATCTGGGCCCTTGAGGAGCGCAACCACACGTGGGCGCTTCCACTCAGTGGGGAAGTATCCCTCTGCCAGGCAGCGGGAAAACAACGCTGTCAAGTACTCAGGGATGGCGCGCCAAGCCGCTTTGACCATACCCCCAGTTATGCCATCTAAACCAGGTGAGCGTTTGCTCCGAACTCTGGCGATGCATGTCTCTACCTCGAACCTGTCAAGGGCTGGGGGTACTTCGCTAGGAATGGTAACGTCCACTGGCCTCTCCGCAGCGGGAAAGAAGCTGCGGAGCAGGACGTTCGCACAGTCGTGCCAGGTTACAACTTGCTCGTCATTCCAGCGAAGGCAACCGAGATCGGTGCACGTCTTGCGGCCTCGGCATATCCGGTAGGCACGCCCCCATGGGTCTTCCTGGTGCTCGCCGACAAATCGTCTCCAGTCTTCCTCTTTCACCTTAAGCATCATCCTCACGTATTCCTTTCGGGTGATCCTGAAATACGTGGCGAGGTCATCAGCACTGTCACTGTGGTTTCGACGCGCATGCTGAAGCCTTCGTCGGGCTCTCCTGAGCTCGCGACGTGCATCAGTGAGGGCGGCATTCCACCAACCCACACGACGTCTGGCTTGTAGCTGTTGGCGTCCCAACACAGTGTCGCTCACCTGATGAACCAGGGAGCGGAGTGCGGAGACCTGCTCATCAGATGCCATCTGGTGAAACTCCTCCAGAGGAAGTTCCAACGATGCAGTCATCAGCTCATCACTGAAACGTCGCCAGTCAGCCCGTTGGAGTTTCCACGAGGGCACCGGAGCATAGCTCTCAACAGTGCTTAATGGATCCGGCGTTACAACAACAGTAATGATGTTGTGATCGCTCAGATCCCACTCGCTTACATTCCAATCGTACGTGGCCCTCGTAGACGCTGAATCGCTGGCGATCGTTACGTCGATATCGCTTCTTGCCCTGCGATTATCGAACGTGTACACACTGCTGCGGACATTTAGCACTCCGGCTCGGCTGCCCTGTATCCAATTTGCTAGCAGCTCACCCCGCTGCCTGTTCAAGTAGCCCCGAGAGCGCTCGGGGAGCTTACTGAACCACAGGGGGGATACTGCGTTCGCATCTAGGCCATAGATGACAGGCGTGCGGCTGGCTAGCAGCAGCACCGCATCCATGTACAGCAGGTACGGTTCAATTTCAGTATTGAACTGGCAATATACGGAGGTGAGGAAAATTGAGCCAAAGTTCCCAGACACACTCACGCATACGCCGTACTCAGTGATGAGCGACGAGACAGGCATGCAGACGACCTCCTGGTCGTCAACGACTATGGCAGCTTTATTGCGGCGGTCGGAGAAAACTCGCATGCCTGCCGGTAATCCGGTGATCCTTCCCCCACGATCAACGTAGGGCTCCTGGATCAGTGCGAACTTGGATCCTAAGTTCCTCATCCTGACACCGAGCTCTATCACGGCAGCTCGACTGCGACCGCAGTTTGCCTGGGTGATGCTAAACATTAGTGTCTAGCAGCCACCTTGGCGAGCACAGCTCCGTAAATCGGGCAAGCCGCTGAGAGCATTAAATGCTTACAGGGGAGCCCCTTGAAGCTGCAATTCCTGCAGTGCACAGGATTGCAGCATTTCCCAGCTCGGTGTCCGGACTGTCCGCACTGACGGCAGATCTGCTCCTTCATCCGGCATTGGGCGATCTTGTGGTCAAAGCTGACACACCTGTGGCACGCATACGTGCGCACCATCGATCGCCAGCGGAAGGCGAACCAATCCACGTAGATCCTGTCGTGTTCCTCCAGGATATCCAGGGCCTTCTGCTCCATCTCCAGCTGAATTGTTATGGGGCCATCGCCTTGCGTCCACGCCTTAGAGACGATCGCAACAGACTTTTCAAAAGCAGCACACGACATGTGCCCTTAAAAATGGTTTTTGAACAAACCGTCCATAAACTGCTTGACAGTGATACAACTGTCAACGTCCAAGACGGTTATTCTTGGCCTGAGCGCTGCGGTTCTCTTGATATCTAACCCAAGTTCTTTAAACTTGGGGTTAGCCACTACCCTCCGGATCTCTCCCGACGATGGTGTGCGGATAATCGCACCAACTCGCTTCAGCTCACGCACCTCGTGTACGCGGACACCAAGAGCGGGGGCAACATCCTTGCGAACGCGCTCAGCGACTTGCTGAGGCGTCTCCTCTGGATTGCTGCTAGTCACAATCGCTGACCACGTCTCCGCTGCCTTGCGGGTCCGTGGTGCAGCGATTGGAGCGTCAGCGCGGGCGACTGCGGCGTTGGCAGCGGGGACAGCGAAGGGCGCAACGGCCTGTGGGCGGGCATGGCTCTGCGCCTCTAACTCCACAACCCTGCCGTACAGACTCAGGACAAGCTCCTGGTAGCGTGCTCCTGCATCCAGCACGCTTAGTGCCACATTGCTGGGCACTCCATCGCGAACTACAGCTCTCCTGAGCTCTTGTTCGATGGCCAACATCCGTTGGACCATCTCGTTTGAACAGGTCAAACTTGATGTGGCGGCAGCAGCAGCAGCAGAGGAAGCGGCAGCGGCAGCAGGAGTAGCGGCAACGGGGGCTGTAACAGCAGGGGTGACAGCAGCGGGGGCAGCAACAACGGGGGCAGCAACAACGGGGGCAGCAATAACGGCAGCAGAAGCAGCACTGGCGGCGGCAGCGACGGCGGCAGTAGTGGTGGCTCCAGCCAGCACAGCTGCCAGCGACGCATCGCTATCATCGCCCGAGCTCAAGGCTGGCGCACGTAGCTTCCGCGGGGGCGAATCCAGCGGTGGCGGCATGACGTCGTCCGACATCAAGCGCGTTGACACGCGCGCCAACGCAGCGGGGCGCCCACGCTTCTTACGGCCCGACACTGATCGCGCCGAGCTGGCAGCACTGCTGCTAGCATCGATCTCCATGCCTAGGCACTAGGCAGCAGAAGGCAAAAAGAAACGCAGCCTTAGGGTATGCAACCCTTTTTTGTATCTTTGCAGCACAAAAGTATGCCGCACTTTTTTGTTTGTTTCTGATTGGCCGACCAATCACGACACAGTAACTGTAAACTGTAAGCTCGCGCACAGCTTATCGCCGAGAAGGCAATTTAAGCACTTTTTAGATTTAGAAACGGTAAAATCTACGTAGGCAAGCGTAAACACGTCCGCTCGCGGCGACTGTCGAACACAAACCTAAAAGTACAGCGGGTAAACACAATATTAAATTCGAATTTATGCTGTCGGGCATGCATTCCCTCTTGGGTAGAGGCGAGGCCTCTTTAGTCTCCGCTGACTACGGGAACAGCTTCCGGCTGTGATCACACTCTACGTTGAATCCCAACATTTTAGCAACCACAGCCACCACGATTCTGCCACTAAAGGGGCTGACCGTGATCACCAGCTTTAAATTACCTTGGTTTAAATTAAGATCGGCTGAAAGAAATGCCTCCCATTTTGGTTTCCGATAACCATGAACTAAGAACATGAACACCCGCGACTCTATATCCCGAGGAAGTGAGTCTACCAAATTAGGGCTTTGGTCTGCCCTTCGACTAGCCCGTAAGGATTAAGGACTTTGGTGAGACCTTCGATGTATCCATTAATACGAGAGCACCGGAGCATAGCTCTCAACAGTGCTTAGCGGATCCGGCGTTACAACAACAGTAATGATGTTGTGATCGCTCAGATCCCACTCGCTTACACTCCAATCATGCGTGGCCCACGTAGACGCTGAACCGCTGCCTGTTCAAATAGCCCCGAGAGCGCTCGGGGAGCTTACTGAACCACAGGGGGGATACTGCGTTCGCATCTAGGCCATAGATGACAGGCGTGCGGCTGGCTAGCAGCAGCACCGCATCCATGTACAGCAGGTACGGTTCAATTTCAGTATTGAACTGGCAATATACGGAGGTGAGGAAAATTGAGCCAAAGTTCCCAGACACACTCACGCATACGCCGTACTCAGTGATGAGCGACGAGACAGGCATGCAGACGACCTCCTGGTCGTCAACGACTATGGCAGCTTTATTGCGGCGGTCGGAGAAAACTCGCATGCCTGCCGGTAATCCGGTGATCCTTCCCCCACGATCAACGTAAGGCTCCTGGATCAGTGCGAACTTGGATCCTGAGTTCCTCATCCTGACACCGAGCTCTATCACGGCAGCTCGACTGCGACCGCAGTTTGCCTGGGTGATGCTAAACATTAGTGTCTAGCAGCCACCTTGGCGAGCACAGCTCCGTAAATCGGGCAAGCCGCTGAGAGCATTAAATGCTCACAGGGTAGCCCTTTGAAGCTGCAATTCCTGCAATGCACAGGATTGCAGCATTTCCCAGCTCGGTGTCCGGACTGTCCGCACTGACGGCAGATCTGCTCCTTCATCCGGCATTGGGCGATCTTGTGGTCAAAACTGACACACCTGAAGGCGAACCAATCCACGTAGATCCTGTCGTGTTCCTCCAGGATATCCAGGGCCTTCTGCTCCAGCTCCAGCTGGTTTGTTATTGGGCCATCACCTTGCGTCCACGCCTTAGAGACGATCGCAACAGAGTTTTCAAAGGCAGCACACGACATGTGCCCTTGAAAGTGGTTTTTGAACAAACCGCCCATGAACTGCTTGACAGTGATACAACTGTCAACGTCCAAGACGGTTATTCTTGGCCTGAGCGCTGCGGTTCTCTTAATGTCTAACCCAAGTTCTTTAAACTTAGGGTTAGCCACTACCCTCTCCCGACGACGGTGTGCGGATAATCGCACCACCTCGCTTCAGCTCACGCACCTCGTATACGCCTCTCCTTTGGATTGCTGCTAGTCACAATTGCTGACCACGTCTCCGCAGCCTTGCGGGTCCGTGGTGCAGCGATTGGAGCGCCAGCGCGGGCGACTGCGGCGTTGGCAGCGGGGACAGCGAAGGGCGCAACGGCCTGTGGGCGGGCACGGCTCTGCGCCTCTAACTCCACAATCCTGCCGTACATACTCAGGACAAGCTCCTGGTAGCATGCTCCTGCATCCAGCACGCTTAGTGCCACATTGCTGGGCACTCCCTCTCTGACAACAGCTCTCCTGAGCTCCTGCTCGATGACCAGCATCCGTCGAACCATCTCGTTTGGACAAGCCAAACTCGGGGAGGCGGCAGCAGTAGCAGTGGCAGAAGCGGCAACGGCAGCAGGAGTAGCGACAGCGGGGGCTGTAGCGACAGGTATGACAGCGGCGGGGGCAGCAAGGACGGGGGCAGCAACAACGGCAGCAGAAGCAGCACTGACGGCGGCAGCGACGGCGGCAGTAGTGGTGGCTCCAGCCAGCACAGCTGCCAGCGACGCATCGCTGTCATCGCCCGAGCTCATAGCTGGCGCACGTAGTTTCCGCGGGGGCGAATCCAGCGGTGGCGGCATGACGTCGTCTGACATCGAGCGCGTTGACACGCGCGCCACCGTTGCGGGGCGCCCACGCTTCTTCCGGCCCGACACCGATCGCGCCGAGGTGGCAGCACTGCTGCTAGCGTCGCTCTCCATGCCTAGCCCTAGGCAACAGAAGGCAAAAAACGCAGCCTTAGGGTATGCAGCCCTTTTTTATATTTTCGCAGCACAAAAGTATGCCGCACTTTTTGTTTATTTTTGATTGGCCGACCAATCACAACACAGTCACTGTAAGCTGTAAGCACTACAGTTGTTTGCGCACAGCTTATCGCTGAGAAGGCAATTTATGCACTCTTTAGATTTTGTAGCGGTAAAATCTACAGAAACAAGCGCAAACACGTCCACTCGCGGCGATTGTCGAACACAAACTCGAAAAAACTCGATTGTCGAACCCTAAAAGTACAGAGTCCTGATATTTATTTATCGTGGCGTGTACCCCGAGGGGGTTTACAACCACGGTACGCGTTTGAGCCACATATGTGACACAAAGTACAGCGGGTGAATACGATGCGTCCACCAACGCCCCTAAAAGAAACTCTTTTAGGTACCAAGTTTGAATTCATGCTGTCGGGCATGGCTTCCCTCTTGGGTAGAGGCGAGGCCTATCTTAACCTCTGCTGACTGCGGGGACAGCTTCCGGCTGTGGTCCAACTTTACGTTGAACCACAACATTTTATCAACCACAGCCACCACGATACTCCCACTAAAGGGGGCCAACCTCAATTGGGCTGGCCTTGGCCACCAGCCCATCCCGTGGTTCAAATTAACAGCTTTGATCGGCTGTTCGCAGTCAGAGACTGCTTCCCATTTTGGTTTCCGACAACCAGGAACTGGGTAGACACCAGCGACAGACTCCCGAAAGAGTGAGTCTACCAAATTGAGAGGCTTTGGTCCGCCCTTCGACTAGTCCATAAGGATTTGTCTCCCAAATTGAGGACTTTGGTCAGCCTTCCGACTTTCTCCGGAGAGAAGAGAGTCTACCAAATTGAGAGGCTTTTGGTCTGCCCTTCGACTAGTCCATAAGGATTTGTCTCCCAAATTGAGGACTTTGGTCAGCCTTCGACTAGTCCGTGAGGATTCGTCTACCAAACTTAAGGACTGTGGTAAGACCTTCGATGTGTCCACAAGGGCACGTCTCCCAGATTAGGGCTCTGGTAGGCCCTGCGACTCATCGCGAGGATTTTGTCTGCCAAATTGAGGCTATGGTCGGCCTTTCGACTAGTCCATTAGGATTCGTCTTCCAAATTTAGGGAATTTGGTATGATCCTCGACTTTCCTCGTTATAAGGAAAATCTACCAAATTGAGGCTTTGGTCTGCCCTTCGACTCGTCCGAATGGATTTTGTCTACCAAATTAAGGACTTTGGTTGGACCTGCGATTCATTCCGGGGAGATCGTCTACCAATTTGAGGCATTGGTAGGCCTTTCGTAGTAAATGCTACTACCAGTTTTGACTTACGTCAGTCCGGTACTGGTCGACCAGGTCCAGCTCCAGCGTCAAGCAGCATGCGTCGCCTGCTGAAGACTATGCGAGCATAATCTTCAAGCAGTTGCATGCTCTCGTTGGTCGTCAGGGTGTCAGCGAAAGTCCAATCACCGGATGTATTCTGCTGAATTCCAAGCCCTTCCGGGTCTCGCACATCCGCATAGAGGGGGCAGACACATAAAATGTGCTGCCAGTCCTCTACGGGATCGCCACATGGACATTCAGCAGTCTCGCTTAGACCACGCGCATGCAGGAAGGCATTCATCGAGCCATGGCCAGTTATGAGGAAACTGGCATGCATCGTGAACTTGAAGTCTGGGCGGCTGTAGACGAAGCTTACGTCCGGGATGAACTTATGCGTCACACGACCGTGCTCGCTGTCATCCCATCGGAGTTGCCACTCACGCAGTAAGCGTTCGTCCAACAAGGCTCTCCTCATGTTACGATCAAGGGTCGAAACGTCTTGATCGTAGAGCCAGTCGCCTTCTACCATAGGGTAGTTACGCTTCATCTTCGACTGCATTGCTATACGCATCGCCGCAAGGTCCAGCGGTGGAGCTCCAGCAAGAACTTCAAGGGCATCCGTAGATACCGTTCGGCACGTTGGCAAGCACCCTAATAGGATGAGCCGGTGGCAGGACTTGAGCGCCCTCCTGGCGCCGACTAGTCTCATCACCACCTTGTACCAAACCGAGGCACCAAATAGCGCACAAGGCACCATGAGTCCGGCATAGATCCTTCGCCGTGCTTGCGGACTGAGTCCCCAGTCAACGCGTAGCACACGGGTCAGGGCTCCGACGACTCCGGCCAGCCGATCGCGTAAGGACGCGACATGCGGGAGAAAACTCAACCGCTCGCCGACCGTGATGCCAAGGTAACGGCATTGCGTCACATACCGCAAGTTTGCTCCTGCAAAGCTTACGGCGGGCGGTCTGCCAGATGACAGCCTTCCCTTAAGGAGCATCGTCACAGTCTTCGTTGCCGAGACTGAGACGCCTACCTCGATACCCCATCCTCCAACTAATTCCATTAGTTGGGCACCTTTGAGCTCCAGTTGGGATCTGGAATTTCCCTCTACGAGCAGCAAGAGGTCGTCAGCATATGCACTTAGTGTGCATTCCGCTTCAAGGCGATGCAGAAGAGTGTCCATCAGGATGTTCCAAATAAATGGACCACTGATGGACCCCTGCGGACAGCCACGTGTAACATCTACACTGACTTCGCCGAAGCTGCTGACGATACTTGCCTTTCGGTCTGAGAAGAAGCTGCGCCAGATCCCAACTTCCCTGCATCCTAGATCCGATAGTCGGCGTAGAGCTGCGTCCCATTCGACATGGTCGAACGCACCCCTGAACTCCACGAAGATACCGAGCACATATCGAGCCGAGCTGGCTTCGACACTGCTCACGACGTGACTCCAGGCATCCTCAACGCAGCGCCCGGGGCGAAAGCCGAATTGCCATCGACTCTCGTCCGTGAGCACCTCCTTCACACGGTTCACCATGATCCCTTCGAGTACTTTGCCGAAGACAGGCAACAGGCAGATACCCCGATAGGACGCTGGATCGCTCCTGTCCTTATCTGGGCCCTTGAGGAGCGCAACCACACGTGGGCGCTTCCACTCAGTGGGGAAGTATCCCTCTGCCAGGCAGCGGGAAAACAACGCTGTCAAGTACTCAGGGATGGCGCGCCAAGCCGCTTTGACCATACCCCCAGTTATGCCATCTAAACCAGGTGAGCGTTTGCTCCGAACTCTGGCGATGCATGTCTCTACCTCGAACCTGTCAAGGGCTGGGGGTACTTCGCTAGGAATGGTAACGTCCACTGGCCTCTCCGCAGCGGGAAAGAAGCTGCGGAGCAGGACGTTCGCACAGTCGTGCCAGGTTACAACTTGCTCGTCATTCCAGCGAAGGCAACCGAGATCGGTGCACGTCTTGCGGCCTCGGCATATCCGGTAGGCACGCCCCCATGGGTCTTCCTGGTGCTCGCCGACAAATCGTCTCCAGTCTTCCTCTTTCACCTTAAGCATCATCCTCACGTATTCCTCTCGGGAGATCCTGAAATACGTGGCGAGGTCATCAGCACTATCACTGTGGTTTCGACGCGCATGCTGAAGCCTTCGTCGGGCTCTCCTGAGCTCGCGACGTGCATCAGTGAAGGCGGCATTCCACCAACCCACACGACGTCTGGCTTGTAGCTGTTGGCGTCCCAACACAGTGTCGCTCACCTGATGAACCAGGGAGCGGAGTGCTGAGACCTGCTCATCAGATGCCATCTGGTGAAACTCCTCCAGAGGAAGTTCCAACGATGCAGTCATCAGCTCATCACTGAAACGTCGCCAGTCAGCCCGTTGGAGTTTCCACGAGAGACGCTGAATCGCTGGCGATCGTTACGTCGATATCGCTTCTTGCCCTGCGATTATCGAACGTGTACACACTGCTGCGGACATTTAGCACTTCGGCTCGGCTGCCGTGTATCCAATTTGCTAGCAGCGCACCCCGCTGCCTGTTCAAGTAACCCCGAGAGCGCTCGGGGAGCTTACTGAACCACAGGGGGGATACTGCGTTCGCATCTAGGCCATAGATGACAGGCGTGCGGCTGGCTAGCAGCAGCACCGCATCCATGTACAGCAGGTACGGTTCAATTTCAGTATTGAACTGGCAATATACGGAGGTGAGGAAAATTGAGCCAAAGTTCCCAGACACACTCACGCATACGCCGTACTCAGTGATGAGCGACGAGACAGGCATGCAGACGACCTCCTGGTCATCAACGACTATGGCAGCTTTATTGCGGCGGTCGGAGAAAACTCACATGCCTGCCGGTAATCCGGTGATCCTTCCCCCACGATCGACGTAAGGCTCCTGGATCAGTGCGAACTTGGATCCTGAGTTCCTCATCCTGACACCGAGCTCTATCACGGCAGCTCGACTGCGTCCGCAGTTTGCCTGGGTGATGCTAAACATTAGTGTCTAGCAGCCACCTTGGCGAGCACAGCTCCGTAAATCGGGCAAGCCGCTGAGAGCATTAAATGCTTACAGGGGAGCCCCTTGAAGCTGCAATTCCTGCAGTACACAGGATTGCAGCATTTCCCAGCTCGGTGTCCGGACTGTCCGCACTGACGGCAGATCTGCTCCTTCATCCGGCATTGGGCGATCTTGTGGTCAAAACTGACACACCTGTGGCACGCATACGTGCGCACCATCGATCGCCAGCGGAAGGCGAACCAATCCACGTAGATCCTGTCGTGTTCCTCCAGGATATCCAGGGCCTTCTGCTCCATCTCCAGCTGAATTGTTATGGGGCCATCGCCTTGCGTCCACGCCTTAGAGACGATCGCAACAGACTTTTCAAAAGCAGCACACGACATGTGCCCTTGAAAATGGTTTTTGAACAAACCGTCCATAAACTGCTTGACAGTGATACAACTGTCAACGTCCAAGACGGTTATTCTTGGCCTGAGCGCTGCGGTTCTCTTGATATCTAACCTCCGCTGCCTTGCGGGTCCGTGGTGCAGCGATTGGAGCGTCAGAGCGGGCGACTGCGGCGTTGGCAGCGGGGACAGCGAAGGGCGCACCGGCCTGTGGGCGGGCACGGCTCTGCGCCTCTAACTCCACAACCCTGCCGTACAGACTCAGGACAAGCTCCTGGTAGCGTGCTCCTGCATCCAGCTTGCTTAGTGCCACATTGCTGGGCACTCCATCGCGAACTACAGCTCTCCTGAGCTCTTGTTCGATGGCCAACATCCGTTGGACCATCTCGTTTGAACAGGTCAAACTTGATGTGGCGGCAGCAGCAGCAGCAGAGGAAGCGGCAGCGGCAGCAGGTGTAGCGGCAGCGGGGGCTGTAACAGCAGGGGTGACAGCAGCGGGGGCAGCAACAACGGGGGCAGCAATAACGGCAGCAGAAGCAGCACTGGCGGCGGCAGCGACGGCGGCAGTAGTGGTGGCTCCAGCCAGCACAGCTGCCAGCGACGCATCGCTGTCATCGCCCGAGCTCATAGCTGGCGCACGTAGTTTCCGCGGGGGCGAATCCAGCGGTGGCGGCATGACGTCGTCTGACATCGAGCGCGTTGACACGCGCGCCACCGTTGCGGGGCGCCCACGCTTCTTCCGGCCTGACACCGATCGCGCCGATCTGGCAGCACTGCTGCTAGCGTCGCTCTCCATGCCTAGGCCTAGGCAACAGAAGGCAAAAAACGCAGCCTTGGGGTATGCAACCCTTTTTTATTTTTTCGCAGCACAAAAGTATGCCGAACTTTTTGTTTATTTTTGATTGGCCGACCAATCACAACACAGTCACTGTAAGCTGTAAGCACTACAGTCGTTTGCGCACAGCTTATCGCTGAGAAGGCAATTTATGCACTCTTTAGATTTTGTAGCGGTAAAATCTACAGAAACAAGCGCAAACACGTCCACTCGCGGCGATTGTCGAACACAAACTCGAAAAAACTCGATTGTCGAACCCTAAAAGTACAGCGGGTAAACACAATATTAAATTCGAATATATGCTGTCGTGCATGCATTCCCTCTTGGGTAGAGGCGAGGCCTCTTTAGTCTCCGCTGACTACGGGAACAGCTTCCGGCTGCGATCACACTCTACGTTGAATCCCAACACTTTAGCAACCACAGCCACCACGATTCTGCCACTAAAGGGGCTGACCGTGATCACCAGCCCATCCCTTGGTTTAAATTAAGATCGGCTGAAAGAAATGCCTCCCATTTTGGTTTCCGATAACCATGAACTAAGAACATGAACACCCGCGACTCTATATCCCGAGGAAATGAGTCTACCAAATTTCCTCATCCGGCTTGCGGCTGGCTAGCAGCAGCACCGCATCCATGTACAGCAGGTACGGTTCAATTTCAGTATTGAACTGGCAATATACGGAGGTGAGGAAAATTGAGCCAAAGTTCCCAGACACACTCACGCATACGCCGTACTCAGTGATGAGCGACGAGACAGGCATGCAGACGACCTCCTGGTCATCAACGACTATGGCAGCTTTATTGCGGCGGTCGGAGAAAACTCACATGCCTGCCGGTAATCCGGTGATCCTTCCCCCACGATCGACGTAAGGCTCCTGGATCAGTGCGAACTTGGATCCTGAGTTCCTCATCCTGACACCGAGCTCTATCACGGCAGCTCGACTGCGTCCGCAGTTTGCCTGGGTGATGCTAAACATTAGTGTCTAGCAGCCACCTTGGCGAGCACAGCTCCGTAAATCGGGCAAGCCGCTGAGAGCATTAAATGCTTACAGGGGAGCCCCTTGAAGCTGCAATTCCTGCAGTACACAGGATTGCAGCATTTCCCAGCTCGGTGTCCGGACTGTCCGCACTGACGGCAGATCTGCTCCTTCATCCGGCATTGGGCGATCTTGTGGTCAAAACTGACACACCTGTGGCACGCATACGTGCGCACCATCGATCGCCAGCGGAAGGCGAACCAATCCACGTAGATCCTGTCGTGTTCCTCCAGGATATCCAGGGCCTTCTGCTCCATCTCCAGCTGAATTGTTATGGGGCCATCGCCTTGCGTCCACGCCTTAGAGACGATCGCAACAGACTTTTCAAAAGCAGCACACGACATGTGCCCTTGAAAATGGTTTTTGAACAAACCGTCCATAAACTGCTTGACAGTGATACAACTGTCAACGTCCAAGACGGTTATTCTTGGCCTGAGCGCTGCGGTTCTCTTGATATCTAACCTCCGCTGCCTTGCGGGTCCGTGGTGCAGCGATTGGAGCGTCAGAGCGGGCGACTGCGGCGTTGGCAGCGGGGACAGCGAAGGGCGCACCGGCCTGTGGGCGGGCACGGCTCTGCGCCTCTAACTCCACAACCCTGCCGTACAGACTCAGGACAAGCTCCTGGTAGCGTGCTCCTGCATCCAGCATGCTTAGTGCCACATTGCTGGGCACTCCATCGCGAACTACAGCTCTCCTGAGCTCTTGTTCGATGGCCAACATCCGTTGGACCATCTCGTTTGAACAGGTCAAACTTGATGTGGCGGCAGCAGCAGCAGCAGAGGAAGCGGCAGCGGCAGCAGGAGTAGCGGCAGCGGGGGCTGTAACAGCAGGGGTGACAGCAGCGGGGGCAGCAACAACGGGGGCAGCAAGGACGGGGGCAGCAACAACGGCAGCAGAAGCAGCACTGACGGCGGCAGCGACGGCGGCAGTAGTGGTGGCTCCAGCCAGCACAGCTGCTAGCGACGCATCGCTGTCATCGCCCGAGCTCATAGCTGGCGCACGTAGTTTCCGCGGGGGCGAATCCAGCGGTGGCGGCATGACGTCGTCTGACATCGAACGCGTTGACACGCGCGCCACCGTTGCGGGGCGCCCACGCTTCTTCCGGCCCGACACCGATCGCGCCGAGCTGGCAGCACTGCTGCTAGCGTCGCTCTCCATGCCTAGGCCTATGCAACCGAAGGCAAAAAACGCAGCCTTGGGGTATGCAACCCTTTTTTATTTTTTCGCAGCACAAAAGTATGCCGAACTTTTTGTTTATTTTTGATTGGCCGACCAATCACAACACAGTCACTGTAAGCTGTAAGCACTACAGTCGTTTGCGCACAGCTTATCGCTGAGAAGGCAATTTATGCACTCTTTAGATTTTGTAGCGGTAAAATCTACAGAAACAAGCGCAAACACGTCCACTCGCGGCGATTGTCGAACACAAACTCGAAAAAACTCGATTGTCGAACCCTAAAAGTACAGAGTCCTGATATTTATTTATCGTGGCGTGTACCCCGAGGGGGTTTACAACCACGGTACGCGTTTGAGCCACATATGTGACACAAAGTACAGCGGGTGAATACGATGCGTCCACCAACGCCCCTAAAAGAAACTCTTTTAGGTACCAAGTTTGAATTCATGCTGTCGGGTATGGCTTCCCTCTTGGGTAGAGGCGAGGCCTATCTTAACCTCTGCTGACTGCGGGGACAGCTTCCGGCTGTGGTCCAACTTTACGTTGAACCACAACATTTTATCAACCACAGCCACCACGATACTCCCACTAAAGGGAGCCAACCTCAATTGGGCTGGCCTTGGCCACCAGCCCATCCCGTGGTTCAAATTAACAGCTTTGATCGGCTGTTCGCAGTCAGAGACTGCTTCCCATTTTGGTTTCCGACAACCAGGAACTGGGTAGACACCAGCGACAGACTCCCGAAAGAGTGAGTCTACCAAATTGAGAGGCTTTGGTCCGCCCTTCGACTAGTCCATAAGGATTTGTCTCCCAAATTGAGGACTTTGGTCAGCCTTCCGACTTTCTCCGGAGAGAAGAGAGTCTACCAAATTGAGGCTTTGGTTTGCCCTTCGACTAGTCCGTGAGGATTCGTCTGCCAAACTTAAGGACTTTGGTAAGACCTTCGATGTGTCCACAAGGGCACGTCTCCCAGATTAGGGCTCTGGTAGGCCCTGCGACTCATCGCGAGGATTTTGTCTGCCAAATTGAGGCTATGGTCGGCCTTTCGACTAGTCCATTAGGATTCGTCTTCCAAATTTAGGGACTTTGGTATGACCCTCGACTTTCCTCGTTATAAGGAAAATCTACCCTCTAATTGAGGCTTTGGTCTGCCCTTCGACTCGTCCGAATGGATTTTGTCTACCAAATTAAGGACTTTGGTTGGACCTGCGATTCACTCCGGGGAGATCGTCTACCAATTTGAGGCATTGGTAGGCCTTTCGTAGTAAATGCTACTACCAGTTTTGACTTACGTCAGTCCGGTACTGGTCGACCAGGTCCAGCTCCAGCGTCAAGCAGCATGCGTCGCCTGCTGAAGACTATGCGAGCATAGTCTTCAAGCAGTTGCATACTCTCGTTGGTCGTCAGGGTGTCAGCGAAAGTCCAATCACCGGATGTATTCTGCTGAATTCCAAGCCCTTCCGGGTCTCGCACATCCGCATAGAGGGGGCAGACACATAAAATGTGCTGCCAGTCCTCTACGGGATCGCCACATGGACATTCAGCAGTCTCGCTTAGACCACGCGCATGCAGGAAGGCATTCATCGAGCCATGGCCAGTTATGAGGAAACTGGCATGCATCGTGAACTTGAAGTCTGGGCGGCTGTAGACGAAGCTTACGTCCGGGATGAACTTATGCGTCACACGACCGTGCTCGCTGTCATCCCATCGGAGTTGCCACTCACGCAGTAAGCGTTCGTCCAACAAGGCTCTCCTCATGTTACGATCAAGGGTCGAAACGTCTTGATCGTAGAGCCAGTCGCCTTCTACCATAGGGTAGTTACGCTTCATCTTCGACTGCATTGCTATACGCATCGCCGCAAGGTCCAGCGGTGGAGCTCCAGCAAGAACTTCAAGGGCATCCGTAGATACCGTTCGGCACGTTGGCAAGCACCCTAATAGGATGAGCCGGTGGCAGGACTTGAGCGCCCTCCTGGCGCCGACTAGTCTCATCACCACCTTGTACCAAACCGAGGCACCAAATAGCGCACAAGGCACCATGAGTCCGGCATAGATCCTTCGCCGTGCTTGCGGACTGAGTCCCCAGTCAACGCGTAGCACACGGGTCAGGGCTCCGACGACTCCGGCCAGCCGATCGCGTAAGGACGCGACATGCGGGAGAAAACTCAACCGCTCGCCGACCGTGATGCCAAGGTAACGGCATTGCGTCACATACCGCAAGTTTGCTCCTGCAAAGCTTACGGCGGGCGGTCTGCCAGATGACAGCCTTCCCTTAAGGAGCATCGTCACAGTCTTCGTTGCCGAGACTGAGACGCCTACCTCGAAACCCCATCCTCCAACTAATTCCATTAGTTGGGCACCTTTGAGCTCCAGTTGGGATCTGGAATTTCCCTCTACGAGCAGCAAGAGGTCGTCAGCATATGCACTTAGTGTGCATTCCGCTTCAAGGCGATGCAGAAGAGTGTCCATCAGGATGTTCCAAATAAATGGACCACTGATGGACCCCTGCGGACAGCCACGTGTAACATCTACACTGACTTCGCCGAAGCTGCTGACGATACTTGCCTTTCGGTCTGAGAAAAAGCTGCGCCAGATCCCAACTTCCCTGCATCCTAGATCCGATAGTCGGCGTAGAGCTGCGTCCCATTCGACATGGTCGAACGCACCCCTGAAGTCCACGAAGATACCGATCACATATCGAGCCGAGCTGGCTTCGACACTGCTCACGACGTGACTCCAGGCATCCTCAACGCAGCGCCCGGGCCGAAAGCCGAATTGCCATCGACTCTCGTCCGTGAGCACCTCCTTCACACGGTTCACCATGATCCCTTCGAGTACTTTGCCAAAGACAGGCAACAGGCAGATACCCCGATAGGACGCTGGATCGCTCCTGTCCTTATCTGGGCCCTTGAGGAGCGCAACCACACGTGGGCGCTTCCACTCAGTGGGGAAGTATCCCTCTGCCAGGCAGCGGGAAAACAACGCTGTCAAGTACTCAGGGATGGCGCGCCAAGCCGCTTTGACCATGCCCCCAGTTATGCCATCTAAACCAGGTGAGCGTTTGCTCCGAACTCTGGCGATGCATGTCTCTACCTCGAACCTGTCAAGGGCTGGGGGTACTTCGCTAGGAATGGTAACGTCCACTGGCCTCTCCGCAGCGGGAAAGAAGCTGCGGAGCAGGACGTTCGCACAGTCGTGCCAGGTTACAACTTGCTCGTCATTCCAGCGAAGGCAACCGAGATCGGTGCACGTCTTGCGGCCTCGGCATATCCGGTAGGCACGCCCCCATGGGTCTTCCTGGTGCTCGCCGACAAATCGTCTCCAGTCTTCCTCTTTCACCTTAAGCATCATCCTCACGTATTCCTTTCGGGTGATCCTGAAATACGTGGCGAGGTCATCAGCGCTGTCACTTTGGTTTCGACGCGCATGCTGAAGCCTTCGTCGGGCTCTCCTGAGCTCGCGACGTGCATCAGTGAGGGCGGCATTCCACCAACCCACACGACGTCTGGCTTGTAGCTGTTGGCGTCCCAACACAGTGTCGCTCACCTGATGAACCAGGGAGCGGAGTGCTGAGACCTGCTCATCAGATGCCATCTGGTGAAACTCCTCCAGAGGAAGTTCCAACGATGCAGTCATCAGCTCATCACTGAAACGTCGCCAGTCAGCCCGTTGGAGTTTCCACGAGGGCACCGGAGCATAGCTCTCAACAGTGCTTAATGGATCCGGCGTTACAACAACAGTAATGATGTTGTGATCGCTCAGATCCCACTCGCTTACATTCCAATCGTACGTGGCCCACGTAGACGCTGAATCGCTGGCGATCGTTACGTCGATATCGCTTCTTGCCCTGCGATTATCGAACGTGTACACACTGCTGCGGACATTTAGCACTCCGGCTCGGCTGCCCTGTATCCAATTTGCTAGCAGCTCACCCCGCTGCCTGTTCAAGTAGCCCCGAGAGCGCTCGGGGAGCTTACTGAACCACAGGGGGGATACTGCGTTCGCATCTAGGCCATAGATGACAGGCGTGCGGCTGGCTAGCAGCAGCACCGCATCCATGTACAGCAGGTACGGTTCAATTTCAGTATTGAACTGGCAATATACGGAGGTGAGGAAAATTGAGCCAAAGTTCCCAGACACACTCACGCATACGCCGTACTCAGTGATGAGCGACGAGACAGGCATGCAGACGACCTCCTGGTCGTCAACGACTATGGCAGCTTTATTGCGGCGGTCGGAGAAAACTCGCATGCCTGCCGGTAATCCGGTGATCCTTCCCCCACGATCAACGTAAGGCTCCTGGATCAGTGCGAACTTGGATCCTGTGTTCCTCATCCTGACACCGAGCTCTATCACGGCAGCTCGACTGCGACCGCAGTTTGCCTGGGTGATGCTAAACATTAGTGTCTAGCAGCCACCTTGGCGAGCACAGCTCCGTAAATCGGGCAAGCCGCTGAGAGCATTAAATGCGCACAGGGTAGCCCTTTGAAGCTGCAATTCCTGCAGTGCACAGGATTGCAGCATTTCCCAGCTCGGTGTCCGGACTGTCCGCACTGACGGCAGATCTGCTCCTTCATCAGGCATTGGGCGATCTTGTGGTCAAAGCTGACACACCTGTGGCACGCATACGTGCGCACCATCGATCGCCAGCGGAAGGCGAACCAATCCACGTAGATCCTGTCGTGTTCCTCCAGGATATCCAGGGCCTTCTGCTCCAGCTCTAGCTGGATTGTTATGGGGCCATCGCCTTGCGTCCACGCCTTAGAGACGATCGCAACAGACTTTTCAAAAGCAGCACACGACATGTGCCCTTGAAAGTGGTTTTTAAACAAACCGTCCATGAACTGCTTGACAGTGATGCAACTGTCAACGTCCAAGACGGTTATTCTTGGCCTGAGCGCTGCGGTTCTCTTAATATCTAACCCAAGTTCTTTAAACTTAGGGTTAGCCACTACTCTCCGGATCTCTCCTGACGACGGTGTGCGGATTATCGCACCACCTCGCTTCAGCTCACGCACCTCGTGTACGCGGACACCAAGAGCGGGGGCAACATCCTTGCGAACGCGCTCAGCGACTTGCTGAGGCGTCTCCTCTGGATTGCTGCTAGTCACAATCGCTGACCACGTCTCCGCTGCCTTGCGGGTCCGTGGTGCAGCGATTGGAGCGTCAGCGCGGGCGACTGCGGCGTTGGCAGCGGGGGCAGCGAAGGGCGCAACGGCCTGTGGGCGGGCACGGCTCTGCGCCTCTAGCTCCACAATCCTGCCGTACAGACTCAGGACAAGCTCCTGGTAGCGTGCTCCTGCATCCAGCACGCTTAGTGCCACATTGCTGGGTACTCCATCGCGAACAACAGCTCTCCTGAGCTCTTGCTCGATGGCCAACATCCGTTGAACCATCTCGTTTGGACAAGCCAAACTCGGGGAGGCGGCAGCAGTAGCAGTGGCAGAAGCGGCAGCGGCAGCAGGGGTAGCGGCAGCGGGGGCAGCAACGACGGGGGCAGCAACAACTGGGGCAGCAATAACGGCAGCAGAAGCAGCACTGGCGGCGGCAGCGACGGCGGCAGTAGTGGTGGCTCCAGCCAGCACAGCTGCCAGCGACGCATCGCTATCATCGCCCGAGCTCAAGGCTGGCGCACGTAGCTTCCGCGGGGGCGAATCCAGCGGTGGCGGCATGACGTCGTCCGACATCAAGCGCGTTGACACGCGCGCCAACGCAGCGGGGCGCCCGCGCTTCTTACGGCCCGACACTGATCGCGCCGAGCTGGCAGCACTGCTGCTAGCATCGCTCTCCATGCCTAGGCCTAGGCAACAGAAGGCAAAAAACGCAGCCTTGGGGTATGCAACCCTTTTTTATTTTTTCGCAGCACAAAAGTATGCCGCACTTTCGACCTTCGATGTATGTATGAAGACACATCTCCCAGATTAAGGCTCTGGTTGGACATGCTCCCCTGAAGTCATACCGAGCACATATCGAGGCGAGCTGGCTTCGATCCTGCTCACAACGTGACTCCAACGCAGCGCCCGGGGCGAATGTCGAATTGCCATCGACTCTCGTCCTTGAGTACCTCCTTCACCCGACTCGCCCTGATCCAAAAATTTCCTATACCCCGATAGGACGCTGAATCACTTCTGTCCTTATCTAGGCCTTAAAGGAACGCAACCACAAAACAGTTGCTAACATGTTGTCATCCAACATGTCGTTCGTACTTTGATACAGCACGCATGCTTCGAGCTTCGCTGCAATCTGTTCAAACCCCTTGCGTAGGTCAGCGAACATAGCAGTACACGGCACACGGTTCATCTCGCTAGGAAATCAATGCAACGCTCATTCCACTCTCAAACCTTGATTCGTTCGGTCGTCCTTAGATTAGCTTACTTAATATTTCTTATTTATTTTTGTTTATTTTTTCTTTTGTGCGTTTCACTTGTTTTTTTTTTTAATTAGTTTTGTTTTATTTCATTTTATTTATTTATTTATTTGAGTTTGACGTTGGCTGTGAGACTGTCAACAGGAAAAAAGTGAACGAGTAAAATATTTTATTTTATTTAAATTATTTTGTGTCGCTAAGATAAGCTCTTCGAGATCGGTCGCGTCGCGCATTGTAAAGAACTCACTAATCTACTACTATTGCTACTTCGTGTGCTAAAATAGCACAAGTCATAAACTTTTTGGGCACTGTCTTGTGTAGTGTCGGCAGCCAGACAAAAAAAAAGTGTTCTGAGACAAGACCGCACTCGTTGCCCATTTGGGCTAAACATTCATCATATTCTAAATTATATTATCATTATATTATAAATCAAAATGGATAAAAACCTTTCTTCTAACACTCAGCTTAGAAACAAGCCGATTGATTATGAAAGAATGTACCAAATAGCTGGTAAAACTCCGTTGAAATTAAGGACTGAGTTTAATAATAACCAACGCCAAAAATGCTAAAAACTAAGAGGAAGAAACTTCTTTCTCCCCATAATAGTTGTAAAAGAGCAAACAGAGATATGGTCTCACACTCCGCTTCAACTAACATGGCAAAATCCACCATCAGATTTGCTTTACTAGACACGGACATGGAGGTAACTTCCGAAAGCGATGATGATGTGAATTCCAAAAGCACAAGAGCACGCCCAACGTCTGATGCAACTGATGCAGTCAACAACCCTCAACATGAGGAACCTAGCAATAACAAACAGCCTATTCGCTCACCAAAGCCACCGCAAATTGTTGTGAGTATCACTGATCTTAATGATCTATTTGAAGTCATTAGTGAAGTCACTAGTATTGACAACGTGGCAGTCAAAGTCAACCAAGGAGTAACGGCATGAATATTTCCTAAAGACAGCGACACTTACAGAGCTATTGTAAGTCATTTTGATACAATAGGAATTGAGTTCCATACTTATCAGCTGAAGGAAGAAAAACCTTACAGAATTGTAGTAAGGGGGCTTTACAATAGCACCTTGAACAAAGAAATAATTGCCAATTTTCACATTTTTTTTCACATGACTTGATACCACTCTACTATATAGGTATTTTGACATCGTCTATTTTGTGTTAAAAAATAACGAGCGAATGGCAAATTCCATACTCGCCTCTGCATTTATATATACATATATATATATATATATATATATTGGTAGGCGGCAGGGCTAGGCATCTGGTTGTCAAAATTAACAATGATTGTGCAGTGAAAGAAACGAACGTTGACAACAGCGCTGAAGCCCTGACGTCTCGGCTACATTTCCGTTTGACGAGGAACGGAACAAGTTCACAGATTGGTGAAACACATCCTGCAGGCTTTTGACGACTCAGAATTATCCAACGCTGTATTTATTGACATTCAGCAAGCGTTTGACAAGGTGTGGCAGGATAGGTTACTGTGCAAAATAATAAAACCTTTACCTGGTCCGTACTATGGCCTTTGAAGGTCTTACCTGGAAGACCGTGAGTTTATTGTCAAGGTAAAGGATACACTTTCGTCCACATGTTCTATGAGAGCAGGTGTGCCGCAGGGCAGTGTTCTTGGTCCGTTGCTGTTCTCCTTGTATATCTGATATACGTAGCCCGTCCTTTCAACATATGGATGCTTCCTCGAAAGCTCTCATTGCCACTTATGCTGATGATGTTGCAACCATCTAGAACTCTAAAAGTCGTATTGAACCAAGTTCTGGTCTACAGAGGTATCTTGATACTCTCGCTGATTGGTGCAAGCGGCGGAATCTAAAAGTCAACCCGCTAAAAAACATTAGACCCTTGCTTCACGCTAAAAAGGCTGAAAATGGATACCCCCCAATCCAGTTGGCGGGAGTAACTCTACAGCAAACAGCACAGGCGAAATACTGGACAAGCGTCACACTTTTGTTCCGCACCTCAAAGCTGCGGTGAAAAAATGTCGTCACAGACTGCAACAACTGCGATGGCTCAACAATAAAAAGAGCACCTTGCCACTGAGATGCAAAAGAGCTGTCTACGTGCAGTGTATCCTACCGATATGGCTCTAGGGAGTGCAAATCTGGGGAATTGCTGCCAAATCCAATTGCAAGCGGGATCAGGTATTGCAAAACAGAGTTCTACGACAGATAACCAATTCCCCCTGGTATATACGCGGCACAACACTCCATAGAGACTTCAAGCTGCCTACTGTCGAAGAGCAGATTGGAAGACATACAAGCAGATACACGGATAGATTGCAACGACACCAAAGCCTACTTGTCTCCTTTTAATTCCTCATATTGTGACTGGTTTGGCTCTAATTCTATATATATACATGTGTTGTTAAGGTACTAAATTTGATTGTATCGGTTCTACACTTAATAATAAAAATACAAATAATAATAAAATCGGCGAGAACTCACGCAAACATGTCTTTTCCCGGGGCTGGCAAAAACTGGTCACAAAGTACAGCGGGTAAATACAATACCAAAATTTGAATTTATGTTGTCGGGCATGCATTCCCTCTTTGCTGAAAGCGATGCATCTTTAACCTCTGTTGACTACGGGAACAGCTTCCGGCTGTGATGCAACTCTACGTTGAATCACAACATTTTAGCAACCACAGCCACCACGATACTGCCACTAAAGGGGCTGACCGTGATCACCAGCCCATCCCTTGGTTCAAATTAAGATCGGCTGAAAGAAATGCCTCCCATTCCGGTTTCCGATAACCATGAACTGGGAACGTGAACACCCGCGACTATATCCCGAGGAAGTGAGTCTACCAAATTAAGGCTTTGGTCTGCCCTTCCACTAGCCAGTAATAATTAAAAACTTTGGTAAGACCTTCAATGTATCCATGGAGACATATCTACCAGATTAAAGCTTTGGTTGGATATGATTGAATACTCCCCTGGCACATATTACTCACTACATGACTCCAGGCGTCCTGAACGCTGCGCCCAGGGCGAAAGCCGAATTGCCATCGACTCTCGTCCTTGAGTACCTCCTTCACCTTGCTCGCTCTGATCCCTTCAAGTACTTTGCCAAACACAGGCAACATTCAGATACCCTCAATTCTGTCCTTATCTGGGCCTTTCAGTGGGAAAGTATTCATCTGCCAGGCAGCGAGAAATCAACGATGCACTCAGGGATGGCTTTGACCATACCCTCAGTTATGCCGTCTAAACCAGCTGAGCGTCTGCTACGAACTCTGGCAATGCATGTAGGGCTGGCGGTACTTCGCGAGGTATGGAAACGTCCACTGGGCTCTACGCAGCAGGAAAATAGCTGTGGATCACGACGCTCGCAGTCGTGCTTGGTTACAGCATAAAAAAATCAGAAATTTAAAAAAAAGAAAATATAATAAATAGTTTAAATAATTTTCTTGTTTTTTTAAATAAAAATTCAGAATAGTAGAAATATTCATGCTGATCCTTTAAATTTTGCACTCATTAAAGTTAAAATGTTTTATTTATTCGTTATTGTAATTCGTCGAAGTTTGCGATTGACGTCGAGCATGGTCCAACATAATCCAACATGTACCAACAATGTTTTTCCAATTACTTTCCGTTTATGCTGTTTCGTGGGAACTTGGAAGAGTTGCTAGCATGTTGTCATCTAACATGTCGTTCGTAACATGTTTGATACAGCACGCATGCTGCGAACTTCTCTGTTCTGTTCAAACCCCTTGCGTAGCTCAGCGAACATAGCAAGTACACTGAAGACGGTTCGTCAGGCTAGGCAATGAATGCACGCTCATTCCACTCTCAAACCTTGATTCGTTCGGTCATCTTTAGATTAGCTCGCTTAATATTTCTTATTTTTTTTATTAGATTTTAATTTTTGTTTTTTTTTTTTTAGCTTGTGTTTATCTTTTTATTTAGTTCTGTTCTATTTCATTTTATTTATTTTTATGAGGGACAAAGAAAATCATCTGATTTCTAATCTATACCGATATCTTGTTTTTCGATTGGATTCAAATCTGGCAACTGGTTATTTGTATTATGAAGCAACCATGGCTTGACACCTCGATGTTTTGAATAATTTACGGAGGGTTTCCGTGAGCCGAAAAGGTGGAAAACCCCGAGGAAACAGTGGTAGGGTCCGTTGGTGTGCTGGTCCGATGATATACAACTGAAGGGATTGGTCTAGCAGTAACTGATGTGCTAGATTGGTAGGCACGTTGAGATACGCTTTGAAACGTCAGCATACCCAGTTGGCCTTGGAATAGCAGTTCCTCAATCCCCTTTTTTGCAAAAATTTGCTGATCCGCTGGCAACTGCCTGACTGTTGCGGCCCAGGATTCACTGATATCTGTTACCTTAGCATTGTCCCAATGTCTCATCCCTTTGCAAAAAACTCATTGCTGTCAGCACTCTTCGCTTCTTTGGTTTGCTCTGAAATTGATTCATATTAATTAATTAATCATTTTTCAGATGCTTGCAAATGAAGAGGACTGGAAGGAAATTGCAATAAGCTTTGAAAGTCCGTGGAATTTCGTCAATTGTATTGGCGCAATTGATGGAAAACACGTACATATAAGAAAGCCTGATTCATCTGGGTCCTTCTATTACTATACTCTAAGAAGACGTTTAACATTGTATTAATGGTAATAGTTAATCCAAACTATGAATTTTATGTGTTGAGGTTGGAGCTAATGAAAGGGCATCAGATTCTGGAGTGTATGCTCAATCTGAATTTAAAAGACGGCTCGATGCGAATTTATTTAAATTGCCCAAGCCTGAAAATGTTCCAATGACAGAGTATGAGCTTCCGTATGTATTGGTAGGAGACGATGCATTTCCACTTTTAACAAATTTAATGAAGCCATACAGTCGACATAGCCTAACGAAAGAGGAACTTGTTTTTAATTACCGCCTTTCAAAAGCTCGGCGCGTTGTTGAAAATACTTTTGGCATTTTGGCCAACAGATTTAGAATTTTGTTAACAATTTTACTGCAGCCTGAAAAATCTGCCATTGTTGTGCTGCTGTTGTTATTTACACAACTTATAAATTTATTTATTTTCGAAACTCTACTGAGTTGAATACAGCTGGTGGAGCTTCGCAGTCTTTGGGCGATCGGGAGCCTATAAGAGGCAATGCGACAGAGAATGCCAAAGCTCTTCGTAATGATTTTTGTAAATATTTTAATAAAGGAGCAGTGTCTTGGCAAGAGATCGATTTTATTTTCAATATTAATTTCTATTATATAATATGGACATTTTATAATAATTATATTCAACATTACTTACCGTTTCTTTCGCAACTTCTATGAAGCTTGAATCTTCGTCCTCAAACGTATTTATACCATCCACGAAAGATTCCTGATCATAATTTACATACTTTAAGATATTCTTTTTTAAGGTATTCATATACAGCTGGACAACACCCTGGCACAATGCTTGCAACCGTACTCACAGGAATGCGAAAAAGAAACATCAGAGAATGATATGAATCTCCTGTAAAAAGTATAATTACATCAATAAATATATTAATTAAAAGTTCATAAAAATGCTAATTATATTTAATAGATACCCGTGGCTAAAAATCGCGATGTCAGGGCTAATCGCTGATTTGGTGGAATCGCAGCACGCATTACAGAGTCTTGTTTAGTTATGTAGCTTTTCACTTTTTCAAATAAAAATCTGAAGTTACTGACTGACATACGAAAAAAATTGTAATAGTTTGTTTCATCGCCATATTGTAGCTCTTTTAAAAGGTTCTGATGCACTCCTTTTTCATCTCTTTTAGATGTCCACTCTCTCACCCAACACTCTCTTTTTTTTGGCAGACTTTGATCTCACTTTTTTACGTTTTATCAAAATTGCTAATATAGCAACAGCAGCAACTCTCGGTTTTTGTGCCGACATAATATAAGCACGTCGTTAATCCTTGACTTTTTCAAAACAACAGAACTTGCAAACGACTGTCACTTGCAAGCAATGCCAAGGAAAAGTGAAAACACGTTTAGACATTAACGCAATATATTGCACGAAATAGGAATGCAAAAGTTTTCGTGCAAAAAAAAAAGCAAGTAATTTGCATGCAATATTTGCATTGGTGTGAACATTTCTGCAAACTTTTGCTGCAAATTATTTTTAACTTGCAAATTGTTTGCGTCGTGTGTACCTAGCTTAAGAGATTCAATGAATTCCTCTAGAAATTGCTTTGCTCATTTTGCACGTGTTAATTTCACAACTATTTTTTTCAAATGATGTTCGTGCGAACATGCCAATCTATTGTCGAACATGTTCGCACGAACACGCGAGTTTTGTTACCATAACATGTTAACATTTAATTATTTATAAATAATGTGTTTTGTCTTTTTAATTTAACTAAAAGTATTTATTTCACTTCATGCTCTTTACTCCTCGACGTGCACATCCAAAGTCCGCTCAAAAGCTTTCGACTCCTCGAGAGAGCTTTTTAGTTTTTACATACAGATCGAGCTTTCTCTCTCTTAATGTTAAAGTAGGCAGAGACTGAGAAGCAGCACTTAGACTACATAACTTCCCCATCGCTTAAATTAAGACTCTCCTGAGTTTTACAATTCGTTTATATATATATATAAGGGTTAGGAATACAATTGTGGGAGATTATGTTATGTTATGTTATGTTGAAGTCTGATATTTCTTCTTTCTTTTTATGTTGGAACTATGGACATTACTTAAATTAAATTTTCTATATTTCGGTTCATTTTTGTGTCTTAGAGACTTATAGTTTTTTATATATCCTTCGTTTCTAGTTTCTTCAAAATTTTCTCTTGTTTGATTTACGGATGTAATGTAATGTTTCTTATATTTTAGAATGTTATTATGTATAATTTTTTTGTCACAATTTCCATATTCAATATTCATTGGCGTATCTTGTATTGTTGAGTGATAGCTGTTATTATAATATTCTATAGCTTTACTAACTTTATCTTTGATTGATAGATCTTTGTTTTCAAGGTATATAATTCTTATTTTTTCTGTTAGAGTGTTATGGAATCTTTCGACGTCCGCATTGCCAGTGTGGCTGTTCGGTTTCACAAAATGAACTTCTATATTCTCATTTCTTAAATATTCTTTTATATTTACACTATTAAATTCATTATCAGTTATTAATTTTTCAAAGCTTCCTCTTTGGGATTTGTACAAGCGCATTTTTTCGATTATAGTTTGATTATTGCGATCCTCAAGATAGAAGGCAGTAGCAAATTTTGAAAATCGGTCAATAAAAGTTAGGAAATTACATTTTGAATTTGTGTAGATGTCCATATGAACAATTTTTCTTATATCAGTTGGTGTTTCCGTATATTTAAATTTTTCTTTTACCGGGTTCCTATCATATTTACACCGATTACAAATGTCACAATTGTTGATATACTTTTGGATGTAATGTTGAAGTTTTGGAAAGTAAATAATCTGTTTTAAACTTTGGTAATTTTCATTTATACCTGAATGACCAGTATAATATTTATGGAATCGTTCAATTTCTTTATACACATCTTCTTCATTTTCAATGTCTTTTGCGTGAAATGAGCATTTTACAAATTTAACATTTTTATTGCCTTCGAAAATTTGGATGATTTTTTGTTGAAATTTATTGTATTGGTGGTCGTTATATTCACTGAATATTCCTACTTTGCCTTTTATGATATGATTCTTCAAAATTTCTTCCATTCCATTTTCAAGATCATTTAAATTTAAATAAATTTTCTTATTTCTATTCTTATATTCAAACTCCATTGTTTTTTTATCTGTTAGAATGATTTGTATTTTAAATCTATTAACAACTGTTTCTAAGTTGCCTAAAATAGGTGTGTCCACAAAGTCTTCGGCTTGTGTATGTTGGGTACTAACATCATCAACATTGTTTTCTAAAGAGCTACAAGATTTAGTTATGTTTACGGCACAAATTTCGTCGTTGCTTATTCGGCTTAAAAAATCAGCTACCTGGTTATTCTTTCCTTTAATGTATGATACGTTTATATTAAATTCGCTAAGCTTCACAAGCCATCTATAAAGTGTTTCATTAAGTTCTTTTCCGTTATATTTAATTAGCAGCCACTTAAGTGGTTGGTGGTCGGACAAAATGTCGAATTTGACTCCATAGAGATATGGGCGGAAATAAGCTGTTGCCCACACTATAGCTAGTAATTCCTTTTGTATAGAGGAATAGTTTTTCTCATGGTCATTTAATGTACGACTTGCATAACAAATAGGATGACCATCCTGTTGCAAAACAGCACCTAAAGCTATGTTACTAGCATCAGTGATAAGCTGAAATTTCTTTTTGAAATCCGGATACTTAAGTACCGGTGCCTCAGTTATGATTCTTTTTAATTTGTCAAATGCAATCATGAAGTTGGGTTCATTAACATCGATCTTAGCATCCTTTTTAAGGCATTTAATCAATGGATAAGCTACTTGAGAAAAATCTTTTATGAACTTTCTATAATACCCAGTGATTCCTAGAAAAGCTCTAATTTGTTTAACATTTTTCGGAATTTTAATCTGGAGAATGCTGTTAACTTTTGTTGGGTTAGGCCTAACTCCTTCGGGGGTTAAAACATGACCCAAAAACTGAGTTTCTTTTGAGAAGAAATTGCATTTGTTGATTTGAATCTTAAGGTTTGCCTCAGAAAGTTTTTTAAAGATTGTGTGAATATGGCCAACATGTTCTGAAAAACTAGTGGAAAAAATAAGAACGTCATCAAGATAGACGACACAAATTCTATTTATTTCTTCTTTTAAAACTGTGTTTATAAGACGCTGGAAAGTGGCAGGAGCATTTTTGAGCCCAAATGGCATTCGATTAAACTCGTAATGCCCGTGGGGGGTAGAAAACGCTGTCTTTTCCCTATCTTGTTCCTGAACAAGAATTTGGTGAAAGCCTTTCGCTAAATCTATAGTAGAAAAATATTGCGCTCTTCCTAACTTATCCAGTATACTTTCTATATTGGGGATAGGAAACTTATCGTCTACTGTGTTTTCATTCAATTTGCGGTAATCAATAACTATGCGCCATTTTTTCTTTCCACTGTTATCAGCTTTTTTGGGTACGAGCCATAAAGGGGCATTATATGGGGAATTACTTTTACGTATTATTCCCTGTTGTAGCATTTCTTCAATTTGTTTATATATTTCTTGCTCATGTATTTGAGGATATCTATAAATCTTACAATATAAGGGTTTATCCACTACTGTTTTTATCTGATGTTCAATAATGTTCGTATTGCTAAGACACTGACCTTCAAGAAATATTAATGTTTTAAATCTACTTAAAATTTTTGTTAGAGCATTGCTTTCTTCTTGATTATTATAATTTGGTTTGTAGAATCGGTCTTTTTGATTATATGTATTATTATTTTGGTATTGATAGTTTTGATTTTCCGTTTTGTTTGATTTTTCATTACTTTGTGAAAATGTTTGTTTAGGATTTCTAATAAGACCTTCGGTTTCTAATAAATCGAAAGCTTCTCTTAAATTTTTAACATTTCTATTAATTACGACTGAAGCTAAATTTACATCGATATTTTTCAAGAATGTTCTTAACATAGTTTCTTCGACATTTTTGGGACTAAACTCAGGACGCTTTACATTATCATATTCATATTTTTCATTAATTTTACACATTATACTTCTTAAAGACTTAAAATATTCTGTAATATTGTTTTTGTTACTTAGCATAAACGCCTCTTGGTAAAGTTGATTATAAGACTCCTTTATGCCAAAATTCCGAATAAGAATCGTCTTGATGTCATTCCATGACGGCTCGGAATTCTCGATGGTTCTTACAACATGTAGAGCTTCGCCTTGAACTTTGTTGAGGATGACACGGCGAAAGACGTAGACTCCTGCGGGAGATGTGGGAGGTAATAATGAAAATATCATATCCACTTCACGAATAAATGATGATAGAGCCCTTGAGTTGTCTCCTCTGTACTCGTGAATGTGATGGGCATCCTTAAGGATATCCCCAAACGATAAAGTAAAGTCGTTTGCCATCGCTATCAAAGAATAAATAGCCGTTGAGTTCTTTAGATCGTATAATATGCTAACAGAATTAGTTCTGTTAGTTCTCGTCGCCAATCGATGCCAAATGTTCTTCTGGACTTGTCATCGAACCAATTGTGAACAGAATAAGTTCACTCCGAGATGTTGGTGTATGTGTGTGCAATTGCTGATTTAAACACACAGTCACACATACATACAGAGATGAATGCAGTTGCAAAGGCACGTTTCGCGTTACTTTTCAGGTTATGTGTCTTTAGCACAAGGTTGATATGTATGGAATTGCGTACAAGCACAAATTCGTTTAAAACTGCACTTTAGTGAGTATTTTAATGTTTTTGGTTACTCCGTCGGCTGC
The DNA here is from genome assembly GCF_003285905.1 of Drosophila hydei. NCBI lineage: Eukaryota > Metazoa > Arthropoda > Insecta > Diptera > Drosophilidae > Drosophila > Drosophila hydei. The sequence continues at coordinate 49,292 of NW_022045854.1, forward strand.
GCCAGTTTTGTTACCATAACATGTTAACATTTAATTATTTATAAATAATGTGTTTTGTCTTTTTAATTTAACTAAAAGTATTTATTTCACTTCATGCTCTTTACTCCTCGACGTGCACATCCAAAGTCCGCTCAAAAGCTTTCGACTCCTCGAGAGAGCTTTTTAGTTTTTACATACAGATCGAGCTTTCTCTCTCTTAATGTTAAAGTAGGCAGAGACTGAGAAGCAGCACTTAGACTACATAACTCGCGTAAAATAGAAACATATCTATTTTTCGCGAACATGGTCGGCGAACAAAATGTTCGTGCGAACACCACCATCCACATGCAAACATTCGACGAACACAAAATGTTCGGCGAACATGTTCGCAAGTGGATGGGCCCCTTAATCTAATATGTTTCAACAATGTTTTCAAATGCTTTCCGCTTATGCTGTTTCGAACAGTTGCCAGCATATTGTCCAACATATCGTTCGTACTTTGATACAGCACGCATGCATCGAACTTCACTGCAATCTTGTCAAGCCCCTTGCGTAGTTCAGCGAACATAGAAAGTACACTGAAGACGGTTCGTCAGGCTAGGTAATGAATGCACGCTCATTCCACTTTCAAATCTTGATTCGTTTGGTCGTCTTTAGATTATCTTATTTAATATTTTTTTTTTTCTATTTTTTTTCTGTTCAAACCCTTAGTGTAGTTCGAGCAAAGCAAGTACACGGCTGCCAACTCAAATTTGAAAATTACGTAGGCTAGCTCCAAAATTGGCTTGTTTTTACGTAGCACAATTGTGCTTTTTTTTATAAATTTAAAAACAATAAAAAAAATTTATAAAACAATAAATTTGTAAATTAACTGTCTTAGTACTTCATTGTTATTAGTTTCTGTTGACGTCGCAGTGCGACCCTCACACATATTACAAGCACGCGCATGTACATTTCGACTACCTACTCCGACACGGCCTCTTGACCATAACTAAATACTAACATTTAAGTCCTTCAAAATGATATGATTGTAAACAAAATACAAATGTCTTTTCCTTATTCGTACAAACATATCATGTCAACAATTCATTTCAATTCAATTCATACAAAACTATTAGGTTTACTTAAAATATACTTTGACATTATTGATTGTGGTTTTTTTTAAGTCATTTTAAATAACATTCCTCTTTTAACATTATTGACTTCTCATTCTCATTCAACGTAAGAGTTAAACAATCCAATGCCTCATACGTCTTGATCAAAACAAACAGTATGTTTTGCACTTGTGTTTGCATTATTATGTAATCAAGTACTCTACCATTTTGTTTGGCCAGCCGTACAACACCTTTTGTCACCCTTATTGGTGTACTTCAATCGCTTTAGTGACTTCCATATTCTCAGTATTTTCATTTTCACTGTCTTTACAGTCTGCAACTGTGTTATCAATCTTTACAATATTCAGTTCTTCGGGCACTTAACCTTCTGACAATTTTCTTAAATCTTCATAAGCATATTTGTATTCTCGGTTATTGGTTAAGGACCTTAAAGTGTACCTGTCGCCGTCTAGGACATTTATTATTTCAAAACCCCCCTTGAACTTGTGTCTAATTACCTTTGCCTTGCTTTGATTAAATCGTTCTTTGTCATAAACTGCTATAGCTAAAACACTCAGTCTGCACTCTTACGTTCAACCGCAGACAGCATATTTTTCAACGTGATCATGGTTCATTACACTTCGCCATTAGCTTGGCTAGCACCGGTGGCAATTAAATGCAAAGTTTTTTTTATTATCCGAACAGAATTGACTAAACTTAACGCCCGTAAGACACATTCCCTGGTCGGTTTGGTACTCCAAACAATGAAACCGCGGATCGAACAGCATTTATGCAACTCTCGCTGTTTGATTTAAGGCTATGACTAAGATAGACATACTTGGTATACGTACCTACTTCAACAATAACGTACTCCTTGTGATCACTTTTGCCACTTAGTTTTATTATGTTGATGTGGATAGTGTGCCGAGGAATATTGATTTTCGGAATTGGATGTAATTTAGCTTTCCCGAGGTAGATCGGGACATTTTATAAGTGATACAGTTATCAACAAATTTTCTAACATATTTTGACATATTATCAAACCAATAAAAGGTCAAGCTGTTCACCTTACGCAAGCTCTATATTGTTGGTCAAGAAGAAAAACGGTTCGGATAGACTTTGTGCCGATAGTAGAAAGCTAAATTCAAATACGATCGCCGATAGATACCCGTTGCCACTTATACAGGACCAAATAAATAGGCTACATGGAGTTAATTATTTTACATGATTAGATATAGCTAGTGGGTATTACTAAATTCCCTTACACTCTCCGATTCTATTGAGAATACAGCATTTGTGAATGACATAATGATAACTGCCTCAAAACAATGCCAAGCGTTGGAAAGATTAGAGATTGTTCTGCACACTTTAACATAGGCAGGGTTTTCATTCAACATCACAAAGTCTAATTATTTTGCATGTTAACAGTTCGTTAATTTTTTCCCTTACTAATTCTCGCTCGCATGGACTTAATCGATATGGCCTTCTTTGAACTGTTTTACTTGGGTTAATTGGTCTGATTTTCATTTCGCCAACTTTAACTTTAGAACCTGGGATACCTTTTATAAGAGAATTTGAATACTTTGTCAACAATTAATGTATTTAATCCTGGCCATCAAGTTTAGTAACGATATCAGTAGGCTCACTGCCGTTACATAAATTAACTATTTTAACTCATAACATTTTAAATGATGAGATGAAACAACATTCATGTCTTTCATTCATGTCTCACATTCATGTCTTGGGATTGCGATGGACACTTCATAGTTTGAAACTCATTCACCAATTTTTCACCAAATGGAATGTGTGCTTTGGTCATTGTCTTGCATTTTTCAACAGCAAGACCCATGTTGCCAATGACTCCTCCCAAATTTTCTTGAAGAATTTTTAGGTATTGCTCCTTACGCATTATCCCATCGATTAACACTAAGGGCCCAACTCCATTTGTACAAACACAGCCCCAAACCATTATGGACCCGCCACCGTGCTTGAAGGTTTGCCAAACTGTATTTGCCGATTGGAGTGTGGGATCCCTATTCCACTACGACGATCGTCTGTCTGACTCAAGCCTTAGCACATTTGCCGCTTTTATTGGCGTAAAAACGTGATTGCTTGTAACTAAGTTAGCCACGTGGCGCGTGTCACGTTCGCTTAAAACTTATTGATTTTAATGTTTTCTGAACTGTTTTAAACGCTGCATAGTCATGTAACACCAAATTTATTAGCCACTTTCCTAACGGATTCGCCCCTATCAATAATTCGATTTTTTTCTTTTCATCATCCATCATAATTATTTTGCAAATTGACTTACAATGATCAAAGCTTAGCGATTTAAACGAAAACAAATAAACTGTAACGGTAAAAAAGCTTTGAAACAAAAGTAAATAGGTTTTGCATTGCGAGTGCGAAATTGTAACATGTGACTTTTTTTTACTCTTTGCCATTGTATTTCTAACAAAACAAGACTATGATCTTAAGCATGCATAAAGTAGACGAGATAATACAGACCGTTGAAGTGAGAACATTGAACATGTGTTACAGTTTTGCTTATCAGTGTATGCGACCCATTTCTCTCTAATACAACGTTACGCTTGATTTTTCACAATGATGACCTTCTTGTCTGCCACGTCGTTCACTACCATTCGCAAAAAGATTTGGTTCCTTCCAGAGTCTACATTCAATCATTTTAAAGCCCAATGTGCCGCAAAATTGACACTACCGATGGTGGTTTTTGCCTTTTAGGAAAAGTTTCGGGTTGCTGCTCGATAAATCCGCTTTTTCTTTTATTAAAAGTGAACGCTTTTAATTCGAATTGCAACTCGCCCTTTGTTCGGACATTCGCCGTGAAGGTTAAACGCTGCAATCGGTTATCAAAACTTGCTAGCAATGCAAGAGTGACAGAGACAGAAATCCCTTCAATTTCCATTTGCGACGTCAGTTTGGTAACCACGCGGCTTGCATGGACTGCAAGGCACTTACCGTCAATCGGTCGATTAGGCAGCATATTTAGAAACATCGCGGATGGTGTTTCTACAGTGTCAAAGCGCTGTATGAACAGTTCTTTAAACTCGGGCCAGGTAATTTCAGCGTAGCCCACTTGCGAAAGCCATTGCGAAGTACTTCCCTCTAATGCTGAGCTTAAGGCCATGAGCAACGCACTGCCTTTAAATGTAATTTCTTGTAGACTAATTTCGACGCTAGTACACCACGATGAAACTGTATTTGATGTCGTTGTTTGTAGGCCCGAACCAGTTCAATTAATTTTTTTTTTGTAATTCCATCATGGAAGAGGGCCTGATCCCACTTCTGATGTCGGAACACTATTATTTTCTGTCATAGTCTTAGCGCAGCGAGTTTCGACCGAACTTCAATTCAGAACACAACTGAACTTTATCAGTCACTCATTCCTTGCGCCTACCATCGAACTACACTCGGCGACAGCGTCTGTAGCTGTCGCGTCGCGTCGCTAAAGCGGGACTTAACCAGACAACCAATCACAACGCAAAGAAAGGATGATGCAATATCAGCGTCATGTTGAAATTATGATTCTAACGAAAATGCTCGAAGACGCACCAATACATACGCAGTGCGACCCTCACACATTAACAGCACGCGCCCGCAGGTTACTTGTACATTTCTACTACTTACGACACATACAAATTTTTTTTTTTTAACTTTTATATTTATTTATTTAATTGCAGCGTATTGTCTTAGACTCTATAGCGTATTTAGCTCTAAACCTTATCTAATGGGAGGGCAGATATGTCAATAATTTTGTGCTTATTGCTACTATCTAAACTAGTTCTAAGATCATCTAGAGGATGCAATCTCTTTGTTACAAACCAGTTAGCTCCAGTCCATTTGCGTAGCGCTTTATTCTGCAGGATCTGAATTTTGTTCCTTGAAGTATTCGCCGAGGAGCCCCATAGAGAGATACCATATACGAAGGTTGGGACAACTATTGCCTCGTAGATGGCGGCCTTGCTGCTGTAAGACAACTTGCTCGAGGCTCTCAGCATCCAATCGAGGCTTTTTAGCTTGCTTTTGCATTTTGAGGTTACCTGACTTATGTGCGCTTTAAAAGTCAGCCTTCTGTCTAGAGTGATACCAAGGTACTTTACTTTTGACGCTTTCGGAATAGTGGGCCCCAATGCAACGCTTGGGCAATCGCCTCTTCTAGTGGCGAAGGTAGTATGTACGGACTTTTGTGCATTAATGGTGATACACCACCGTTTTGCCCAGCGTCCGAAGGAGTCGAGGTATTTTTGTAGTGAGGCTGAGGCGTCTTGCGCAAATACGTGACGTGATAAGATGGCGGTGTCGTCTGCATAAGTCGCTATGAGTACTGCATCGGTAGTTCCTATATTTGGCTCGGGAGTTGGCATATCTCCAGTGAATTAAATGTAAAGTGTTGAGTCTAGAACACTACCCTGTGGGACTCCAGCCATAATTGGTCTAGTCGAGGATACTGCTTGCCCCTTTGACACTTGAAAGGTTCTTTCAATCAGATATGAAGATAGCAGCGCAAAAAATGGGGCTGGAAGGGTGGTCCTCACTTTCTGCAGCAGTCCCAGGTGCCAAACTCGATCAAACGCCTGTTTAATGTCTAGAAACACGGCAGAGCAGTACATCTTTTCTTCAAAGGCTCCTAGGATATGGTGCACAACTCTGTGAACCTGCTCCGGTGTTCCATGCTGATCCTGAAGCCGAACTGATGGTTCGGAATGGCCTCCTGGCGTCCCAGGTGTGTCAGTACTCGTTCCAGAAATATTCTTTCGAATATTTTGGAAAGTACTGGCAACAGGCTAATTGGTCTATACGACGCAATTTCGCCCACGGGTTTGCCAGTCTTAGGAATCATCACAATCACCAGCAGGCTGGAAAGTGCCGGATGCGAAGCATGGCGTTGTACAGCATAGTTTTATAGTCTATGGTCGAGTCAGGCAGTGCTCTGAAGACTATGCCATTTATTAGATCATATCCAGGGGATTTTTTTGCCTTCACTCTTCTGATATGTTCTAGAACATCTTCTTTTGTACATCCAGCTATCTGGTTGTCTGTTGCTTCAATTTCTGAGGCCTCTGCGGTAATCACCGGCGTGAATTGGTGTTGAAGATGGTTGGCAAAAGTCTCAGCTTGAGCTTCGTCTCCAATGAGTCAGAAGCCAGAAATGCTCCGAATGGGATGACGACGGATTGGCTGCTGTTTGAGCTTTCCTGTAAATTTCCATAATTTAAATTCTGCGTCAGTGCCTCGTGGCTTCGTTGTAGGTAGCTTTATCATTAGGCGTGCGTAATCTAAGCCAGCGTCTCCTGGCCCATATTTTGTATATTAGTAGGTCTTGGGCCTCCAAGGTGAGGGGGATGTTGTACACAGACTGGTCTTTTTTTGTGAAAATTGGTGGGGCAGCTAGGTGCGCAGCTTTAACTATTTCTTCCTGTAGTTTGTTTGCTGCCTAGTCCACGTCTTCAGGAGTGTTAAGTTCCATTTCTGTATATAACGAGTAATGAAGCTCGCGCCTAAAGACTCTTAAATCTGATCCTGCCGGCAGTAGTTTTTTCCTAATGGGGAAAGGCTGTGGCTGCACGTGGATTGTGACTATTAGTGGCAGGTGGTCAGAGGATAGGTCCAAGGAATCTTCAATGGTCAATTGCCGATCACAGATGTCTTTGTAGACAGCGACGTCGATTGCCGAAGGCCTGTGTCCATTAAGTGGGTAACGAGTGGGGGCTCCAGTCGCCAGTATGCTGAATTGTAGGTTTTGAATCACTTCAAAAATGACTTCTCCGCAACGATTCGCACTATTGCTTCCCCAAAATGAATGCCATCCATTCCAGTCGCCGCCGATGAGGGTCATATTAAACCTTTGGCCAAGTACCTGTTCCATGTGATGATCACACAGACCAGTGTTTGGCGGAAGATAAATTGACGCAACTTCGCTCACTCCAATAGAGGTAGGCAGGGTGATATCTGAGACCTGCATTGTTTAGTTGGAAATTGGCAATAAAGGTGTATGCGGTATTGTTGCTCGTATGAGGATTGAGAATCCACCAAAGCAGTTTGCTCCTTCACCATGAGCCTGATAGTGTTCATATCCGAAAATTTGTGTAGTGGGGCACTCATGAGTTTCTGTTATTAACATTATATCAATGTTTTCTTGCGAGAGAAACACAGACAGTTCCTGAGTCTTGTTTCTAAGGCCATTGGCGTTAAAGATACCTACATGTAAATCCATTATTTGAAGGCAAGCTTCATTATGAGGGCCATTAAACTGGTTAGTATGTTTGCCTGTTGGGTTTCTAGTTCTCGCATCGCTTTGAGCTCGGCATTAATTGCGTCAAACTAGCGCTGTTGTTGCTGAAGGATTTCGGTGAACAAAGTGTCACTTGTGAGATTCTTATTTGACGGTCCACCTCTAGCGACCTGCGTGAATTACATTTACGGTGACGGGGTTTACTATAAATAGATAACTTATCGCGACGACGTGTTACAATGAAAAGGCGTCTCTCGATGTCTAGTGGCAAAAATCGACTGACTATCTTTATTCAAAATGTATTAAATGAAAGTTTACATGAATTTCTTAGTCTACATAAATGTGTTTTACATTCAGTTTGTGTTGGTCAATTTAATTGGAAATCATAACTTGGTGATTATCTACATGTGTCTTACATTCTATTTTATGCTGACATGATTAGTTCGAATATGCGACATCGCATTTATTTTTTGGTTGCGAAACCGGATGCTTGCTACATTGCGGAGCATAACTATAAGCGCACCCACTTTTTCCAGTGTAGAGTCCGTTATAGATGGAATACCGAAAAAGTGTAAATGAGGAATTAAAGATAATCGAAAATAATATTATTTGAGACCAAAACAAAAACAACAATATTAACGGTACTTTTATTATCTGCTTTAATGTGGTTTTTGCGCTAGTGCATAACTATAAGCGCACATAGAAAATTTTGGAATTAGGTCTTTACTTAACACTTATTTATTAGATGTTCAATTTTTTTAAAATTTCAATAATGAGTATAGCCTCCATTATTTTGAATTAGTTCAAATAAGCGGTTGGGCATGCTCGAAATTAAATTTTCAAGGGTACTTATTGGAATTTGTTCCCAAGCACTAATTACGGCGGCTTTAAGCTCTCGGATTGTGTCGAATTGCTTATTTTTGTCATAAATGGACCTCACCAGGATACCCCATAGGTTCTCGATTGGATTTAGGTCGGGGGAGCATGATGGCCATTTTAAAACCTCAATTTTGTGTGTGTCCAGCCACTCCAAAGTTTGCCGGCTTCGATGCACAGCAGCATTATCCTGCTGGAACACCCACTTCCTTGCTCCTCTTCTTCGAAATGTCGGCAGTAAATTCATCTGCAACACTTCTATATACTCTGCAGAATTCATACGCGTGCTGGGAAATGCCAATTCCAAGCAGCCATTTACTGCGAACGCACCCCAGACCATTAGAGATCCGCCTCCAAAGTTTCTCTTAGAGAAATATCGTGGATCCTTACGCAAATCCCTCCAATATCCATTGAAGCCATCGGGACCGTCCAAATTAAACTTTTTTTCGTCAGAAAAAATAGTCTGTAAAGTTAAAATAATTAAAATTGAAAACCCTATTGTCCAAATATGTTTTGGAAATTTTTTGTACATTTTTCCAGTCCCTTGCCATGTTGATTCTGGCAAAATCTAGGCGATCTACAATGTGTCGGCTTAGCAACCGAGGTGCTGGTTGAAGCTTTTGTCTTGTAATTACTTTTGACTTCTTTAAAACCCGGTGAATTGTCCAGCGGGACACACTTTGGCCACATTCATCGGCGATTTCACGTGCCGTCTTCATCGAATTGCTGGCAGAACTAATGATCCGTCGCTGGGATCGATCCGAAATTTTCGATTTTGGGCCACCAGTCTTATTTTTACCATAATTTGTGGTATCTTTAAAAAAATTTCTTACTACACAATCGGAACGACCAATCCGGCGAGCTATCTCCCTCTTGGAGACTCCTTCATGAATAAGGGCTAAGATTTTCCCTTTCTCTATGTCACTTAAGTATGTACCACGTGGCATTCTCAAATTTGAATATTTTTAAATAATGCTAATCTTCAATTAATGCGCGTAAGTCTAAAGCCAACGAGATTATGAAAGAACAATAGGTGCGCTTATAGTTATGCACTAGCGCAAAAACCACATTAAAGCAGATAATAAAAGTACCGTTAATATTGTTGTTTTTGTTTTGGTCTCAAATAATATTATTTTCGATTATCTTTAATTCCTCATTTACACTTTTTCGGTATTCCATCTATAACGGACTCTACACTGGAAAAAGTGGGTGCGCTTATAGTTATGCTCCGCAGTGTATTTAACAACGAAAGAGGTTATTAAATGTGAAATTATTTACTTGGCATTTAGAGAGTTCAACAACTCTTGTACTTTCTGACTTATTGGTCTTATTTGTATACTTAGAATGGGGTTTTATTCTGGGATTGAGGTGGGCTTATACATAACTCGCGTAAGAAACACCACTAATAGGCGTTACAAAGCTCATGGCGGGGGCACTACTCTGGGCCTTGTAAATTCGGCAGCTCTACTCTGACCCGTAGACGGTGTTTGTGTGGGACTGCTTTTTTGTGCTGGGGATTGCAATTTGCGCAACCGCTTGTATACTTGGCAGCCCTTGTAGTTGGCAGGATGCTGTAACTCACAGTGTACACAAGTGGGTGCCTGGTCTTTTTCGCTGGTGCAGTCTTTGGATGCGTGTTTCCCGGCACAACGCACACAACTTGGAGCTTTGTGGCAGTAGCATTGTGTATGTCCAAATTCTTGACAGCGATGACATTGCGTCAGGTCGTCATATCTTTTTGGCAGTTCCACTGTGCAGCGTTGCCTGCAAACAACTCGAATGTCCAACATTTTGTTGTTGGGAGCCTGAGCCACGTCAACAAAAAATATGTTTAACGGTGTTATGTGCTTACGGTTCAGTGGGTTGTACACATTTGTAATTTTGTGGCCTTTGGTTTCCAATTCATCTTTTATTAGTGTTGTATCAGTGCTGGAATGAAGCCCTTTGAAGCAGACTCTATATGGCTTGTCCTCCTTAAGCTGGTAGCAGTGGAACTCCAAGCCCAGCTTAGTAAAGTGGTCTATTACTCTGCGATAGTCCTCACTCCATTTGGTTAATACACCTAAATTATTCCTCTATGGTTTAATCACGTATGATTTAGCATCAATTACTTTGTCGAGTATTTGTTGCAGCAAGGCCACAGACTGTTTGGACACCATATGGGGGGCGGACGAGGCTTTGGTGTAATTTGCTGGTCGGACAAAACTGGTTCTTCTGGAGCTACAGGTAATTCGCTGTAGTCTTCATCTTCTTCCACGAGCAGTGAAAATCGATTTTGTGATATTGATGCTGCGTTGCTGGTGCTTGGTTCGTCGAAGATGAGCCTTTTCTTGGTTGCTTTTGGTGAATTTGGCTGTTTTCGTTTGGTGTTTTTGTTGTTGCTGATGCCTTGCACGGATGCTATATCTATTTTAGAATTTATTGGGATGATGGCGGCTTGCCTGTTGGCCATCACAACGTTAATCTGGGCTCGCATATCAGCATTTACCTTTGCGGCTTCAGCGGGGTCATTGACATTAGATGTCATTGTGGAATATACACTTGAGTGCAGACGCACTCGCGCCAAGCGACGAAATTTCATGAATTGCAATTAAAGCAATTAAGTTGCGCGGAAGCAAGCGATAAGAAAACACTGCCTGTGCAGTTTTTGTTGTTGTTGCGTTGAGGAATGCGCTGCAAAGTTCTGTTTTTAGAACTCTGCATTTCCGTGTAACACGTCTTTATAAGTCAAACGAATGATCGCGAATGACACAAATTTTTGTTGTAAAATTGTTGGCGGCGACTTCATCCCCATTAATAGCAAAGGGGCTACACTTACATTTTTGTCTGTAATTTGGACAACTGGGGAAAACGTTTTGATCGTAGATTCAGTCGCAATCTACCATGGGGTAGTTCCGCTTCAATCTTCTGCATTGCCACAAGGTCCAGCAGTGGAGCTCCAGCAAGAGGTGAGGAAAATTGAGCCAAAGTTCCCAGACACACTCACGCATACGCCGTACTCAGTGATGAGCGACGAGACAGGCATGCAGACGACCTCCTGGTCGTCAACGACTATGGCAGCTTTATTGCGGCGGTCGGAGAAAACTCGCATGCCTGCCGGTAATCCGGTGATCCTTCCCCCACGATCAACGTAAGGCTCCTGGATCAGTGCGAACTTGGATCCTGTGTTCCTCATCCTGACACCGAGCTCTATCACGGCAGCTCGACTGCGACCGCAGTTTGCCTGGGTGATGCTAAACATTAGTGTCTAGCAGCCACCTTGGCGAGCACAGCTCCGTAAATCGGGCAAGCCGCTGAGAGCATAAGATGCTCACAGGGTAGCCCCTTGAAGCTGCAATTCCTGCAGTGCACAGGGTTGCAGCATTTCCCGGCTCGGTGCCCAGACTGTCCGCACTGACGGCAGATCTGCTCCTTCATCCGGCACTAGGCGATCTTGTGATCAAAGCTGACACACCTGTGGCACGCATACGTGCGCACCATCGATCGGCATCGGAAGGCTAACCAATCTACATATATCCTGTCGTGTTCCTCCAGGATATCCAGGGCCTTTTGTTCCAGCTCCAGCTGGATTGACACCGGTCCTGCATCTTGCGTCCATGCTTTGGACACAATGGCCACTGCCAACGCTACTGTCAACGTCAAGGACGGTTATCCTCGGCCTAAGTGCTGCATTCCGCTTCACATCTAACCCCAGTTCTTTTAAATTGGAGTTAGCCACGACCCTGCGAATCTCACCCGACGACGGCGTGCCGATTATCGCATCTCCTCGTTTCAGCTCACGCACCTCGTGCACTCGGACACCGAGAGCAGGAGCAACATCCCTGCGAACGCGCTTAGCGACTTGCTGAGGTGTCTCCTCCGGGTTGCTGCTTGTCACAATTGCTGACCAGGTCCCCGCAGCCTTGTGACAATTTCGGCGGCAGTTGTGGTGGCTCCAGCCAGCGATCGCTGTCATCGCCCGAGCTCATTTTTATCGATCAACCGAATAGACTCAACATTTTGAACAAAGCGAAAATCACAAATTAAAGGAAAATCTTAACTTAATTTTTCGAATTTTCAATTCTGATAATCATTATGGATAATTTAATAATGAGTACAGCCACCTTTATTTAAAATAATTTCGTAAATTCTTTAGATAGTCCAAGGGTACTTCGCTCCAGGCGCTGGTAATTGCTGATTTTAAAGACTCAATATTCTCAAATTGTCTGCCTTTACGCTCTAATCATTGCCATACATTTTCTATGATGTTTAAATCTAGAGAGTTAAGTGAACATTTTGATCGCCAATCCATGTTTTTGTAGCATTATCTTGTTGAAAAGTCCAAGATAATGGTCCAAAGCGTTCGGTGAAATGGGGAAATGCTTTTTTTAAGAAGCTCATGGCATTCATCCTAGTTGAAACGAATTGAATATCGAAAGTACCATAATACCATAAAAAAATAATAAAAAAAAACCATAATACGATATGGCACCCCACACCATTACACCACCCTCACGACTATGGTGACATGATAAATAACGTCTCCTTCTTTCTGATATCGTGAAAGTAATAATTAAAACCATTGGGTCCATCCAAATTGAAGCATTTTTCATCAGAAAAAACGATTCGATACCACTCAGTAGTCCAGGTCATGTGGCTCCGCGCAAACAGACAGCGAGGTTTTTCTTTATTTTCAATCTTTTAAGATGTTTAGCTTTCCGGATAACTCGTCGTACGGTAGCTACACTTGCGTTCACTCCCAAATTTTGGTGAATTTTGGCTGCAGAACACGTAGAATTGGATGCTTCTCGGAGTATTCTTCATTATTCGGAAGCAGTAGTGCTTTATAGGAGGGTTTTTCATATTTTCCCCGTAATTTGAAGGATCACGTAAGAAATGACTGACAACAGACTAATTTCTAGAAATTTTTTTTTTTGCTATTTCTCTAGTTGTCAATTTGCGGTCATGGTACGCCAATATTTTGCCTTTTCTTCGAAAGTAAGCGCAGTACCAAGAGCCAAATTTTTTAAATGATAGTTGAATAAATTGATATTTTTAAAAACGAATTTTCGACTTCCAAAGAACACAACAAGAAACTAAAATTACCTATTCTCAGTCTATTCCGATGATTGCAAAAAAACACATTTTTGGACAAAGGCAAAGTAAAACAGAAATACAAAATAACTGTATATTCTTTGCATCCACAAATTGTCTCTAGCATATGTGTCTTGTTTCGCTCAATAAAATGTAATAACATTTATAACGAGAACTGGAGAAAACAAAAAAATAAAAATGATAAAATGTTGAGTCTATTTGGTTGATCGGCAGTGTATGTGACACAAAGTACAGTGGGTGAATACGATGCGTCCACCAACGCCCCTAAAAGAAACTCTTTGAGGTACCGAGTTCGAATGCTGTCGGGCATGAAAGAAAGAAAGTCAACCAAATTGGTTTGCCCTTCGACTCGTCCGAATGGATTTTGTCTACCAAATTTATGGGCTTTAGTTGGACCTGTAATTCACTCCGGGGAGATCGTCTGCCAATTTGAGGCATTGGTGGGCCTTTCGTAGTAATGCTACTACTAGTTTTGACTCACGTCAGTCCGGTACTGGTCTACCAGGTCCCACTCCAGCGTCAAGCAGCATGCGAGCATAAGCTTTAAGCAGTTGCATGCTCTCGTAGGTCGTCAGGGTGTCAGCGAAAGTCCAATCACCGGATGTATTCTGCTGAATTCCCTTTCGGGTCTCGCACATCCGCATAGAGGGGGCAGACACATAAAATGTGCTGCCTGTCCTCTACGGGTTCGCCACATGGACATTCAGCAGTCTCGCTTAGACCACGCGCATGCAGGAAGGCATTCATCGAGCCATGGCCAGTTATGAAGAAACTGGCATGCATCGTGAACTTGAAGTCTGGGCGGCTGTAGACGAAGCTTACGTCCGGGATGAACTTATGCGTCACACGACCGTGTTCGCTGTCATCCCATCGGAGTTGCCACTCACGCAGTAAGCGTTCGTCCAACAAGGCTCTCCTCATGTTACGATCAAGGGTCGAAACGTCTTGATCGTAGAGCCAGTCGCCTTCTACCATAGGGTAGTTACGCTTCATCTTCGACTGCATTGCTATACGCATCGCCACAAGGTCCAGCGGTGGAGCTCCAGCAAGAACTTCTAGGGCATCCGTAGATACCGTTCGGCACGTTGGCAAGCACCCTAATAGGATGAGCCGGTGGCAGGACTTGAGCGCCCTCCTGGCGCCGACTAGTCTCATCACCACCTTGTACCAAACCGAGGCACCAAATAGCGCACAAGGCACCATGAGTCCGGCATAGATCCTTCGCCGTGCTTGCGGACTGAGTCCCCAGTCAACGCGTAGCACACGGGTCAGGGCTCCGACGACTCCGGCCAGCCGATCGCGTAAGGACGCGACATGCGGGAGAAAACTCAACCGTTCGCCGACCGTGATGCCAAGGTAACGGCATTGCGTCACATACCGCAAGTTTGCTCCTGCAAAGCTTACGGCGGGCGGTCTGCCAGATGACAGCCTTCCCTTAAGGAGCATCGTCACAGTCTTCGTTGCCGAGACTGAGACGCCTACCTCGATACCCCATCCTCCAACTAATTCCATTAGTTGGGCACCTTTGAGCTCCAGTTGGGATCTGGAATTTCCCTCTACGAGCAGCAAGAGGTCGTCAGCATATGCACTTAGTGTGCATTCCGCTTCAAGGCGATGCAGAAGAGTGTCCATCAGGATGTTCCAAATAAATGGACCACTGATGGACCCCTGCGGACAGCCACGTGTAACATCTACACTGACTTCGCCGAAGCTGCTGACGATACTTGCCTTTCGGTCTGAGAAGAAGCTGCGCCAGATCCCAACTTCCCTGCATCCTAGATCCGATAGTCGGCGTAGAGCTGCGTCCCATTCGACATGGTCGAACGCACCCCTGAACTCCACGAAGATACCGAGCACATATCGAGCCGAGCTGGCTTCGACACTGCTCACGACGTGACTCCAGGCATCCTCAACGCAGCGCCCGGGGCGAAAGCCGAATTGCCATCGACTCTCGTCCGTGAGCACCTCCTTCACACGGTTCACCATGATCCCTTCGAGTACTTTGCCGAAGACAGGCAACAGGCAGATACCCCAATAGGACGCTGGATCGCTCCTGTCCTTATCTGGGCCCTTGAGGAGCGCAACCACACGTGGGCACTTCCACTCAGTGGGGAAGTATCCCTCTGTCAGGCAGCGCCAAGCCGCTTTGACCATACCCCCAGTTATGCCGTCTAAACCAGGTGAGCATCTGCTCCGAACTCTGGCGATGCATATTTCTACCTCGAATATGTCAAGGGCTGAGGGTACTTCGCGAGGAACGGAAACGTCCGGTCTCTCCGTAGCAGGAAAGAAGCTGCGGAGCAGGACGATCGCACAGTCATGCCAGGTTACGACTTGCTCGTCATTCCAGCGAAGGCAACCGAGATCGTATTCCTTTCGGGTGATCCTGAAATACGTGGCGAGGTCATCAGCACTATCACTGTGGTTTCGACGCGCATGCTGAAGCCTTCGTCGGGCTCTCCTGGGCTCGCGACGTGCATCAGTGAGGGCGGCATTCCACCAGCCCACACGACGTCTGGCTTGTAGCTGTTGGCGTCCCAACACAGTGTCGCTCACCTGATGAACCAGGGAGCGAAGTGCGGAGACCTGCTCGTCAGATGCCAGGAAGTTCAAACGATGCAGTCATCAACTCATCACTGAAACGTCGCCAATCAGCATGTTGGAGTTTCCACGAGGACACCGGAGCATAGCTCTCAACAGTGCTTATCGCGTCAGGCGTTGTTACAACAACAGTAATGATGTTGTGATCGCTCAGATCCCACTCGCTTACACTCCAATCATACGTGGCCCACGTAGCCGCTGAATCGCTGGCGATCGTTACGTCGATATCGCTTCTTGCCCTGCGATTATCGAACGTGTATACACTGCTGCGGACATTTAGCACTCCGGCTCGACTGCCCTGTACCCAATTTGCTAGCAGCTCACCCCGCTGCCTGTTCAAGTAGCCCCGAGAGCGCTCGGGGAGCTTACTGAACCATAGGGAGAATACTGCGTTCGCATCTAGGCCATAGATGACAGGCGTGCGGCTGGCTAGCAGCAGCACCACATCCATGTACAGCAGGTACGGTTCAATTTCAGTATTGAACTGGCAATATACGGAGGTGAGGAAAATTGAGACAAAGTTCCCAGACACACTCACGCATACGCCGTACTCAGTGATGAGCGACGAGACAGGCATGCAGACGACCTCCTGGTCGTCAACGACTATGGCAGCTTTATTGCGGCGGTCGGAGAAAACTCGCATGCCTGCCGGTAATCCGGTGATCCTTCCTCCACGGTCAATGTAAGGCTCCTGGATCAGTGCGAACTTTCTTCCTAAGTGCCTCATCCTGACACCGAGCTCTATCAAGGCAGCTCGACTGCGACCGCAGTTTGCCTGGGTGATGCTAAACATTAGTGTCTAGCAGCCACCTTGGCTAGCACAGCTCCGTAGATCGGGCAAGCCGCTGAGAGCATAATATGCTCACAGGGTAGCCCCTTGAAGCTGCAATTCCTGCAGTGCACAGGGTTTCAGCATTTCCCGCCTCGGTGCCCAGACTGTCCGCACTGACGGCAGATATATTCCTTCATCCGACACTGGGCGATCTTGTGGTCAAAGCTGTCACACCTGTGGCACGCATACGTGCGCACCATCGATCGCCAGCGGAAGGCGAACCAATCTACATATATCCTGTCGTGCTCCTCCAGGATATCCAGGACCTTCTGTTCCAGCTCCAGCTGGATTGACACCGGTCCAGCGTCTTGCGTCCACGCCTTCGATATAATGGTCACCGACTTCTCGAAGGCAGCAATAGGCATGTGCCCCGAGAAGTGGTTTTTAAACAAACCGCCCATGAACTGCTTGACAGTAATGCTACTGTCAACGTAAAGGACGGTTATCCTCGGCCTTTGTGCAGCATTCCTCTTCACGTCTAACCCCAGTTCCTTGAACTTGGGGTTAGCCACGACCCTACGTATCTCGCCCGAAGACGGCGTGCGAATAATTGCACCACCTCGCTTCAGCTCACGCACCTCGTGTACGCGGACACTGACAGCGGGGGCAACATCCCTGCGAACGCGCTTAGCGACTTGCTGAGGTGTCTCCTCCGGGTTGCTGCTGGTCACAATTGCTGACAAGGTTTCCGCAGCCTTGCGGGTCCGTGGTGCAGCAATTGGAGCACGGGCTACTGTGGCAGTGACGGTGGGGACTGCAATGGCAGCGGCGGTTTGTGGGCGGACACGGCTTTGCGCCTCAAGTTCAATCATCCTGCCGTACATATTTATCACTAGCTGCTGGTAGCTAGCTCCTATGTCCAGCACGCTTAGTGCTACGTTGCTGGGCACTCCCTCGCGAACAACAGCTCTCCTGAGCTCTTGCTCGATGGCCAACATCCGTTGGACCATCTCGTTTGAGCAAGTCAAACCTGATGAGGCGGCAGCTTTAGCAGCGGAGGAATCGGCAACGGCAACAGGAGTAGCGGCAGCGGGGGCTGTGACAACAGGTGGACAGCAACTACGGGGGCAGCAACAACGGCAGCAGAAGCAACACTGGCGACGCATCGCTGTCATCGCCCGAGCTCACGGCTGGCGCACGTAGCTTCCGCGGGGGCGAGTCCAGCGGTAGCGGCATGACGTCATCCGTCATCGAGCGCGTTAAAACGCGCGCCACCGCAGCGGGGCGCCCACGCTTCTTCCGGCCCGACACCGATCGCGCCGAGCTGGCAGCACTGCTGCATGCTCTCCATGCCTTAACGATAGGCAATACAGAGCGGAAATGCACCCTTAGGGTATGCAACCCTTTTTTATTAAATTTCAGCACAAAAGTATGCCACACTTTTTTTGCCAACTTTTGATTGGTCGACCAATCACGGCGCAGCAACTGTAATCTATAAAAACTACAGTTACTGTCACACAGCTTATCGCTGAGAACGCAATTTTAGCACTTTAACGATCTTGTTTGATTTTATGACTGCAATAAATTCACTGCGAACACGCGCTAACACGTCTAATCGCGGCGGCTGTCGAACACAAACTGAGGACACGAAGTACAAAATACTAATTTATGCTGTCGGGCATGCATTCCCTCTTGGATAGAGTCGAGGTCTCTGTTCGAGTTCATGTCTTCTAAGAAAGGACGCTCTTCAGAACTCACCCTACATTAGACATAATGCTTATCAGCCTGACCAGATGATACGCAGATATGCCATCTGGTCGCTATCCACATGCACATGTTAGTTTTAGGAGAACCCTTGACCGTCATACACATGTAATGTAATGTCATAAATCATTATTGATCCTTAGAACCTAAGAAAACTGTGTATAGGGCCATATAATTTACAAAATAAACCAGTATGAATCTAGCACTTGAAAATAGAGCATCGTGTCTCGCCCTTCACTAATTCTACTCATCTCCGTTGTCCAACTGATTCAAGTATTAGTTGCGATGCTCGTAGTCACTGGTTCTGTACTAGAGGCCTATAATAAAACAATAATAAATACTCAGTCTTGGTTCTGCACCAAGGACTGAAATAAGCACACAACATTTGGTGACCCCGACGTGAATTTTATCACAAGCACTTGGTCAACTTGGCGACCAATCTCTTCAGAAAATAGTGGATACATTTTGCGAACCCTATTTTATTCACACTGATCAACAGGCGATCAACGAGTGAATATTACAAGCATTCTGTAATACTTTCACAAGCACTTGATCAACTTGGCGACCAATTTCTTCAAAAAAATAGTGGATTCATTTGGCGAACCCTATTTTGTCTACGCTGATCAACGAGTAAATATTACAAGCATTCTGTAATACTTTCACAAGCACTTGGTCAACTTGGCGACCAATCTCTTCAGAAAACATTGGATTCATTTGGTGAACCCTATTTTGTTTACACTGATCAACAGGCGATCAACGAGTGAATATTACAAGCATTCTGTAATACTTTCCCAAGCACTTGGTCAACTTGGCGACCAATTTCTTCAAAAAAATAGTGGATTCATTTGGCGAACCCTATTTTGTCTACGCTGATCAACAGGTGGTCAACGAGTGAATATTACAAGCATTCTGTAATACTTTCACAAGCACTTATTAACTTGGCGACCAATTTCTTCAAATAATAGTGGATTCATTTGGCGAACCCTATTTGTTTACATTGATCAACAGGTGATCAACGATAAGATCAACGGGTAACGCAGGCACCCAGATCTATCAACGCATCAATCTTGTCATTTGGCGGCAAGTCGGCATCTTTGTCAGCTTTATATCAACTGTCTTTTAAATAAAATAATAAAAAAAGAAATAAATAAAATGGACGGATTAATTCATAATCAGACTTCTATTAGGCTGGGAATCCCGTTGAGAATTCATATTCAAATGAAAATCACCTAACAAATATCTACGAAAACTGGGACTTAGATTCTGACCATTTAGCCCTCATCGCTGAGCTGCACATTGATGGTTCTAATATCAGGCCAAGCCTAAGGCTAATAAACAACCGTACTGACATCACGGCTTTCAGACAACTGTTGGATGACTCAATTCAATTAAATTCGTGTCTGAGCTCTGGTGAAGACATCGAGAACGCGGTTGATCTTCTTTCGGAGAACATATATAGAGCTGCTGCTGCTACAACGCCGCTTAATCCTGCGACTCGTCCTAATTACGGTATTGTATTAACTAGAGAGGCCAAAGAACAAAAAGGCGCCTTCGGAGAAGAGCAATTCGATCACAAGATCCTTGGGACCGAATTTTGTGGAACCGTGCACCAAGACAGCTACGTAACCTTTTAAGGGAGCTCAAAGGTGATTTCTTCGAGCAAAAATTGGCTTCCATGGACTACACAATAGATGCAAACTACTCTCTATGGAAATGCACAAAATCGCTCAAACGACAACCATTTAGACAGGTACCTGTCCGATACCCCAGTGGCGCACTTGCTAAATGCGAATTGGAACAGGCTAACGCATTCGGATACCATCTAGAGGATCGTTTTACTCCGTTTAATTATGCTACGATTGAGCAGACCATGGAGACACATCTCAATTTGGAGACCCCATTGCAAATGTCCCTGCCTATTCAGCCTATAAGCATCGAAGAAATAACTGAAGCGATCCAACTATTGCCGAAAAACAAAGCACCTGGAATAGACAAGATTTGCAATGCTACGCTGAAGGCTTTGCCTACTAGAGCGCTGCTTTACATTGAACTAATTTTTAATGCCATCATCAGGCTCCAAGTGTTCCCAAGGCAATGGAAATTAGCTGCGATCTTGATGATTCATAAGCCGGGCAAACCGGAAGAGGACCCAGAGTCATATCGGCCTATAAGCCTACTCCCCGCTCTGTCTAAACTTTGGGAGCGGACCATTGCCAATCGCATTAATGTCATAATAAGACAGTCTAATATCTTACCGGATCACCAATTTGGATTTCGGGAGGGATACGGAACAGTGGAACAAGTTCACAGGTTGGTGAAACACATCCTGCAGGCTTTTGATGACTCAGAATACTCCAACGCTGTCTTCATTGACATGCAGCAAGCGTTTGACAAGGTGTGGCACGATGGATTGCTGTGCAAAATAAAAAACCTTCTACCTGCCCCGTACTATGGCCTCTTAAGGTCTTATCTAGAAGGCCGTGAGTTTAAAGTCAAGGTAAAGGATACACTTTCGTCCACATATCCTATGAGAGCTGGTGTGCCGCAGGGTAGTGTTCTTGGTCCGTTGCTGTACTCCTTGTATACCTCAGATATACCTAGCCCGTCCTTTCAACATATGGATGCTCCCTCGAAAGCCCTCATTGCAACTTATGCTGATGATGTTGCAATCATCTATAACTCTAAAAGTCCTATTGAGGCAAGTTATGGACTACAGAGGTATCTTGATACTCTCGCTGATTGGTGCATACGATGGAATCTAAAAGTCAACCCGCTAACAACATTAAACCCTTGCTTCACCTTAAAAAGGCTGCCAATGCATACTCCATCAATCCAGCTGGCGGGAATAACACTACAGCAACCAGCACAGGCGAAATATCTTGGAATCACACTGGACAGGCGTCTCACCTTTGGGCCACACCTCAAAGCTGCGGTGAAAAAATGCCGTCACAGACAGCAGCAACTGCGATGGCTCATCAATAAAAAGAGCACCTTGCCGCTGAGATGCAAAAGAGCTGTCTACGTGCAGTGTATCCTGCCGATATGGCTCTATGGAGTGCAAATCTGGGGAATTGCTGCCAAATCCAATTATAAGCGGGTTCAGGTTTTGCAGAACCGAGTACTGCGACAGATAGCCAACTCTCCCTGGTATATACGCGGCTCAATACTTCACAGAGACCTTAAGCTGTTTACTGTCGAAGAGCAGATTGGAAGACACACAAGCAGATACACGGACAGACTGCAACGACACCGAAGCCTACTTGCAAGAGGTCTAATCCCTGCCAGACCCCTAAGACGACTTAAACGGCAAGGTTTTTCCAGAACGATGGGAATGGTGTAAACTGTCTCCTTTAAATTCCTCATATTGTGACTGGTTTGGCTCTAATTCCATATATATACATGTGTTGTTAAGGTACTAAATTTGATTGTACAGGTTCTACACTTTTATAAATATAAATATAAAAAAAAAAAAAAAAAAAAAAAAAAAAAAATGAAAATTACTTCTCAAAAATCAAGGAGATTGTTGTAAAATATCAAGAGGAATTTTCCGAAAATTTGATCGAAGTCGACCATATGGAGACAGCACGTTTGGAAATGCTACCTCTCAAAAGCTAACAAACTGCTCTGCTGGCAGCATTGAAGAGAATGCTTGACCAAATTACACAAGAATCACAGGTCTGCTTCAGGCCTCTGGTAAAGGAATATTGGGAAAAAATTAACCAAATTCATTTTGAGATCTTCCGAATGTTCGAAGATCCAATCGCGCTTGGGTGCAATATGTCAAACTACCTGAATGCAGAGACAGCCATATTCCAAATCCAAGACACGCCAACTGATGAGAAGCCCGCAATCACCTCAACTACACATCCCCAAGTGCAGCTGCCAAAGGTATCCATACCAAAATTTGATGGATGCTATTTAAAATGGCAGCAGTTTCATGATCTATTCCAGAAAGTTATCCATGAAGCAATGTTGCCAACAATACAAAAAATGTGGTATTTAAAAACAAAGCTCTCTGGAGATGCAGAAAGACTGGTCAGACATTTGGAGTTGACAGAATTCAACTACGAAACCGCCTGGACTATGTTGAAGGAGAGTTTCGACAACAAGCGAGTACTGACGACAACGATCCTGAACAAACTGCTAGATCAACCGTCAGTAACAAACGAGGCATCATCTATAAAGAACTTCCATGACAACATTAATGAATCGCTTGCTGCATAAAGAAGCATTGAGGTGGATACAAATTGTCAATCTGCAACTCTTCAGATCATCGAATTTATCGATGTGAAAACTTTGCGTCTAAGTCTGTAGACACACGTTTAAAATGGGCACAAAACCAAAAATTGTGCGTAAATTGTCTGCGGCCAAATCATATGGCAAAATCATGTTTCTTACGCAACTGCATGAAGTGCAATAAAAACATAATACATTGTTGCACTTCGAGAAGACACCAGACGTGAAAACAACTGCTACAGCAAACGCCACAAAAAACAATCGCAAGGATTCAAAAGGTCTACACTGGTACCGACAACCACATACGAGTAGTCGATGTCAAAACGGCGCATGACACAGTCAAGCGTCCTACACATAAATTGGCACCACTACTAGCTGTCGATGGGCCACAACATAAAAACCCATTAGATGATACACCACAAACCGATCCTCCTAGCAACCAGAAGGCAAAACGATTCAAATTACCCAGTATGTCATCTCTTACAACTCTTATTATCGACAGCATAAAAAAAATGTGTGACGAGTTAAGCATCACAGTTCCGTGTCAAAGCATGCACCAGCATTTCAAGAATGTGGAGGATGAATTATCGGCTGAAAATGAGCTTCTGCAGCAAATAAAACGTAAACGAGCACCACTGGACATCATTGGAAATATAGCAAGCAGCCTGTTTGGAGTTAAAAAACCAGACCTCCTTTGTGGACTCCACCTACAACGTATTAAAACGTGACGAGGCCATAATTGAAAAACGATTAAACAATATGGAAACACAAATCAACGCCATGCTCACAGAAAAGACCAAGCATAATCTATTTCATTGCTATCTTTCTCTGACAACGCAACTGACATTGATGGCAGCAAACCTTCAGCGAATGCAAGCAGAAATAGTAAAGGTACTCACGGAAGTTCGACACAACACAATCAGTCCCCTGTTACTATCACCAGCTCAACTTCGAGAACAAATAGAACAGATAAATGATCACCTAAAGGGAGGACAACAAATTCCTAGCACCAATGGTGGAGTACTTCAACTCTACAAAATGATGCAAGCCGAAGGAGCCATCGTAGATAGGCACGTCGTGTTCAAAAGAACACTACCACTTATATCAACGCAAACACTGGAATTATATAACGTGATACCCATCCCAGTGGTGTCCTCCCAAGGAATCACAAAAATATCGATAAACGTACCACTAATCGCCGTCAATGATCATCGTGACGAATTCCTGAGCCTGACACAGGCAGAATTAAAAAATTGTCACTCCCTTCGAAGAGATGAACACATATGCTATCATAAACAATCATTGTTCAGGATGGAACACTATTCGCAATGCGAATATAATCATAACGGGTCACAGTACGTACGTTTTGGCAACCTAACTATACAACCGCTTCATAATGATATATCGGCGAACAAATCAAGAGAACCACTAGAGGCGAATAACCTACCCGATAGTCATCTGATACCAGCGAATGAAATCCAACTACCACAATAGATCTCACCGATCAGTCATTCAGTCATAATGTCATATATTGCAATAGCAGCATCAGTACTGTTACTTGCATTATACGTCAAGAGATGGATCCAACCAACAGTATCAATGCACCCAACAATATATACAACACCCAGGACACAAGACGACATGTCAGCCCCAGAAGTTGAACAATATGCCTTTTGGATTAATATATCTGGTAGTTGAACAATTATTCAACGGCCGGGAGTATGTTCGAGTTCATGTCTTCTAAGAAAGGACGCTCTTCAGAACTCACCCTACATTAGGCATAATGCTTATCAGCCTGACCAGATGATACGCAGATGTGCCATCTGGTCGCTATCTACATGCACATGTTAGTTTTAAGAGAACCCTTGACCGTCATAAAACCTTGAATTTATGTATTTTTAGGACACATGTAATGTAATGTCATAAATCATTATTGATCCTTAGAACCTAAGAAAACTGTATATAAGGCCATACAATTTACAAAATAAACCTTCACTAATTCTACTCATCTCCGTTGTCCAACTGATTCAAGTATTACTTGCGACGCCCGTAGTCACTGGTTCTGTACTAGAGGCTTATAATAAAACAATATAAACAAATACTCAGTCTTGATTCTGCACCAAGGACTGAAATAAACACACAACAGCCTCTTTAACCTCTGCTGACTACGGGAACAGCTTCCGGCTGTGATCCACAACATTTCAGCAACCACAGCCACAGACTTTGACGAGTGCAACTAAAAGTGTGCGCTTCCATTCAGTGGGAAAGTATCCATCTGCCAGGCAGCGGGAAAACAACGCTGTCATATACTCAGTGATGGCGCGCCAAGCCGCTTTCACCGTACGTTATGCCGCCTAATCCAGGTGAGCGTAAACTCTAGCAATTCATGTCTCAACCTCGAACGTGTCAAGGGCTGAGGGAACTTCGCGAGGAACGAAAAGGCCCACTGGCCTCTCCGCAGCGGAAAAAAGCTGCGGTGCAGGACATTCGCACAGTCGTGCCAGGTTAATAACAACTCATCATTAGAAAAATCAGAAAAGAGAAAACATAATTAATGGTTCCAATCATTTTTTTTTTCTTAAAATAAAAATGCAGATCAGTCGAAATATTCATTCTGATCCTTTAGATTTTGCACTCATTAAAGTTAAAATGTTTTATTTATTTCTTATTGTAATTCGTCGAATCGCTTGCGATTGACGTCGAGCATGGTCCAACATAATCCAACATGTTCCAACAATGTTTTCCAATGGCTTTCGGTTTATGGTGTTTCGTTCGAACTTCGAAAAGTTGCTAGCATGTTGTCATCCAACACGTCGTTCGTACTTTGATACAGCACACATGCATCGAACTTCACTGCAATCTGTTCAAGCCCCATGCGTAGTTCAGCGAACATAGAAAGTACACTCAAGACGGTTCGTCTGGCTAGGTAATGAATGCACGCTCATTCCACTCTCAAACCTTGATTCGTTTGGTCGTCTTTAGATTATCTTATTTAATATTTTTTTTTCTATTTTATTTTCCTTTTGTTTTTCTTTTTTATTTATTTTTGATATATTTTATGTGTTTAGTTTTTATAAGGCAATACAAAATTCAACTGATCTATACCGATATCTTATTTTCGATTGGATTTAAATTTGGCAACTAGTTCTTTGTAATATAAAACAACCATGGCTTGCTTTTTATATATATATATAATTAGATATATGTTATCAGTCGAATAAATGCCGCGACATATGCTAACAGCAACGCTAATGTAAATTAAAAGACGAAGTCAAAGTTAGATTATGACAACTTGCTTTATTGAACAATAGCTTAAGACTAAAGACAATTTTTGTTAAAGGCTCTTTTATAGGCTGCTGAAATTACGCAGCAGACAAAGATCAGTTGGACGCGTCGTTCTAAGAATTTCGGCTCGCAACATTATTCCTATGCAATAGCAAAAAATGCAACGGGATTTTGTCAGGCCGGCGCCACTATTTATGATTTGGTTATTTTCGCTTTATTCTAGATTTTCGTGATATAAGAAAATCCAGTATGAACTAGTTTTCAATATTCTATGTGTTGTGGACATTGTCAGTATGAATATGTCACTTCCCTCTCCTTAAGAGGTAAGCCTGCGACTCAAGAAGATACTTAAGGTAGTTTTGGTGATTTTGATATGATTTGGTTTCTAATACACTTATTAATTGTGGTTGTTTTATATATGAGCTTATTAATATTTTGAATACAACATTATTCAATTTATTCTTAACTATTTATGTGTTTGTAGCCATTATTATCGAGAGTATGACATAGTTTGAATAATATTAGTGGATTAAAATTGGGATATAGGACGTTGATATCATTAGTATTATGTAATTATTTTGACTTGATTTATTTTCTTTCGTTTTTTAAATTGTGTTTTATAGTAACGTGTAATTCTATTTCTGTTAGTAATTTGGTAATGATCTGGATCTAACTTTTCAACATTTTTATTGGCTTTAAAGGGATTTTCTAGTTTGCCCTTTTGTAACGGTCCTTTTCGATATCTGGTATCGATTTCGTATTCTTGTCGGTTATTGTTGATTTTATTTATTACTTTTTCTTTTTTTTCTTGAATGTCTAATTTAGGTTGTCCAGCATATAGAAATATGTGTGCAGGAGTTTGTCCAGTTGTGTCATGTTTTGTTTTGTGATTGTAGATGTAGAGAATAGTTTCTATTTTACTGAGTTTATTTTCTTCGTCATTTAAGGTATTGATTATTCTAATTTTTTCGTTTATTGTTTTATGTAGTCGTTCGATGTCTGCTATTCCTGTTTTTGTTGTATTTAATTGTAATTCTATTCCTTCGCTTTCGAGCCATTTTTTTAGTGCTAAACTGGAAAATGCGCCGTCTCGGTCAGCTTTTAATAATATTGGCTTTCCTAACTGATTAATTATACGCATTAATGCATTTTTGCATTCTATCCAATCTTTTGTTTTAATATTTTCAAGAGTAGCGAATTTTGAATAAGTATCTATGCAACTAAGATAGTGCTTGCCTTCAGAGGAATAAATGTCTATTACAAACTTATCGCGACAATGTTCGGGCTTGGGAGTAATTTTCATTGGCATATTTGTGTTTCTGTGTTCGGTTTTTGCTAGGTTGCAAATGTTGCATTCGTTTATTATATTTTGTGTTAGTAATTGGCTGTTAGGGAAATAGTAAGTTTCACAGAAGAGTTTATTTGTTTTTTGGATACCGGGGTGTAAGAGTTTTTCATGTGTTTTCAAAATAAGTTCCTTAAATTCGGCATATGAGTCTATATTTTTTAATTGAATGAGGCTTCGTAGAATTTTGGTGTGGCTAGTGTTGATAATTTCTTTGTGTGCGTTTTGAATGATTTCAAAATCTGCATCGCTGTCTATGAACATTACGCTAGTCTTTGTACAAAAGTGGTCAATCAAATATTTTTCAGCTTTGTCTTTAGTCATGTTATCGTATGTAATGTAAATTATTAATTTTTTGAAGTAATTCTGTTTTTTATATATTTGGAATGCCTTTAGAAAATATAATTTGTCTTTTAAATGTATTTATTGGTTTTTCTGTGAGCCCAATTAAATTACTATTGTCTTCGTCAGCGCTATGTTGTGTTTCTTCTCCGAAATAAGTCTGTTCTATTTTTACTCGCGATAGGGCGTCAGCTATGTGGTTTTCTTTTCCTTTTATGTATTTTATGTCAAAGTCGTATTCTGATAATTTTACTCTTCATCGGGTTAATTTTGAATTTGGTTCTTTCATTTTGTATAACCAACATAATGGTTGATGGTCACTATTGATTTCGAAATGTCGACCTAGAAGGTAGTGTCGAAAGATTTTTGTTGCCCATACAATAGCTAAAAGTTCTTTTTCTATGGCACTGTAGTTAGTTTCGTGGTCATTGAGGGTTCTGCTGATAAAACTAATGGGATGTCCGTCTTGAGAAAGTACAACTCCAAGAGCTACATTACTTGCGTCAGTTGTTAAAATGAATTTATTTTTGAAGTCTGGAATTTTTAAAATCGGGTCATTGGAAATAAGTTGTTTTAATTTTTCGAAAGCTCTAATATATTCTGGATTTTTAATATCTATTTTTGAGTCTTTTCTTAGTACTGTTGTCATGGGTTTGGCTATGTCTGCAAAATTTGGAATAAACTTTCTATAATAACCGGTTAGTCCAAGAAAACTTTTTATTTCTTTAGTTTTTGTGGGAATAGGATATTTCAGAATTGCTTTGATTTTATCAGGATTGGGTTTTATTCCATCCTTAGTTATGACATGTCCTAGGAAGGTAGTTTCTTGTTTTAGAAACTCACATTTGTCAGGTTGTAATTTGAGATTTGCTTCAGCAAGCTTCTCGAAAACTAGTTGCAATGAGTGTAGGTGTTCTTTTAAAGATGTTGAATATACAATTATATCGTCTAGATATACTAAACAGTGTTTATTTAGTAATGGTCGCAGAATATTGTTCATACAACGTTGAAAGGTTGCAGGTGCATTCTTTAATCCAAATGGCATACGAAGATATTCATAGTGGCCATGTT
Organism: Drosophila hydei; assembly: GCF_003285905.1. NCBI lineage: Eukaryota > Metazoa > Arthropoda > Insecta > Diptera > Drosophilidae > Drosophila > Drosophila hydei. The sequence goes on from NW_022045854.1 coordinate 78,004, forward strand.
TAGTGGAAAAAGCGGTTTTTTGAATGGAATCTGGATGCATTTCAAGTTGATGAAATCCTTTTGCAAGGTCGATTGTTGTGAAATACTTGCATCTACCTAGTTTTCCTAAGATCTCATCCATATTTGGTATTGGGTGTCTGTCATTTATAGTTATGTCATTTAATTTTCTATAGTCAATTACGATTCTAAACTTTTGTTTGCCTGACGCGTCTTGTTTTTTTGGTACAATCCATATAGGCCTACAATAAGGGGAATTGCTGGGGCGTATAATGCCTTGATCTAGCATATTCTGAATTTGTTGTTCAACTTCTTGTTCGTATGCTTGTGGATAACTGTATGGTTTTGTGTACAAAGGTGAATTGTGAGTAGTGTTAATAACATGCTTTTCTTGATTACTGAAACTAAGTTTGTCGCCTTCTCTGAACTGAATGTGTTGATATTGTTTCAACAAGCTTATTAAATTAAATTTTTCTTCTTCATTTAAGTGTTCTAGTCGGTAAAGGCTTGAGTTCATAAATTCTTCATTTTTTTAATTATCTCTGATTGGATTTTTGAAGTGTTGATTAGATTCAGGATTTGATTGAACAACGAAATGGTTTAAGTTAGTGGTCGGAATATCGTTAATTAATTTATACTTTCGATTGTATAAATTTACAATTTGGAATTTATAATCTACGACGGCTTGTGCTTCTGAGAGAAGTTTTCTACCAATTAATAGATCATAATCTGGTGAAAATGGATGTAGAAGAAATTCATTATTACTTTTGAATAAGTTGTTGGAAAGGACATTCACTTTTTTTGTGATAGTTAAAGGACCATTGCTGGTTTGGATAAGACAATCGGTATCATGAATTGGTAAATTAAAAACATTGGATGTCATCATATTTACAGTAGATCCTGTATCTATTAAACATTTTAAATTTTTGCCCTTATAAGTGATAACTTTGTATTGTTGGTTTCCGAGGCTGGCAGCTGAAAATTTTCGGCTTTCTCGATTTCTATTTCATTTGGTTGTTCTGTCTCATGTTCGGCTGTGGCTGTTTGTGTGTATGTGTAGTCTGAGATTTGTGGGTAAATTTGTTCTTGGTAATATTGAGGATAGTGTTCGGGAAAAGAAGCTAATTGATTATAATATTCTTGCTGCATGTAATCGTGATAATTTAATTCTTCTTGGTTTCTAGTCTCTTTGTCTATGCTCATTTTGCTTTGTCGGCTTTCTGCAGGTCTAATACGCTTTGTTGGTTGGTTAGGTATGCCAGGGATTTGTTGTGGAGCTACTTGCCCGAAGCGATTAATGTCAAATTGGTTTTGTCTAAGAACTGGTCTGACTGGATTAGGGGTTGGTTGTATTGGTCGAGGTGAATAATGATTAGGTGAAATATTGTTATGGTTAGTATAATTAGGTGTTGGTGGAAGATATGGTTGTTGAAAATAGGGTCGATATGGGACATAGGAATGGTTTGGTTGGAGAAATGTAGGAAACTTTTAAATATTGGGATTGGAATTTGATGGCTTGAAGTTTTTATCTTGTTTTACTTTGTTTTGATTTGGAATTAGACAGGGTTCATCATAAAGGTTTTTTTCTTGTAATATGTTTATTAAAGATCTTAAATCGGAAATTTCGCAATTTATTATCCGAATGCAAATGTGTGTGGGTAGTTTTTGGATTAAGTTTTCAATACTGGTTTTAATTAACCGCGCATACAATGTTTTTTCGTCTAAATTATTTTCTAGTTCTAGCTTACTCGCCAATGTCTGCCTACGGTGTTCTGCTTCTTCCAGAAAAGCTTTCACGTTGCCTTTGAATGGGGTGTTTCTGAATTCCTCCAATAAGACGTGGTTCTGGGTTTGCGTCTTGTAGTTCAAAATTAGTTGTTTTCGAAGATCCGTCCATGTTGTCAAATTGTTTATGCCAAGAGATAGCATAACTTCACTGCTGATGCAGCTTTCCACAAGTCCAAAAAGTATTGACCTCTGCCTCGCATCATTGGTGGTGTAGAGTGCCAATATGTAGTCGATCCGGCTAACGAACGTGTACAGACTGTTCTTATCTCCAGTAAACTTCTCAATATTTTAAGCTGGTTGATCACTTGTGTCATGTTGGCATCGGAGAGGGGTGATGTTGCGTCTCCTTCCATTTTGATTATTTAATTTGTTACAATTTAAAGTATATATTTTTTATTTTTATTTTTTATTTCAGTTTGCTTTTTATTGTAAATTTCTTTTTGTTTAATTATATTCACTTAATTTATTGATTGTTCAAATAGTTTTTTGTTTAAGTATATTCACTTAATTTGTATTCACTTAATTTATTAATTGTTCAGTTTGTTGCACAGATAGCACTTTCGAATGTTTTTGAGATAACCAGAATCGTCTGGAATTATGTTCTCTTCGAATTCTATCGCGTCTTCTTGAATTATTTTCAAGTTGTTATTTTATTATTTTTATTTACACAATCACAATCTGCGGCTTTGGCAATTTGCGAATTTCGGTTTTCACGTCACTGTCGAGGTTTTATGTTTTTTTTTTTTAAAACTTGACGCGATATTGACCGTCGCGTGGGTTGCCTTTGCGTTAGTTGTTTAGCGGATGGCAGTAAACGGGACAAAAAGAATTAATAACTTAGTTATTGCATCAGATGGTCCACAATTTATTGTCATCCTACCGGCTGCGCCAATTAGATATACAGTCTGTCAAGAAACACTTTACACAGTGGAAAAAATCTCAATTTTTTGACTTTATGTAAAAAAATAAACAGTTTTTGTTTAATTTAACTAATTTTTTTTAATGGTTAACTGTTTAATAGGTATTTTTAAATCAAATTATAGAAAACAGAAACAAAAACAATAATGGTGAAACTTAAAAAACAACAAAAACTTAGATTACTCATATTTTACACTGTCAAGAAACTCTTTACACACTTCTTATATATTGTTCTAAATTTAAAATGTAAAACTAATTATAACTAATTTTGAAATACTTAATATTTAGTATGGCCCCCCTTAGCATTCTGTACATGTTGGAGTCTTCTTTTCATTGAGTTGACCAAGTTTTGAATATACTCTAGGGGTATCTTCTGCCACTCTTCCAGTACGAAAGCTTTTAGCTGTCCACGGTTGGTTGGATTCCTTTTTCCAACCTTTTTCTTTAAATAAGACCACGCATGTTCGATTGGGTTGAGATCTGGGCTTTGGGGTGGTGTATCCAAGACCTTTCCGCAGTTGTAAAGCAACCAATTACGTACATTATACTCCTTATGTTTTGGATCGTTGTCTTGGTAAAATTTAAAAGTTGGCCGATTTTCACTAATAAAGCCAAATTTGGTTGCGCTTTGGTGTAAATTTGTCTTCAAAATTTGAAAATATTGCTCGGCATTCATTGTGTTTTCAATGAATACCAATTCACCGACTCCTTGGCTGGAAATGCAGGCCAAACCATAACCGACAGCTTTCCAAATTTGACTGTTGGAATGATATTCGCTTTGTCGTAAGCTTTAGAGACCTTTCGCCATACTTTGGGCGGACCTTCGTTGTAATACAACATTATTTTGGTCTCGTCTCCTCTGGGTGCCTAAGCATAGTAAGAGCAAAACAGAAGCGCTTTTCCACATTTGTCGACGACAGCAAGGGTTTCTTACGTGCCACTTTCGAAGAATACCCATGCCGTAGAATAGCCTGACGGATCGTTTCGTGGGACACATCCACACCACACTCTTCTTTGAGCTCCTTGGCAAGAGTTCTGGTCGAGATTTGGGGATTTGATTTGATCTTTCGCATCATAAGGCGGCTTGCCCGATCAGATATCTTTTTTTTTCGGCCACCCACACCCTTTGCCTCAAGTCTTCCCTCATTTTCCGCGCGACTGAGAACGTTGTATATGGTTTTTCTTGACACAGAAAACATTTCCACTAATTCTGGAACTGATTTGCCCAACTGCCGATTGTAGAAGATCAATTGGACAACATCGAAGCTTAATCTCTTTCCGGGCATTATTAATCAAAATTTGTATTGCTTTTATATGTGTACTCAGCCAAATTTCGCACAAAGTGAAAAATAAACACAAAAATAGAGATGCATAGACAGATTCTAAAGGCATAGTTAACGGTAAAGCCCCGTTATTTCTTAGAATCAGAGCAAAACAGATGAAGAGAACAAAATGTGTAAAGAGTTTCTTGACAGTGTAAAATATGAGTAATCTAAGTTTTTGTTGTTTTTTAAGTTTCACCATTATTGTTTTTGTTTCTGTTTTCTATAATTTGATTTAAAAATACCTATTAAACAGTTAACCATTAAAAAAAATTAGTTAAATTAAACAAAAACTCTTTATTTTTTTACATAAAGTCAAAAAATTGAGATTTTTTCCACTGTGTAAAGTGTTTCTTGACAGACTGTATGTTATCAGTCGAATAAATGCCGCGACATATGCTAACAGCAACGCTAATGTAAATTAAAAGACGAAGTCAAAGTTAGATTATGACAACTTGCTTTATTGAACAATAGCTTAAGACTAAAGACAATTTTTGTTAAAGGCTCTTTTATAGGCTGCTGAAATTACGCAGCAGACAAAGATCAGTTGGACGCGTCGTTCTAAGAATTTCGGCTCGCAACATTATTCCTATGCAATAGCAAAAAATGCAACGGGATTTTGTCAGGCCGGCGCCACTATTTATGATTTGGTTATTTTCGCTTTATTCTAGATTTTCGTGATATAAGAAAATCCAGTATGAACTAGTTTTCAATATTCTATGTGTTGTGGACATTGTCAGTATGAATATGGCACTATATATATATATAAATATAATCGAGTCTCGGTGATTCAAAATGGCAAGGAAACACAATTTTTTACGAATTACAGAAGTTTTCAACTTACCGGGTTTTTCATTTAACAGGGTTTAAGAAATCAAAAAACGAATTGAAGGGGTTTTTATATATCACGTCGTTTCAACAAATTTAACTCATTAAAAATAAATAAAATACACATTCACTTCAATATTATGTATTATATCATATTAACGAAAAATTTCATCTTCTTCGTACTTATTTTTTCTATTGCATTTTCCAAGCTTATTGAATGATATAATACGTTATACATTATTTTTTTTTTATTATATATTAAAAGTGTAGAACCTGTACAATCAAATTTAGTACCTTAACAACACATGTATATATATGGAATTAGAGATAGTCTACAGCATTCTCATCGTTTTGGCAAAGCCTTGCCGTTTAAGTCGTCTTAGGGGTCTGGCAGGGATTAGACCTCTTGCAAGTAGGCTTCGGTGTCGTTGCAGTCTGTCCGTGTATCTGCTTGTGTGTCTTCCAATCTGCTCTTCGACAGTAAACAGCTTAAGGTCTCTGTGAAGTATTGAGCCGCGTACATACCAGGGAGAGTGTCGTATTACTCGGTTCTGTAATCACCGCAGCTTTGAGGTTCGGCCCAAAGGTGAGGCGCCTGTCCAGTGTGATTCCAAGATATTTCGCCTGTGCTGGTTGCTGTAGTGTTATTCCCGCCAGCTGGATTGGGGGAGTAGTCATACATTATGATTTGAAAAACAAAAAAAAAATTTTAAGTCGCTGAATTTCAGTTTAGGCTTGTTAAGATTGGATCAATATCTGCACAATCAGCTTCGTTGTCACTTTTATAACTTTGAGATGCAAAATGTCGTCGTTAGTTAACGTACTCTAATACAGAGCAACGTTATTGTCAAAATTTAAATAGTCAAAAGAGGCAGGATTTTCAGAGTTTCCAAAATGTTCTTTTTCCCAGGTATAATCAATGTTCGTCTTCTAATAAATTGTCATTTAATGTCGTTTTAATAAAACCACAAGATCGGAAGCAGTTCTGGATACAAGTTATGCTAACGTTTTTCCAGGCTTTGTAAGCAATTGAATTGCTGTTAATAGCGTACATTTAAACGTTTTTTTTTCTTTAATGTTGTTTAGCATATTAATAACTATTTCCTATTTAAAATTGTTAATGCTCATGTCCAGGGGCTGTAGCTTGGAAGTGGTGTTGGTTGGCAAAAACTTTAAATGGCTAAGAGGAGGCGATCCATTATGGGCCGTACAATTTTCCATAAATAACAATGTCTTTCGGTTTTTAGCTGCCATGCTGTCATTTAGCATCTGAAGCCATTTGTTAAACATATCTATTGCCATCCAAGGCTTCTTATAGTGTCGATAGTCCATTGGAAAAATGCAAATGTTTTTAAAGCACCTTGGTTTTGCAGACTTTCCGATTAGTAGCGGCTTAAGTTTTTTGGTGCCATCCATATTTACAGCAAATAATAATGTTATTCGTTCCTTACTGTGCTTACCACCATGAAATTTTTCATTTCTAAAGCAATATGTACAATCTTTCAAACATTTGTAAAATAACCCTGTTTCATCTGCATTAAAAATATACTTAGCTTCGTACTCTTTTATCAGATCAAACAATTCTTCCACTCCAAACAGACCTCTTGATTAACATCAGAACTTTCGCCGCACAATTTTTTAAATGCAATGTTGTGTCGGTTTTCAAAACAATCCAACCAACCAATGCCTTAAAATCATTAATATTCAGTACTTATGCAAAAAACAAAGCTTTTTCTTTTAAAATCTCCTCCAATGGGGATATTCTTTTGACAACTTGTTTTATTGAATAGAAGCTTAAGACAAAAGATTTTTTCATTGTAGGGTTTTTATATACTAGAATGAACTAGTTAATATGAATAGAACATAGTCAATATGAATATGTCACTTAATAGGTGAGCCTGCGTGTCAAGGTACTTACGGTAAAGTTTTGGTAATTCTATTTCCCTGCTACACTAACTGATTGTGTTTTTTTATACATGAGCTTATTTCTGATACAATATAGTTTGGTTCATTGAAGAAAATTGGGACATGGGGTTTGATTTATTTTCTTTCGTTTTTTAAATTGTGTTTTATAACGTGTTATTATATTTTTATTCGATTTAGAGGTTTATTAGAGACTAAAAATACATAAGAATATACGCTGCAACGCAGGCAGCCGAAAAATGAACTTAAAACATAAAAGAAAGAATGTCCGTTACAATTAACAGAACCTAACATGAGAATAATGTTAGCGAAAGAGATAGACATTCTCAACGCGATGTCTACTATACAAAAATGTATCATTTTAATCCTAACATTCCAGTAAATTTCACATGTTTGACTTTACATAAATTCTTCGTCAATACATCTGATATAATTTCATCTGTGGGAATGTACTTTATATCTATTACTTTATTTTTGTACATTTACCTTACAAAATGGTATTTTATTTCAATATGCTTGCTACGCGAATAAAATTTTGCATCTTTAGCAAGGCATTGTGCGCTCTGATTATCACTATAAATCAGCACCTTTGCCATCGGCCCGACCTCCATTTCGTTGATCAATTTTCTAACGTATACCGCCTCCTTGGCTGCCGTAGAAAGTGCCACGTACTCGGCCTCCGTGCTACTGAGGGCGACCAAATTCTGCTTCTTTGATTCCCAAGAGACTGCTGCTCCAGAAGGTAGAATGACCAACCCGTAAAAGACTTCCGATCGTTACTGTCGCCAGCCTAGTCCGTTTGGCTGCAACCTCATGCTCCTTGTGCGGATCTGCATTTCTCTGCGCCAGCTTGGCCACAGAGTGTATTATATCTGGCCGTGTAGTCAACGCCAAATACAATAACGAACCAATGAGCGATTGATTGCGTGTTTTATCCACCTGGCCGCAGTCAACATCATCGCACTTCGTCTGGAAACCAATTTCCAACGGAGTCGCGCTTGGCATGATCCTATTGCGTAGATACACAACCGATTTGTCTACGCACAAATGAGCTGTAGCACCACTGTCCACACACCAGACATTTTTTGTCAATTGGATATTTCCAAGAAAAGAAAACACCGAAAGAGACCTTTTACTGCTCTTTTCGATCGTTTTTTCGCTCTCGTTGTCTTTATCAACCTTGTTCTCTCTTAATCTGCACTTCGCCGCGAAACCAACACTTCATGTCTTTCGGGTCTTTCTTTGTCTTGTTTCTTTTACCGTTTCCTGGACGCGACGTAAAAATTTTATTCTCGCTTTTTTCACCCACTTCGCCTATGTTGCGCCTATCTCCTTCCTCCAACAATTTGATTTTTAGAGCGCTATATGTAGGCAATGTGTCCCGTGTTTCGATAGCGACTACGAAATTGTCCAACTCTTCATGGAAACTTGCTAGTAATATTATTACAAGCATTTCATCAGCCACCTGCACTTGTATTTCATTTAATTTTTCTACGACATTAGAAAAATTATTCAAATGCTCACGAACACTGACTGTACCTGACATTTTAATATACAATTGCTTGAACAACTGTACTTTACGCGCGGTCCCGAAGGCATGTAGATCTCGGATAACTTTGTCCACGCCTCTCTCGCTCGTTCGTTCTCACTTTTTAATAACCGACCACATGTCACCGACCACAAGTCAGAATGCATCAACAGACTTTTCATCTGCACTGACCACGCACTATAGTTTTCACTATCTAGTTTCTCAATTGCAAACATTGAACTCATTTTGCACAAATTAATTTAGCACACGCTTTAACTAATAAATCTCATATGTGATTTTTCCAATCACCAGCACAGCTTTCACTTTCTGCTGCCTGGGCCCATAACCTATTCGATTCAGAGGTTTATTATTAGAGACTAAAAATACATAAGAATATACGCTACAACGCATGCAGCCGAAAAATGAACTTAAAGCATAAACGAAAGAATGTCCGTTACAATTAACAGAACCTAACATGAGAATAATGTTAGGGAAAGAGATAGCGGTGTTTACATACATATTTTTAACAATTTTTGTTAGTGATTTGGTAATGATCATGATCTGTTTGTTCAACATTTTGGTTAGCTATAAATGGGTTTCCTAATTTTCCTTTTTGTAACGGTCCTTTTCGATATTTGGTATCGATTTCGCATTCTTCTTAGTTTCTGTTGATTTTATTAGATTTTCTTTTCTATCTTGCGTATTTAAAGTTGGTTGTCTGGCATATAAGAAAATGTGTGCGGGAGTTTGTCCAGTAGTCGTCTTGTGATTGTAACTATAGAGAATTGTTTCCATTTTGCTGAGTTTGTTTTCTTCATAATTTAAGGTGTTGATATTACGGATTATTTCGTTTGTTTTGTGTAGTCGTTCGGTGTCGGCTATTCTAGTTTTAGTTGTGTTTAACTGTATTTCTACTCTTCACTTTCAAGTCACCTTTTGAGGGCTAAGATGGAAAAGCCGCCATCCCGTTCTTCTTTTAGTAATGTTGGTTTTCGTAACTGATCAAATATTCCGGGGTGTAGCCGTTTTTCGTGGGTTTTTAGAATAAGTTCATTGAATTCGGCATTGTTTAAGCAAGTGGGACTTTGAAGGAGTTTAGTATGGCTAGTGCTGATTATTTATATATTTTATGTCAGTCGTATTCAGATAATTTAACTCTCCATCGAGTTTATTTCGCGTTTGGCTCTTTCAAATGTGTAACCAGCATAACGGCTGATGCTCACCACTAATTTCGAAATGTCGTCCAAGTAGGTAGTGTCTAAATGTTTTTGTTGCCCACGCAATGGCTAAGAGTTCTTTTTCTATTGCACTGTAATTGTTTTCATGGTCATTAAGGGTTCTGCTAATGTAACTAATTGGGTGTCCGTTTTACGAAAGTGCAGCTCCAATACCTATATTACTAGCATCTGTAGTTAAATTGAATTTACTGATCAAATCTGGTATTTTTAAAATTGCATCATTAGAAATTAAATGTTAGAGTTTTTCGAATGCTTCAATGTATTCTGGGTTTTTTGTGTCTATTTTGTGCCAATCCAATAAAAGGCCTTAAAGCAGAGACCGACTGAGGAGGCGGTAGAGAAGCTAACGCTGAAATTTTTAGTGAATTCGGACGAAATATTGAACTGTCGACTTTAGAAACGAACACTTTTTAATATTAAACAAAAATCCAGTTCAAGAGTAACCTGTAGTCTTTTCAAAGCCTCATTCTTTGTTGCAGCCACCACCAATACGTCATCCATATAGACAACCACAAATGTATTTGCAAGAATCTCCAAGTATATGCATCACCGTACGTTGAAAAACTGAAGGTGCCTTTTTTATGACATTGCATTCTAACAGCTTTTTAATATTGTCACGCATCAACTCCCTCTTCTTTGAACAATTTTTCTGGGGTCTGCTAATTTAATTTTTATTTCGCCTGTACTGACTGTAGAAGAAGGAATTCCCTTTGTGAAATAAATTGTTTAATTTATCTTCATCTTCACCGACAAGATCAAAATTCACTGCGATATTTCTCGACTAATCACAATTTTGTTCTTCAAATATTCATCGCCCAAAACACGGAATAGCATTTCAATACAATTATTGTTAATTTCTACATTGCTAAATATTACCAAATAACATCACTTTTCCGGAAGAAAGACTGTTGCTGTCTAGCTCTACATTCATATATCTTGTGACCCAAATTTAAACAAAAATTACATTTTATTGTTGACAATTTCTGCCGTTTTATGTCGGCTGGAGCTGTTTCTTCTTGTAAAGATTTCTTCCTTTGTTTGAATGTAAAAGCTTTAAGCTCGGTCTGTAACTCACTCCTGATGCGCACGTTTGAAGTAAAGGATAGACGTTGCAATCTGGTATCAATATGAGCCGACTGAGCAAGCGTCGCAGAAACAGCAGGCTCCTCCACATCCATATAACGCCATTTAGATGAGTGATGAGTGACGTCACCATGCGACTGGCATAATTGGAGAGACAATCTCCGTCGGACGGGCTAGTTGATAACATTGTCAAAAACATAGCTGGTGGTGTTTCTACACTGGTAAAGCGCTGAACGAAAAGTTCCTTGAACTCAGCCAAATTTATTTCGGGATGGAGGTGGAGAACTATCGATAGTGGGCACCATCGATATTCGACGATTGTTTTTTTTTTTTGAAGCATCGATAGTATAGCCCGACATTTTTAAAAAATATATAAAAATTTTACTTTATTTTAACCAAAAGTTACGATTCAGAAAAAGAGAATGTTTAAGTTTTCATCTTTAAGTCGTGTTCGCCTCCGAAATAATTTGGCCCGTCTTGCTGAATGCCCTTTCAGATTCTACGGACGTAGCGGGAACGCAAAGGTACTTGCAGAACAGGCTTTTAATAGAAACGCCCACTATCAATGGCACCATCAAAAGTGGATAGGCCACTATCAAAAGTGTCTGCTAATATCGATTGTGGCCTGATAGTGCCATCGATTGTTCTCCACCTCTACTCAGAGCCATCACCAACGCACTGCCATCATATGTTATATTAAGCTCAAATTATATTCACTGTAGCGCATCTGCGTTAAATTTCAGCAACACTGCTGGTTTATTATTTGTTGTTTCAGATGGCGCTGATTTCAAGTACAAAAAATGCAAATAAGGCTACTGATGTCTTAACAGTTTTACAGATGTAACATGGACATATCTACACAAGTTGGGGAGTACGCAATTCGACCCAAAAATAAGTCATCATCTTCGAACTGACAATTTGCCAAATTACAAAACGCATCGGGCTGTAATTGCTCTGGCTTATGATATCCGAGTAAATTTTGGTTTACCAATGGTCTATGTGGTAACCAGAATGTTGTAAATGGATTCCAATCTCCAAAGTCCCTATCGTGCCAAGTTCAATTAAATTTTTGTTTTGCATTTTCATTAACACTCGCCATGGATCATTTGACATATTAGGTAGCGAGCTATATCCCACTTCTGATGTTGCAGCGTCACTAATATTATTATTGTTTGGCATTGCTTTAGCGCAACGAGTTTCGATTGCGCTCAGATCTCAAATATAACTGAACTTTGTCGGTCTCTTATTAATTGTGCCTTCATCGAACCACCGGACTTTACCAAACTATAAAACACAGACAACCAATCACAAAGCACAGAAAGGATGATGCAATATCAGCATAAGACGCACCAAAACATACGCAGTACGACCCTCACACATATTAGCAGTACGCGGGTTATCAAAAAGTAGTCAAACCTCTCAATGTCGCTGAAGACAATTACAATTTTTAATGTTTAAAAATAAAAAGGCACGTCTGCATTGTTTTTAAGCTCAATATCAAGTATTTATTAACCAAGAGTCGGTCTAGTATTTTGCCTGGTGCGTAATTTGTCGCTTTCTAGTTGCGACTGCCTAGACGGCGACGGCCGTACGTTTTGCTGCTCGTTTGAGTATTTCGCAATACGGAGAAATATCCTATCCGCTTCTTTTACTGTTCAATCCGGTAATTTTTTTATTTTGTTTCAGTTGTTTTTTCGTTTGGCTTTCTTGTCAAACGTCTTATTTTAAATTTATGGTGTTTCTGATTTCTTGACGTAATACGGGTGGCTCCCTTGTCCTCAGTAATCCTATGCTTAGAAAAATGAGGGGTCAGTTTATTTCTTCTGTTTTTTCTTTCTAAAAATCAATTCGTCTTCTGGTGGTTCCTTTCTTTTGCTATTCAAATTTGATGTACGCTTTTTAATCTGGAAAGCTAGTTCTTGTGTAACTTGAGGGTATATTTGTTGTTGATAAAGGTTTAGTTCTTGTAAATAATCGTGTCCATTAGAGAATTTAATGGATTTTTGAAACATATGAGTCCTGCCCGAAAATAGTTCTAAAGGTGTAGAGTTGGTAGCAGAGTGTATTGAATTATTGTAACTAAAACTTCCGATAATGTATCGTCATGTGAGCAAGGGGCGTTAGATTCATTTCTTTTATCCATAATTAATCTATATATCTCAGTTAAGGTCGAATGAAGTGACATGTCTAATGATGACATATTGAGTGCAAAAAGTCTAAGCAAATTTCCTGCGAATTCCGCTCCTTGGTTGCATACCATTTTCTTTGGTATGCCATGTATACACATGTAGTGTCTAAGAGATTTTACAATGTTTTAACAATTTCTAGCTGGTATAGTATATGCTGCTGCATATCTTGAAAATGTGATTGTGAATAATTTTTTTTTGTATTCGTTTATTTGCACTTAATATATATTACATATTTCAAATAAGTAAAAGGTAGAGCATGATGCTTGCGGTACGGCCGTAACCGCTACCTTACTGCGCTCCTCTACGCAGTTCCATCATTATGGTTGCTGCGAAGGAACTAACTAGGTTCCAGGCTGTCTCAGACTCCAGCATTGTGTTAACAACGCTCTTCACTATGATGAGTCGGCCTAGTTTTTCCTCCAGAAACCGTCTGCCCTCTAATGTTATATGGTTGGTGTCTTCCACTATCCTTCCGCACCAGGAACACTCGTCACTGTCCTCATGGCCAAACCTCTTCAGATAGCTGCGGAAACATCCATGGCCAGAAAGAATCTGTGAAAGAAAAAAATTCGTATTACCATGCCTACGGCTGATCCACGGTTCCAATTCCGGGATGAGTGTGTGTGTCCAGCGTCCCTCGTTGAATTGCAATTGCTCCAATTTAGTTGCCACCGAGCGATGTTAGCGGCCCGAGCTTCCGGTATTCCGCTCTGCGGCCTCCGTGCCCAGGTCTCCTAGGGTAACCACTCCTGCTATGACGAGCTCCGCTTCTTCGGAGACTGTTCTGAAGGCGTAGCTGACTCGGATTACGCTCAAACAGTATGTGACGCAAATACCTCGGCTGTAACTATGAGTTTTCATGGCTCTCGACCAAATTGGCGCTGCGTAAAGGATGGCGGACCTTATGACGCTCATCAAGAGAAGGTGCCGTTGTTGCTTCGGTCCTCTTGTATTCAGCATGATTCTAGACAGAGCTCTGCAGGAATCAGCAGCTTTTTTGTGCACATATTCCAAGTGCTCGCGGAAGGTCATTCGCTACTTTATCGCTCTCCTTGACTCGATGGTGTTGCTGCCAATCTTTATACGGACCGTTTCCACCCTCTTGCGGCTGCTGACAAGGACAGCTTCAGTTTTATGAGCAGCTAGTTCCTGCCGCTGCTAACCAATCTGGAATGCAACTGATACTTTCTCTGAGATATTTAGGGATATTGTTTTGAGCCAGGTATCATATCCCAGTTAGCCGTGTTGAACACATTTTTTACATGCAGAGTCGCTATGATGCAGTACTGCTTCGCACCATGCTTCCATCTGGTACCTTCTACAGCTGAAGTTGCAAGGTCCACGACTTTGCCCAAGCCGTTGTTGATCTGGCATTTCTGAAGCCAAATTGGTTTGGAGAAAGGCCACCGCCGTTAACGATCACGGTCTCTAGCCTAGAGCAAAGAAGCTTCTCGAACAATTTTCCTATTGTATCTAGGTAGCAGATGGGTCTGTAGGACGATGGCTCTTCCATCGGTTTGCCAACCTTGGGTAGCAGGACTAGGTTTTGCTTCTTCCAGATTCTCTGCAACAGGCACACATTGAACAGCTCAGCAAATGCTTCTGGATGCAAGGCAAGCTAGCTTCAACGCTCTGTTTGGGATTCCGTCCGTATTGCCTTCTTAAGCTGCCTTCTTGCCGTCTGGTACTCCGACTGCCTAGTAGCGTATGTAGTCCTTCTGCGGGCACGCTGGTAGTTTCTTCTCGCCTGGATACAAGTGCGTCGAATTAACCCTATTTCATCGTTCCACCAGTACACGAGCGCCTGGGGCCTTCGGAACTGTTTGCGCCGCAGCATGCTTGCGTTGCATGCCCTCTGCATTTGTTCCAACATTTGACAAGCCCTGTGTCGCCAGATGTGCTCAGTGACTCCGAAAAAGCTATCGGGTCAAAGGTATCCAGGAGGTAAGCCTCCCGAAACAAAGATGGTGGCCTGGCCGGTGGCTCTCCGATTGTGAAGCGTAGAGCCGAATGATCGCTGCCTGTATAGCTGTCACAGATGCAGAACCTTGCCTCCCTAAACAGCGATGAGGAGACAAATGTGATGTCAACTATAGAATCGCAATCAGTCGGGCTGAAAGTGAATTGGTTTTCAGTGTTGAGCAGAGACAAGTCCAGAGTCGTGAAGGATTCCAGAAGACTGCGACCTCTGGCATTAATCCTTTCGCTACCCTATTCCATCGCCGATGCGTTGAAGTCTCCTGCTATAATGACCCGCCGTCCCCTTCCATCCTCTACGAGTCCATCAAGCTCTGCTACGAATTCATTGAGCTGCAAGCTGAGTCCCTGGTAGCAGCTGTACACCCACAGGCTGCCAAATTGAGCGCGTACGAACCAATTAAACGACTTGGCTTTTGATAGCATGGTCGTTGAGTTCCCGCATAACCACAGTGTGGCTTTGCCTCTCGTATCTGTGGCCCATGTTATTGGGCAGCTGGACATGTGGTGGTGCGGCTCACTGAGGATAGCAACGTCTATTCGTTTTCTCTTACATTCCGTACAAGTAGATCCTGTGCAGCTACGCAGTGCTTCAGATTGTGCTGTAGAAGCCTTAGCATCTCATTTTTTGGGCAGCTTTTCGGTATGAGGGGCACTTAAATCTGCCTGCTGCGTGGTCAGTTCGCTTGACGCTTTTTCGGACGCAGAGGCCACGCTTTGGGGGCTTGACGCAAGTTTTCGATATGTGGCCCATCTCTCAGCACCTGAAGCAAGCACTTTTTAGGCTTTTATCGCTGGTGCAGTTAATCGCGATATGGCCATAGTCCATAGTCGACAGCTCGAGAAAGGGAGCACGACAGTAGCTCTCTGCTGGCCACCGAAGGCTAGCCGGAGCGATTTTATTGCATCCGCTGATAATGAGCAGTCCTTCACAACTTCATTGATTGATTCATTGTTTCGGTTAGCGTTTTTAGAACTGCTCTATTTCCCAGGGCCTTGCCAACGGCTTGTTGGAGCACCTCAGCGCTGTGCTCAGGCTTTCTGTTCTACTGGAGTAAAAGATCTCCCTTTGCTTTCTTTTTTATTCCGTGTACATCTCCGCTTAGGTGTTTTAGAGATGGGTCGTTCTTAACGACTCTCAGCATGTCTGCATAGCTGCATCCATCGACGCCAGAAACCGTAATTGCGTCGGCCCTGGTTCGTTTTTGCAGCGGCTTGCGTCCCTTAACTACAGTCCTTCCCTTCTTGCACCTACTACCAAGCCGTAAAGCCTGTAGCGGCAAGGGACGGTTACCGAATTATTTGAATGTCTGGGAGTTTACTACAAGCCCGAAACTATGCGCTACTTTCTACGGCTGCAAGTTCGGTCCAGGCGTTTGGTTGTTGTCTTTGCTAAGTTTTGCTAACTCACCAGAGTGTGGTGAACAGCTGTTTGATCGTTGCAGTTTCCAACACTACTAACAGATGTTAGAGTGAGTGCACCTGCTGCTGTTTGTTGCTTATGCGTGCCGGCTAGGCTTTTCTTATTGAAAGCACTCAGCATATCACTTGGGACATGAGCGTGGACTGGCACTTTTTGAACACTTCGCGTATTTGTCGCGCAACGATAATTTGCCCGCCTTTTGTTTTTTGGGCGAGTCTTACCCTCAGTTCGCACATAGATTAATTATATTTTTCACAGTGAAAAAGCAGAGCTTGAATGAAGTTTTCGATGGAACCTTTTGCAAACGTGTCCGAAATCACACATCATCCATCCAAGTGTGTAAGAGTGTGTGATTGTTAATAGTGTACAGGTCTATGTGCAAAATATCTGAAGGTAACTTAGGGACCTCCGTTTTTTTATAAGGCACTTTTTGCGGTCTATCATACTTAAGAGTTTGGCAAATGTCACAGTTGTTATTAGTTTTAGCAATTTTTTATTTCATGTAGGGAAAATACATTATTCTTTTTAAGTGTGAAATAGTCTCGCCAATTGCTCTGTGATTACTTTTGTAATGGTAGTTTCTGATTTCGTTTTCTTGTTCGTCTTGGTTTGTTATTTCCTTTCAAATTTCCCTACATCAAACAGGTTTATTAAATTGGCTATTCGCAAAATATTTGGAAAACACTTGCTGAACTACCTTAAAAATCATTCTGAGCTTTTTCAGAAATTTGGATAGATTGTACCATATTTTCTAGAGCAGAATGTATCGTGTCTCCACGTGTTCCTTCAACTGATTCTTTATCGATTATGTTTACAACTAAAGTGGTTCTGCTTAATGCATCTGCTATGACATTTTTTGAACCCGTTTAGTCGTAGTCGTATTCCAATAGCCTGAATTTCCATCGAACCAATTTTGAATTTGGTTCTTTGAAGCTCATTAACCAAGTTAAAGGCTTGTGGCCAGTTATTATTTTAAATTTTTGGTCAAAGAGATATGGTCGAAAGTATTTTATTGCCCATATTATAGCGAGCGTTTCCTTTTTGACCGAGGAATAATTTGTTTCGGTGTCTGTTAGTGTTAGCAAATGACACTGGTTTGCCGGTTCCAATTTCCATTGGGATAGGACGGCTACCAGGGCAACATTACTCGCGTATGTCATTATTGGGTCCTTACAGAGAAGTGTTCATTGTTCAAAGGGATTTATAAAGTCGTCATTAATACTGACTGTGTCCGGTTACCGCCGCTGACCATTGCAGCTATAGCGTGCTGATACAATGTATGCAGTGTCGCAATTGCGAAGGCGGTTCCTTAACTTGTGGAGCACGCGATAGCGAGGGTTGATTAATATCATATATTAAGTGTAACTACTCCCTCCTCAAGTATAAGGCCGTCCTCGGCCGACCCAATCCCGGCGACGACTTCTCGTAACTACTTCGCAGACTTCTTTGCGTCGATGATCCGCCAAAGAGTGAGGCCAATGCAGATTAAAGCACAGCATATGGCTCCGACGATGAATGCCACACGATAGGCTTGATCAGTTCGGGCGTCTTTCTTGAATTTCTGTATCACCTCAAATTACGTTCATTCAAACGATGAGGGTAAGGGAGGCTAAGGACATCTTGGCAGGCAGTAATGTTCAGCAAGGGAGAATTGGCAATACCCGGGACTCTATTGCGTACGGTGTTGTGATTGTAAAGCAGAGTCCCGTTAATTGCGACTCGATCTCCGAACGTGATGAGATGCGGGCCTTGTACCTGGATCTCAATGCCGTTGTCCACCTGAATCCTTGCGGACCCATCGTTGAGGATGATGATTCCGTCATCTACATGGCTGATTATTTCCAGGTTGCTCGGCTGGATCACGCAGTGTGCCGTGCCACCTGCATGGAGCTCTTTGGCACATGAACTCTCTAATGCCAGACGACAAAATGTGGCTCCATGTGAAGCGGCGCAACTCTGCAGTGAGTGGGTTTCTCCATCGCATTCGGCTATGACGTTGTCAAACAATCGCAATATGAAGTTTTTATGGACGACAGGATAAATCGTAATTTTTCTGCAAGCTTTTTTAATCTTTGGGAATTTGATTATAAAATGTATAGTGTTAATGGATTGAAGAACTTTTACGGACGCAACGCACATAAGATCTCCTATGGGAGTGTTGGTGGGTTCCTCTAGCCAAATTGATTTCAAATCTGGGTGGTCCAAAATGTTTGGGCTAACAATGTTAGCCTTCGCGAGAGTAATAGCAAGCATTAAATTTTGCAACTCCATCGTTAGCATTCTGTTTCTAGACAGTAGTGTTTCAAATAAATGGCCAGTGTCAACTTGTCAACTCTAGTGTTTATTTCTCTTTGTCTATTGTTGGCATTTATTAGTTGCATTTCAGTGAACCTAGTCTGCTCTAAATCACCGGCATCGGGTGTATGGATCAGTATGGATCCAAACCTGTGAAATGAAGTTGTTTTCTTTCTTATTAGCAACCTTTTTGTTTTCCTTTTTAAGGGGGTCTGCCCACCACCAAAAATGATTTATAAAAACTATGCCAAGTGGCTAAAGGTAAATTGAAAAACTATATCTAACTTATTCGAGTTTGCCTAGTGCTTAAAAAATGGTGTAAAAAAAACAAGGGAGTCACCTTAGGTTGTCCTTGTGGACCACCCTTCCTTTAATAAGGACCTCGGTCTGGTTTAACGGCCTTCTCATCACATAAAGGTGTGAGTTTGTTTCCGAGCCGTCGGTTGGATTTGACCAAAACCTTGTCACCTACGTCGAAGAGCCTATTCTTCCGATTTGCGTTCTCCATAGCTCTGAGCGTCGTCTGAGCGTTTCTGGTCTTTTCTTGTATCTTTTCTTATGGCTCAACTGGTCTCTGGTCGATGACTGAATGGATCGACTTATTGTACTCAGTTGTAACCAGTAAAATGACTTCTACGGTGTCACTTACACCTTTACCGATCCTTAGGCATCTGGCTAGCTCTAACAGAGTGCTGCGAAAGCGCTCAACCTGTCCATTCGAGATGCTATGCAATGGTGGTGCATTTGAAAGGCTGACCCCATAGTTGTTTGTGAGCATAGTCCCGATGGTCTCTGAATTCAATGACGGTTCATTGTCACAGTAAATGGATCTGGCTTTTGGAAAAAAATTCATTAGTTGCATTAAGGCTGGCTTCAGATCCACAATGGTTCTTGAAGGCACCGGTTGGACAATAGCAAACTTAGAGAACTTGTCGATGCAAGTGAGAAAGTATTTCCTGTCAGTGGAGAAAATGTCTATGTGTAACATCTCTCCTACATTTGAGGGGATCGGTGTCTCTCCAAGCTCTTGATTTTTGGGGTGTCTATCATATTTAGCCCTAGCACATGCTTTGCAATTTTGTACTATTTCATTGGCTATTTTTGCCATCTTTGGAAAGTAGTACTCCGAGAGTACCTGCTTAATATTTGCCTGTGCCCTATGGGCCTATGGGCCTATTATGCTCGTCTGTGAATGGAATGAATTTTGAAGGGGGACTCTACAGAGCGGACGCCTTTCAACACTTCATGTGGCCGCATGAAATTCTTGGCCGCGCCCGTGTCTATGAGGAATCGCATTGATAAAAATTTGATTGATAAAAAATTGAGGACATCAGAGTCATAACTAGCATTGTCATTGATTTGTGCCGCTGAGCTGGAGGCGGCATCAGCATACACCTCTGCCCCTGTCCCGCGCCTTGCGTGACGTGATTCAACCTCTGCTGATTTCTCTGACCGCCTGTGCGGTCAGATGCGGGGTGCTTCCTATTCGCGTAAGCCGGTGCCTGAGTGGGCTGCAATACCCTTGAGAAGGAAGGATCGACCTCCATGGGCTCCGGTGCGCCATTATTATTGTGCTGCCTACTGCTTCGTTGGTCAGTCTGAACTGGGGCCTTGCTTTGCTTGCTAAAGTGCGGATTCTTTGTACCGCAAGCTTGTGTTTCGGCTTGATGCGAATGCCTCTCCTGTTAGTGACCCTGCGCTTTTGCATGCGTCGTGCGCTCTTTGTCTTCTAGACTTTTTGCGAAATTAGCCGTGAATGCGTACCTTTCATGATTCGACTCGACTTCTTGCGCGAGAGCTAGCGCTGAAGGCAGATCTCTGGGCTTTGCTGCAAAGAGCACATCTGTAAGACTGCGCTTGAGACCCGATATGAACACACGCAACGCATAGTCGCGGAATTTTTCACATAGGCCCTTTGCTAAAGCCGGCTCATGTGACATGTTAACTTTGTTAGTGAGAAGATTGAGTTTCTTCTCTGCCTCATCGTAATATTGAAGCAGGGACAGGCCACATTGCCTCAAGGTACCTAATTCCTCTTCAATGACATGAACTGGTCTCTTGTCACTGTATGTGAAATCTAGGCGATTTATTATCGCATCAAAATTCAATACAGTACCAAATGAGGCCAGCACCGCGTCTGCGGGACTCCTAATCTTGCTTCTTGCTGCTTGCGAGGGTTCCTGTAATGGTTGATCCGAGGCATGCGCAGGCCAGTGGCCGCGAAAAATAAAACGGGATGATAAATGGCTTCCACTAAAATTCTCAAAGCAGTCATTCTCACTTGGTTCTGATTATTATTAAACAAAAAAATTTTTACATGATCTGTTGCAATATAAAATACTCACTAGTACTATCTAATTTTTTATAAAATAAACTTAACACTTTTTGTGTTTGAAGAAAAATTTTGGCTAGAGTATCCACTTACATGATTCAACTAACACAAAAAAAATTCTCTTTATAAAATCGATCACTTGCAGCTCCCGCGCTGCTGGCTTAATTGTTGTTGGCTGTTGCAGCTCCTGTGCTGCTGTTTTATTTGTTGTTGGTTGTGGAGTCCGACCACTAGTTGGGCGACAATTAGTATCCTTCCAGTCCTGTAGTGGCTGAAGATTAGGTTGAGAGGCGACTGTGCCTCTTATTGCTGGCCTCGGGCTCAGACAATGAAACAAGTTGTTTAACGACCAAGTGCCGGAGTGAATATTTATTTAAGCGACTTACTGGAAGAGCGCTGTATTCAAAACTAAACTCTAATTACACAGAATATTTCACTTAAGCTAAGCCAAAACTCGCATCACGCCACAATGTCATGGTCGGCAAGCCGACTCAGCGAAAATCTTAGGCAATAACGCAGGAAAACAAAAGTGTCCGGTTACCGCCGCTGACGATTGCAGCTATAGCGTGCTGATACAAAGTATGCAGTGTCGCAATTGCGAGGGCTGTTCCTTAACTTATGGAGCACGCGATAGCGAGGGTTGATTAATATCTTATATTAAGTGTAATGTGTTAACTTGCACATTTGTAATTTTGTGGCCTTTGGTTTCCAATTCATCTTTAATAAGTGTTATGTCAGTGCTGTAGCCCTTTGAAGCAGACTCTATATGGCTTGTCCTCCTTAAGCTGGTAGCCAAGCCCAGCTTAGTAAAGTGGTCTATTACTGTGCGATAGTCCTCACTGCATTGGGTTAATACACCTATATTATTCCGCTTTCGTTTAATCACGTATGATTTAGCATCAATGATTTTGTCGATTATCTCTTGCAGCAAGGCCACAGCCTTGACGTTTGGACACCATAGGGGGGGGGCGGACGAGGCTTTGGTGTGATTTGCTGGTCAGTCAAAACTGGGGCATCTGGAGCTGCAGGTAATACGCGGTAGTCTTCATCGTAACTGCTTCGCAGACTTCTTTGCGTCGATGATCCGCCAAAGAGTGAGGCAAATGCAGATTAAAGCACAGCATATGGCTCCGACGATGAATGCCACACGATAGGCTTGATCAGTTCGGGCGTCTTTCTTGAATTGCTGTATCACCTCAAATTACGTTCATTCAAACGATGAGGGTAAGGGAGGCTAAGGACATCTTGGCAGGCAGTAATGTTCAGCAAGGGAGAATTGGCAATACCCGGGACTCTATTGCGTACGGTGTTGTGATTGTAAAGCAGAGTCCCGTTAATTGCGACTCGATCTCCGAACGTGATGAGATGCGTGCCTTGTACCTGGATCTCAGTGCCGTTGTCACCCTGAATCCTTGCGGACCCATCGTTGAGGATGATGATTCCGTCATCTACATGGCTGATTATTTCCAGGTTGCTCGGCTGGATCACGCAGTGTGCCGTGCCACCTGCATGGAGCTCTTTGGCACATGAACTCTCTAATGCCAGACGACAAAATGTGGCTCCATGTGAAGCGGCGCAACTCTGCAGTGAGTGGGTTTCTCCATCGCATTCGGCTATGACGTTGTCAAATAATCGCAATATGAAGTTTTTATGGACGACAGGATAAATCGTAATTTTTCTGCAAGCTTTTTTAATCTTTGGGAATTTGATTATAAAATGTATAGTGTTAATGGATTGAAGAACTTTTACGGACGCAACGCACATAAGATCTCCTATGGGAGTGTTGGTGGGTTCCTCTAGCCAAATTGATTTCAAATCTGGGTGGTCCAAAATGTTTGGGCTAACAATGTTAGCCTTCGCGAGAGTAATAGCAAGCATTAAATTTTGCAACTCCATCGTTAGCATTCTGTTTCTAGACAGTAGTGTTTCAAATAAATGGCCAGTGTCAACTTGTCAACTCTAGTGTTTATTTCTCTTTGTCTATTGTTGGCATTTATTAGTTGCATTTCAGTGAACCTAGTCTGCTCTAAATCACCGGCATCGGGTGTATGGATCAGTATGGATCCAAACCTGTGAAATGAAGTTGTTTTCTTTCTTATTAGCAACCTTTTTGTTTTCCTTTTTAAGAGGGTCTGCCCACCACCAAAAATGATTTATAAAAACTATGCCCAGTGGCTAAAGGTAATTTGAAAAACTATATCTAACTTATTCGAGTTTGCCTAGTGGCTTAAAAAATGGTGTAAAAAAAACAAGGGAGTCACCTTAGGTTGTCCTTGTGGACCACCCTTCCTTTAATGAGGACCTCGGTCTGGTTTAACGGCCTTCTCATCACATAAAGGTGTGAGTTTGTTTCCGAGCCGTCGGTTGGATTTGACCAAAACCTTGTCACCTACGTCGAAGACCCTATTCTTCCGATTTGCGTTCTCCATAGCTCTGAGCGTCTTGTATCTTTTCTTATGGCTCAACTGGTCTCTGGTCGATGACCGAATGGATCGACTTATTGTACTCAGTTGTAACCAGTAAAATGACTTCTACGGTGTCACTTACACCTTTACCGATCCTTAGGCCTCTGGCTAGCTCTAACAGAGTGCTGCGAAAGCGCTCAACCTGTCCATTCGAGATGCTATGCAATGGTGGTGCATTTGAAAGGCTGACCCCATAGTTGTTTGTGAGCATAGTCCCGATGGTCTCTGAATTCAATGACGGTTCATTGTCACAGTAAATGGATCTGGCTTTTGGAAAAAAATTCATTAGTTGCATTAAGGCTGGCTTCAGATCCACAATGGTTCTTGAAGGCACCGGTTGGACAATAGCAAACTTAGAGAACTTGTCGATGCAAGTGAGAAAGTATTTCCTGTCAGTGGAGAAAATGTCTATGTGTAACATCTCTCCTACATTTGAGGGGATCGGTGTCTCTCCAAGCTCTTGATTTTTGGAGTGTCCATCATATTAAGCCCTAGCACATGTTTTGCAATTTTTTACTATTTCATTGGCTATTTTTGCCATCTTTGGAAAGTAGTACTCCGAGAGTACCTGCTTAATATTTGCCTGTGCCCTATGGGCCTATGGGCCTATTATGCTCGTCTGTGAATGGAATGAATTTTGAAGGGGGACTCTACCGAGCGGACGCCTTTAAAGCGTTCATGTGGCCGAATGAAATTCTTGGCCGCGCCCGTGTCTATGAGGAATCGCATGTGAGTCCCTGCTACTCTTAGTCTGATGACGGGTAGCATGAATTTGCCCCTAAAATATTGAGGGCATCAGAGTCATAACTAGCATCGTCATTGATTTGTGCCGCTGCGCTGGAGGCGGCATCAGCATACACCTCTGCCCCTGTCCCGCGCCTTGCGTGACGTGACGTGCGGTCAGATGCGGGGTGCTTCCTATTCGCGTAAGCCGGTGCCTGAAAGGGCTGCAATACCCTTGAGAAGGAAGGATCGACCTCCATGGGCTCCGGTGCGCCATTATTATTGTGCTGCCTACTGCTTCGTTGGTCAGTCTTACTTTGCTTGCTAAAGTGCGGATTCTTTGTACTGCTAGCTTGTGTTTCGGCTTGATGCGAATGCCTCTCCTGTTGGTGACCCTGCGCTTTTGCATGCGTCTTGCGCTCTTTGTCTTCTAGACTTTTTGCGAAATTAGCCGCGAATGCGTACCTTTCATGATTCGACTCGACTTCTTGCGCGAGAGCTAGCGCTGAAGGCAGATCTCTGGGCTTTGTTGCAAAGAGCACATCTGTAAGACTGCGCTTGAGACCCGATATGAACACACGCAACGCATAGTCGCGGAATTTTTCACATAGGCCCTTTGCTAAAGCCGGCTCATGTGACATGTTAACTTTGTTAGTGAGAAGATTGAGTTTCTTCTCTGCCTCATCGTAATATTGAAGCAGGGACAGGCCACATTGCCTCAAGGTACCTAATTCCTGTTCAATGACATGAATTGGTCTCTTGTCACTGTATGTGAAATCTAGGCGATTTATTATCGCATCAAAATTCAATACAGTACCAAATGAGGCCAGCACCGCGTCTGTGGGGCCCCTAATCTTGCTTCTTATGATGATAACAGCCTGATAATGATGAGATCTGCCATTATGTGGTCTGAAGATCTCGGAAGCGGCTAATGCTGCCTGCCTCCAAGATACATAAGATTCCTGTATTCCTGCAAACTCAGGTAAGCACTTGACGGCATCTAGCGGCTCGTCACAGTGAATGTCGTTTCTAATTCCTATAGCAGCATATGCTACTACTTGTGGGGCGGCAACGTTTGCTGCTGCTATTTGTTCAGTTAACTCATTGATTCTTTAAGTCAATGCATGCTCCCTCTGCTGTTTTGCAGCGTCCTGTTCGGCTAAAGCATTGCTGATAGCCGTCCTTATTACTTCCCTAAGCTGATCTGGATCCATTTTACCTGATAGTGGGGAACTGCAGGGAGAAGTCTTGTAGCCGGGACTCTGATGCGAATGTCACAGTCGGAATCTGAGTCGCTAGACTGCTTGCGAGGGTTCCTGTAATGGTTGATCCGAGGCATGCGCAGGCCAGTGGCCGCGAAAAATAAAACGGGATGATAAATTGTTTCCACTAAAATTCTCAAAGCAGTCACTCTCACTTGGTTCTGATTATTATTAAACAAAAAAATTTTTTACATGATCTGTTGCAATATAAAATACTCACTAGTACTAACTAATTTTTTATAAAATAAACTTAACACTTTTTGTGTTTGAAGAAAAATTTTGGCTAGAGTACCACTTACATGATTCAACTAACACAAAAAAATTCTCTTTATAAAATCGATCACTTGCAGCTCCCGCGCTGCTGGCTTAATTGTTGTTGGCTGTTGCAGCTCCTGTGCTGCTGTTTTATTTGTTGTTGGTTGTGGAGTCCGACCACTAGTTGGGCGCCAATTAGTATCCTTCCAGTCCTGTAGTGGCTGAAGATTAGTGGCCTCGGGCTCAGACAATGAAACAAGTTGTTTAACGACCAAGTGCCGGAGTGAATATTTATTTAAGCGACTTACTGGAAGAGCGCTGTATTCAAAACTAAACTCTAATTACACAGAATATTTCACTTAAGCTAAGCCAAAACTCGCATCACGCCACAATGTCATGGTCGGCAAGCCGACTCAGCGAAAATCTTAGGCAATAACGCAGGAAAACAAAAGTGTCCGGTTACCGCCGCTGACGATTGCAGCTATAGCGTGCTGATACAAAGTATGCAGTGTCGCAATTGCGAGGGCTGTTCCTTAACTTATGGAGCACGCGATAGCGAGGGTTGATTAATATCTTATATTAAGTGTAATGTGTTAACTTGCACATTTGTAATTTTGTGGCCTTTGGTTTCCAATTCATCTTTAATAAGTGTTATGTCAGTGCTGTAGCCCTTTGACGTATGATTTAGCATCAATGATTTTGTCGATTATCTGTTGCAGCAAGGCCAAAGACTTGACGTTTGGACACCATATGGGGGGCGGACGAGGCTTTGGTGTGATTTGCTGGTCTGTCAGTCAGTCAGGTAATACGCGGTAGTCTTCGTCTTCTTTTGCGAGCAGTGAGAATCGATTTTGTGATACTGCTGCTGCATTGCTGGTGTTTGGTTCATCGAAGATGAGCCTTTTCTTGGTTGCTTTTGGTGAATTTGGCTGTTTTCGTTTGGTGTTTTTGTTGTTGCTGATCCTTGCACGGAGGCTATACAGTTTGACACGAAAGTGTTTTCACATGGGGAAAAAATTATATTTTTGTTCTTTAACATAAAAAAAAAATACAAAGTATGAGATTTCAATATTTTTTTAAATTATATTATGTTTTTTCAAATTATTGTCTTACAAAAATAATTAATAAAAATTAAAAAACTATTAACAAAGGCATAAAAAACAATGCACAGAAATACTCTTAAAAAATAAGGCAATATTTACTTAATTAACTATTAAAATTAGTATTTGGTATGACCCCCGTTGGCTTCAATGACCGCTTCCAACCGTCTATTCATGGAATAGATTACGTTTTGAACATATTCCACCATTGTCTTCTCCCATTCCTCCAATATATAAGACTTAAAATCCCTTTTATTTGTGGGACCTCCCTTGGCTGTCCTTTTTTTAAGCTCAGCCCACAGATTCTCAATGGGACTAAGGTCGGGGCTTTGTGCAGGAGTATCCAACACCTTTGCACAATTGTAAAGAAGTCAACACCTGACTGTGTTGGCTTTATGTTTGGGATCATTGTCTTGGTAAAATCTGAATGTTGGTTTACCTCCCCTAAAAAATGCAAACTTTCAGGCACTGGACACTAATATACTCCAAATACTGTTTGGCATCCATTGTATTTTCTATAAAACATAATTCTCCAACTCCTTTACTAGAAATACACCCCCAAACCATCACTGAAAGTTTTCCGAACTTTACAGTAGAAATTATATTTTTCTGTTCAAGGGCTTTCAACGGCTTTCGCCACACACGGCTGGGTCCATCGTTGTAGTACAACATCATCTTCGTCTTGTCGCAAAATATGGTTTCATCCCAATATGATTCCACATGTCCCACATGCATCCTGGCGAATGTTAGACGTCTTTTTTCATGATCAGACGACAATAATGGTTTTTTCCGCGCAACTCTGGATGCAAACTCGTTCCTTTTTAGGGCTCGGCGGACTCTTTCGCGGGATATGTCAATACGACACTCGTTCTGGTCGAAATTGTTGGGGTTTCATTAACTTTCCTGGCCAGAATACGCTCTGCCCTATCTGTTAACGCTCGAGGTCGTCCAGTAGAACGCCTTGGCTCCAGTGTTTCATCGTTCTCTGCCCGGCTTAAAATATTGTAAACGGTCCTCTTCGATATTATAAACATTTCTGCTATCTCCGAGACCGATTTTACTATGGAGTAGTTATAATAAACCAATTGAATCATGGCAAATGACAACCGCTGCCCTGGCATTTTTAATTTGTTCAAATTTGTTCAAGATTGTAAGAAATTTCGTAAATTGTAATTAAAGCAATTAAGTTGCGCGGAAGCAAGCGATAAGAAAACACTGCCTGTGCAGTTTTTGTTGTTGTTGCGTTGAGGAATGCACCGCAAAGTTCTGTTTGTAAAACTCTGCAGCAGTAGAGCTTAAGCGAAGGCTGTTCGAAGTCTATGTTACAGGTCAAACGACTGATCGCTGTATTATATATTATTGTTCTGACTTCGAAGTAGCTCTTAATAATTTCTCTGAGATATTTATGGATATTTTATTGAGCCAGCGCATCGAGTATCATATCACAGTTAGCTGTGTTGAACGCATTTTTTACATCCAGAGTCGCTATGATGCAGTACTGCTTCGCGCCATGCTTCCATCTGGTACCTTCTATAGCTGAAGTTGCAAGGTCCACGACTTTGCCCAAGCCGTTGTTGATCTGGCATTTCTGAAGCCAAATTGGTTTGGAGAAAGGCCACCGCCGTTAACGATCACGGTCTCTAGCCTAGAGCAAAGAAGCTTCTCGAACAATTTTCCTATTGTATCTAGGTAGCAGATGGGTCTGTAGGACGATGGCTCTTCCATCGGTTTGCCAACCTTGCGTAGCAGGACTAGGTTTTGCTTCTTCCAGATTCTCTGCAACAGGCACACATTGAACAGCTCAGCAAATGCTTCTATCGGGTCAAAGGTATCCAGGAGGTAAGCCTCCCGAAGCAAAGATGGTGGCCTGGCCGGTGGCTATCCGATTGTGAGGCGTAGAGCCGAATGATCGCTGCCTGTATAGCTGTCACAGATGCAGAACCTTGCCTCCCTAAACAGCGATGAGGAGACAAATGTAATTTCAACTATAGAGACAAGTCCAGAGTCGCGAAGGATTCCAGAAGACTGCGACCTCTGGCATTAGTCCTTTCGCTACCCGTTGAAGTCTCCTGCTATAATGACCCGCCGTCCCCTTCCATCCTCTACGAGTCCATCAAGCACTGCTACGAATTCATTGAGCTGCAAGCTGAGTCCCTGGTAGCAGCTGTACACCCACAGGCTGCCAAATTGAGCGCGTACGAACCAATTAAACGACTTGGCTTTTGATAGCATGGTCGTTGAGTTCCCGCATAACCACAGTGTGGCTTTGCCTCTCGTATCTGTGGCCCATGTTATTGGGCAGCTGGACATGTGGTGGTGCGGCTCACTGAGGATAGCAACGTCTATTCGTTTTCTCTTACATTCCGTACAAGTAGATCCTGTGCAGCTACGCAGTGCTTCAGATTGTGCTGTAGAAGCCTTAGCATCTCATTTTTTGGGCAGCTTTTCGGTATGAGGGGCACTTAAATCTGCCTGCTGCGTGGTCAGTTCGCTTGACGCTTTTTCGGACGCAGAGGCCACGCTTTGGGGGCTTGACGCAAGTTTTCGATATGTGGCCCATCTCTCAGCACCTGAAGCAAGCACTTTTTAGGCTTTTATCGCTGGTGCAGTTAATCGCGATATGGCCATAGTCCATAGTCGACAGCTCGAGAAAGGGAGCACGACAGTAGCTCTCTGCTGGCCACCGAAGGCTAGCCGGAGCGATTTTATTGCATCCGCTGATAATGAGCAGTCCTTCACAACTTCATTGATTGATTCATTGTTTCGGTTAGCGTTTTTAGAACTGCTCTATTTCCCAGGGCCTTGCCAACGGCTTGTTGGAGCACCTCAGCGCTGTGCTCAGGCTTTCTGTT
This sequence comes from Drosophila hydei, assembly GCF_003285905.1. Lineage (NCBI taxonomy): Eukaryota > Metazoa > Arthropoda > Insecta > Diptera > Drosophilidae > Drosophila > Drosophila hydei. The sequence continues at coordinate 107,502 of NW_022045854.1, forward strand.
CTACTGGAGTAAAAGATCTCCCTTTGCTTTCTTTTTTATTCCGTGTACATCTCCGCTTAGGTGTTTTAGAGATGGGTCGTTCTTAACGACTCTCAGCATGTCTGCATAGCTGCATCAATCGACGCCAGAAACCGTAATTGCGTCGGCCCTGGTTCGTTTTTGCAGCGGCTTGCGTCCCTTAACTACAGTCCTTCCCTTCTTGCACCTACTACCAAGCCGTAAAGCCTGTAGCGGCAAGGGACGGTTACCGAATTATTTGAATGTCTGGGAGTTTACTACAAGCCCGAAACTATGCGCTACTTTCTACGGCTGCAAGTTCGGTCCAGGCGTTTGGTTGTTGTCTTTGCTAAGTTTTGCTAACTCACCAGAGTGTGGTGAACAGCTGTTTGATCGTTGCAGTTTCCAACACTACTAACAGATGTTAGAGTGAGTGCACCTGCTGCTGTTTGTTGCTTATGCGTGCCGGCTAGGCTTTTCTTATTGAAAGCACTCAGCATATCACTTGGGACATGAGCGTGGACTGGCATTTGTCGCGCAACGATAATTTGCCCGCCTTTTGTTTTTTGGGCGAGTCTTACCCTCAGTTCGCACATAGATTAATTATATTTTTCAAAGTGAAAAAGCAGAGCTTGAATGAAGTTTTCGATGGAACCTTTTGCAAACGTGTCCGAACTCACACATCATCCATCCAAGTGTGTAAGAGTGTGTGATTGTTAATAGTGTACAGGTCTATGTGCAAAATATCTGAAGGTAACTTAGGGACCTCCGTTTTTTTATAAGGCACTTTTTGCGGTTGTCTATCATACTTAAGAGTTTGGCAAATGTCACAGTTGTTATTAGTTTTACCAATTTTTTGTTTCATGTAGGGAAAATACATTATTCTTTTTAAGTGTGAAATAGTCTCGCCAATTGCTCTGTGATTACTTTTGTAATGGTAGTTTCTGATTTCGTTTTCTTGTTCGTCTTGGTTTGTTATTTCCTTTCAAATTTCCCTACATCAAACAGGTTTATTAAATTGGCTATTCGCAAAATATTTGGAAAACACTTCCTGAACTACCTTAAAAATCATTCTGAGCTTTTTCAGAAATTTGGATAGATTGTACCATATTTTCTAGAGCAGAATGTATCGTGTCTCCACGTGTTCCTTCAACTGATTCTTTATCGATTATGTTTACAACTAAAGTGGTTCTGCTTAATGCATCTGCTATGACATTTTTTGAACCCGTTTAGTCGTAGTCGTATTCCAATAGCCTGAATTTCCATCGAACCAATTTTGAATTTGGTTCTTTGAAGCTCATTAACCAAGTTAAAGGCTTGTGGCCAGTTATTATTTTAAATTTTTGGTCAAAGAGATATGGTCGAAAGTATTTTATTGCCCATATTATAGCGAGCGTTTCCTTTTTGACCGAGGAATAATTTGTTTCGGTGTCTGTTAGTGTTAGCAAATGACACTGGTTTGCCGGTTCCAATTTCCCTTGGGATAGGACGGCTACCAGGGCAACATTACTCGCGTCGGTGGTTAAAATAAAGGGTTTACTAAAGTCCGGATATGTATGTCATTATTGGGTCCTTACAGAGAAGTGTTTTGCATTGTTCAAAGGGATTTATAAAGTCGTCATTAATACTGACTGTGTCCGGTTACCGCCGCTGACCATTGCAGCTATAGCGTGCTGATACAATGTATGCAGTGTCGCAATTGCGAAGGCGGTTCCTTAACTTGTGGAGCACGCGATAGCGAGGGTTGATTAATATCATATATTAAGTGTAACTACTCCCTCCTCAAGTAAAGGGCCGTCCTCGGCCGACCCAATCCCGGCGACGACTTCTCGTAACTAATTCGCAGACTTCTTTGCGTCGATGATCCGCCAAAGAGTGAGGCCAATGCAGATTAAAGCACAGCATATGGCTCCGACGATGAATGCCACACGATAGGCTTGATCAGTTCGGGCGTCTTTCTTGAATTGCTGTATCACCTCCAAATTACGTTCATTCAAACGATGAGGGTAAGGGAGGCTAAGGACATCTTGGCAGGCAGTGATGTTCAACAAGGGAGAATTGGCAATACCCGGGACTCTATTGCGTACGGTGTTGTGATTGTAAAGCAGAGTCCCGTGATGAGATGCGTGCCTTGTACCTGGATCTCAGTGCCGTTGTCCACCTGAATCCTTGCGGACCCATCGTTGAGGATGATGATTCCGTCATCTACATGGCTGATTATTTCCAGGTTGCTCGGCTGGATCACGCAGTGTGCCGTGCCACCTGCATGGAGCTCTTTGGCACATGAACTCTCTAATGCCAGACGACAAAATGTGGCTCCATGTGAAGCGGCGCAACTCTGCAGTGAGTGGGTTTCTCCATCGCATTCGGCTATGACGTTGTCAAACAATCGCAATATGACGTTTTTATGGACGACAGGATAAATCGTAATTTTTCTGCAAGCTTTTTTAATCTTTGGGAATTTGATTATAAAATGTATAGTGTTAATGGATTGAAGAACTTTTACGGACGCAACGCACATAAGATCTCCTATGGGAGTGTTGGTGGGTTCCTCTAGCCAAATTGATTTCAAATCTGGGTGGTCCAAAATGCTTGGGCTAACAATGTTAGCCTTCGCGAGAGTAATAGCATTAAATTTTGCAACTCCATCGTTAGCATTCTGTTTCTAGACAGTAGTGTTTCAAATAAATGGCCAGTGTCAACTTGTCAACTCTAGTGTTTATTTCTCTTTGTCTATTGTTGGCATTTATTAGTTGCATTTCAGTGAACCTAGTCTGCTCTAAATCACCGGCATCGGGTGTACCCGCCACCGTCTTCAGTATGGATTCAAACCTGTGAAATGAAGTTGTTTTCTTTCTTTTTAGCAACCTTTTTGTTTTCCTTTTTAAGGAGGTCTGTCTGCCCACCACCAAAAATGTTTTATAAAAACTATGCCCAGTGGCTAAAGGTAATTTGAAAAACTATATCTAACTTATTCGAGTTTGCCTAGTGGCTTAAAAAATTGTGTAAAAAAAACAAGGGAGTCACCTTAGGTTATCCTTGTGGACCACCCTTCCTTTAATGAGGACCTCGGTCCCCAGGTCTGCTTCCACAGCCTTCTCATCACATAAAGGTGTGAGTTTGTTTCCGAGCCGTCGGTTGGACTTGACCAAAACCTTGTCACCAACGTCGAAGACCCTATTCTGCCGATTTGCGTTCTCCATAGCTCTGAGCGTCTTGTATCTTTTCTTGTGGCTCAACTGGTCTCTGGTCGATGACCGAATGGATCGACTTATTGTACTCAGTTGTAACCAGTAAAATGACTTCTACGGTGTCACTTATACCTTTATCGATCCTTAGGCATCTGGCTAGCTCTAACAGAGTGCTGCGAAAGCGCTCAACCTGACCATTCGAGATGCTATGCAATGGTGGTGCATTTGAAATGCTGACCCCATAGTTGTTTGTGAGCATAGTCACGATGGTCTCTGAATTCAATGACGGTTCATTGTCACAGTAAATGGATCTGGCTTTTGGAAACAAATTCATTAGTTGCATTAAGGCTGGCTTCAAATCCACAATGGTTCTTGAAGGCACCGGTTGGACAATAGCAAACTTAGAGAACTTGTCGATGCAAGTGAGAAAGTATTTCCTGTCAGTGGAGAAAATGTCTATGTGTAACATCTCTTCTACATTTGAGGGGATCGGTGTCTCTCCAAGCTCTTGATTTTTGGGGTGTCCATCATATTAAGCCCGAGCACATGTTTTGGAATTTTGTACTATTTCATTGGCTATTTTTGCCATCTTTGGAAAGTAGTACTCCGAGAGTACCTGCTTAATATTTGCCTGTGCCCTATAGGCCTATGGGCCTATTATGCTCGTCTGTGAATGGAATGAATTTTGAAGGGGGACTCTACCGAGCGGACGCCTTTAAAGCGTTCATGTGGCCGAATGAAATTCTTGGCCGCGCCCGTGTCTATGAGGAATCGCATGTGAGTCCCTGCTACTCTTAGTCTGATGACGGGTAGCATGGATTTGCCAATAAAAAAAGAGGACATCAGAGTCATAACTAGCACCTCTGCCCCTGTCCGGCGCCTTGCGTGACGTGATTCAACCTCTGCTGATTTCTCTGACCGCCTGTGCGGTCAGATGCGGGGTGCTTCCTATTCGCGTAAGCCGGTGCCTGAGTGGGCTGCAATACCCTTGAGAAGGAAGGATCGACCTCCATGGGCTCCGGTGCGCCATTATTATTGTGCTGCCTACTGCTTCGTTGGTCAGTCTTGCTTTGCTTGCTAAAGTGCGGATTCTTTGTACCGCTAGCTTGTGTTTCGGCTTGATGCGAATGCCTCTCCTGTTGGTGACCCTGCGCTTTTGCATGCGTCTTGCGCTCTTTGTCTTCTAGACTTTTTGCGAAATTAGCCGCGAATGCGTACCTTTCATGATTCGACTCGACTTCTTGCGCGAGAGCTAGCGCTGAAGGCAGATCTCTGGGCTTTGTTGCAAAGAGCACATCTGTAAGACTGCGCTTGAGACCCGATATGAACACACGCAACGCATAGTCGCGGAATTTTTCACATAGGCCCTTTGCTAAAGCCGGCTCATGTGACATGTTAACTTTGTTAGTGAGAAGATTGAGTTTCTTCTCTGCCTCATCGTAATATTGAAGCAGGGACAGGCCACATTGCCTCAAGGTACCTAATTCCTCTTCAATGACATGAATTGGTCTCTTGTCACTGTATGTGAAATCTAGGCGATTTATTATCGCATCAAAATTCAATACAGTACCAAATGAGGCCAGCACCGCGTCTGTGGGGCCCCTAATCTTGCTTCTTATGATGATAACAGCCTGATAATGATGAGATCTGCCATTATGTGGTCTGAAGATCTCGGAAGCGGCTAATGCTGCCTGCCTCCAAGATACATAAGATTCCTGTATTCCTGCAAACTCAGGTAAGCACTTGACGGCATCTAGCGGCTCGTCACAGTGAATGTCGTTTCTAATTCCTATAGCAGCATATGCTACTACTTGTGGGGCGGCAACGTTTGCTGCTGCTATTTGTTCAGTTAACTCATTGATTCTTTAAGTCAATGCATGCTCCCTCTGCTGTTTTGCAGCGTCCTGTTCGGCTAAAGCATTGCTGATAGCCGTCCTTATTACTTCCCTAAGCTGATCTGGATCCATTTTACCTGATAGTGGGGAACTGCAGGGAGAAGTCCTGTAGCCGGGACTCTGATGCGAATGTCACAGTGGGAATCTGAGTCGCTAGACTGCTTGCGAGGGTTCCTGTAATGGTTCATCCGAGGCATGCGCAGGCCAGTGGCCGCGAAAAATAAAACGGGATGATAAATTGTTTCCACTAAAATTCTCAAAGCAGTCACTCTCACTTGGTTCTGATTATTATTAAACAAAAAAATTTTTTACATGATCTGTTGCAATATAAAATACTCACTAGTACTAACTAATTTTTTATAAAATAAACTTAACACTTTTTGTGTTTGAAGAAAAATTTTGGCTAGAGTATCCACTTACATGATTCAACTAACACAAAAAAAATTCTCTTTATAAAATCGATCACTTGCAGCTCCCGCGCTGCTGGCTTAATTGTTGTTGGCTGTTGCAGCTCCTGTGCTGCTGTTTTATTTGTAGTTGGTTGTGGAGTCCGACCACTAGTTGGGCGACAATTAGTATCCTTCCAGTCCTGTAGTGGCTGAAGATTAGGTTGAGAGGCGACTGTGCCTCTTATTGCTGGCCTCGGGCTCAGACAATGAAACAAGTTGTTTAACGACCAAGTGCCGGAGTGAATATTTATTTAAGCGACTTACTGGAAGAGCGCTGTATTCAAAACTAAACTCTAATTACACAGAATATTTCACTTAAGCTAAGCCAAAACTCGCATCACGCCACAATGTCATGGTCGGCAAGCCGACTCAGCGAAAATCTTAGGCAATAACGCAGGAAAACAAAAGTGTCCGGTTACCGCCGCTGACGATTGCAGCTATAGCGTGCTGATACAAAGTATGCAGTGTCGCAATTGCGAGGGCTGTTCCTTAACTTATGGAGCACGCGATAGCGAGGGTTGATTAATATCTTATATTAAGTGTTATGTATTAACTTGCACATTTGTAATTTTGTGGCCTTTGGTTTCCAATTCATCTTTAACAAGTGTTATGTCAGTGCTGTAGCCCTTTGAAGCAGACTCTATATGGCTTGTCCTCCTTAAGCTGGTAGCCAAGCCCAGCTTAGTAAAGTGGTCTATTACTGTGCGATAGTCCTCACTGCATTGGGTTAATACACCTATATTATTCCGCTTTGGTTTAATCACGTATGATTTAGCATCGATAACTTTGTCGATTATCCGTTGCAGCAAGGCCCCAGACTTGATGTTTGGACACCATAGGGGGGGGCGGACGAGGCTTTGGTGTGATTTGCTGGTCAGTCAAAACTGGGGCTTCTGGAGCTGCAGGTAATACTCGGTAGTCTTCATCGTAACTGCTTCGCAGACTTCTTTGCGTCGATGATCCGCCAAAGAGTGAGGCAAATGCAGATTAAAGCACAGCATATGGCTCCGACGATGAATGCCACACGATAGGCTTGATCAGTTTGGGCGTCTTTCTTGAATTGCTGTATCACCTCAAATTACGTTCATTCAAACGATGAGGGTAAGGGAGGCTAAGGACATCTTGGCTGGCAGTAATGTTCAGCAAGGGAGAATTGGCAATACCCGGGACTCTATTGCGTACGGTGTTGTGATTGTAAAGCAGAGTCCCGTTAATTGCGACTCGATCTCCGAACGTGATGAGATGCGTGCCTTGTACCTGGATCTCAGTGCCGTTGTCCACCTGAATCCTTGCGGACCCATCGTTGAGGATGATGATTCCGTCATCTACATGGCTGATTATTCCCAGGTTGCTCGGCTGGATCACGCAGTGTGCCGTGCCACCTGCATGGAGCTCTTTGGCACATGAACTCTCTAATGCCAGACGACAAAATGTGGCTCCATGTGAAGCGGCGCAACTCTGCAGTGAGTGGGTTTCTCCATCGCATTCGGCTATGACGTTGTCAAACAATCGCAATATGAAGTTTTTATGGACGACAGGATAAATCGTAATTTTTCTGCAAGCTTTTTTAATCTTTGGGAATTTGATTATAAAATGTATAGTGTTAATGGATTGAAGAACTTTTACGGACGCAACGCACATAAGATCTCCTATGGGAGTGTTGGTGGGTTCCTCTAGCCAAATTGATTTCAAATCTGGGTGGTCCAAAATGTTTGGGCTAACAATGTTAGCCTTCGCGAGAGTAATAGCAAGCATTAAATTTTGCAACTCCATCGTTAGCATTCTGTTTCTAGACAGTAGTGTTTCAAATAAATGGCCAGTGTCAACTTGTCAACTCTAGTGTTTATTTCTCTTTGTCTATTGTTGGCATTTATTAGTTGCATTTCAGTGAACCTAGTCTGCTCTAAATCACCGGCATCGGGTGTACCCGCCACCATCTTCAGTATGGATCCAAACCTGTGAAATGAAGTTGTTTTCTTTCTTTTTAGCAACCTTTTTGTTTTCCTTTTTAAGGGGGTCTGCCCACCACCAAAAATGTTTTATAAAAACTATGCCCAGTGGCTAAAGGTAATTTGAAAAACTATATCTAACTTATTCGAGTTTGCCTAGTGGCTTAAAAAATGGTGTAAAAAAAAACAAGGGAGTCACCTTAGGTTATCCTTGTGGACCACCCTTCCTTTAATGAGGACCTCGGTCCCCAGGTCTGCTTCCACAGCCTTCTCATCACATAAAGGTGTGAGTTTGTTTCCGAGCCGTCGGTTGGACTTGACCAAAACCTTGTCACCAACGTCGAAGACCCTATTCTGCTGATTTGCGTTCTCCATAGCTCTGAGCGTCTTGTATCTTTTCTTGTGGCTCAACTGGTCTCTGGTCGATGACCGAATGGATCGACTTATTGTACTCAGTTGTAACCAGTAAAATGACTTCTACGGTGTCACTTACACCTTTACCGATCCTTAGGCATCTGGCTAGCTCTAACAGAGTGCTGCGAAAGCGCTCAACCTGTCCATTCGAGATGCTATGCAATGGTGGTGCATTTGAAAGGCTGACCCCATAGTTGTTTGTGAGCATAGTCCCGATGGTCTCTGAATTCAATGACGGTTCATTGTCACAGTAAATGGATCTGGCTTTTGGAAAAAAATTCATTAGTTGCATTAAGGCTGGCTTCAAATCCACAATGGTTCTTGAAGGCACCGGTTGGACAATAGCAAACTTAGAGAACTTGTCGATGCAAGTGAGAAAGTATTTCCTGTCAGTGGAGAAAATGTCTATGTGTAACATCTCTCCTACATTTGAGGGGATCGGTGTCTCTCCAAGCTCTTGATTTTTGGGGTGTCTATCATATTTAGCCCTAGCACATGCTTTGCAATTTTGTACTATTTCATTGGCTATTTTTGCCATCTTTGGAAAGTAGTACTCCGAGAGTACCTGCTTAATATTTGCCTGTGCCCTATGGGCCTATGGGCCTATTATGCTCGTCTGTGAATGGAATGAATTTTGAAGGGGGACTCTACCGAGCGGACGCCTTTAAAGCGTTCATGTGGCCGAATGAAATTCTTGGCCGCGCCCGTGTCTATGAGGAATCGCATGTGAGTCCCTGCTACTCTTAGTCTGATGACGGGTAGCATGGATTTGCCAATAAAAAAAAGAGGACATCAGAGTCATAACTAGCATCGTCATTGATTTGTGCCGCTGCGCTGGAGGCGGCATTAGCATACACCTCTGCCCCTGTCCGGCGCCTTGCGTGACGTGATTCAACCTCTGCTGATTTCTCTGACCGCCTGTGCGGTCAGATGCGGGGTGCTTCCTATTCGCGTAAGCCGGTGCCTGAGTGGGCTGCAATACCCTTGAGAAGGAAGGATCGACCTCCATGGGCTCCGGTGCGCCATTATTATTGTGCTGCCTACTGCTTCGTTGGTCAGTCTTGCTTTGCTTGCTAAAGCGCGGATTCTTTGTACCGCTAGCTTGTGTTTCGGCTTGATGCGAATGCCTCTCCTGTTAGTGACCCTGCGCTTTTGCATGCGTCTTGCGCTCTTTGTCTTCTAGACTTTTTGCGAAATTAGCCGCGAATGCGTACCTTTCATGATTCGACTCGACTTCTTGCGCGAGAGCTAGCGCTGAAGGCAGATCTCTGGGCTTTGCTGCAAAGAGCATATCTGTAAGACTGCGCTTGAGACCCGATATGAACACACGCAACGCATAATCGCGGAATTTTTCACATAGGCCCTTTGCTAAAGCCGGCTCATGTGACATGTTAACTTTGTTAGTGAGAAGATTGAGTTTCTTCTCTGCCTCATCGTAATATTGAAGCAGGGACAGGCCACATTGCCTCAAGGTACCTAATTCCTCTTCAATGACATGAACTGGTCTCTTGTCACTGTATGTGAAATCTAGGCGATTTATTATCGCATCAAAATTCAATACAGTACCAAATGAGGCCAGCACCGCGTCTGTGGGGCCCCTAATCTTGCTTCTTATGATGATAACAGCCTGATAATGATGAGATCTGCCATTATGTGGTCTGAAGATCTCGGAAGCGGCTAATGCTGCCTGCCTCCAAGATACATAAGATTCCTGTATTCCTGCAAACTCAGGTAAGCACTTGACGGCATCTAGCGGCTCGTCACAGTGAATGTCGTTTCTAATTCCTATAGCAGCATATGCTACTACTTGTGGGGCGGCAACGTTTGCTGCTGCTATTTGTTCAGTTAACTCATTGATTCTTTAAGTCAATGCATGCTCCCTCTGCTGTTTTGCAGCGTCCTGTTCGGCTAAAGCATTGCTGATAGCCGTCCTTATTACTTCCCTAAGCTGATCTGGATCCATTTTACGTGATAGTGGGGAACTGCAGGGAGAAGTCCTGTAGCCGGGACTCTGATGCGAATGTCACAGTCGGAATCTGAGTCGCTAGACTGCTTGCGAGGGTTCCTGTAATGGTTGATCCGAGGCATGCGCAGGCCAGTGGCCGCGAAAAAAAAAACGGGATGATAAATTGTTTCCACTAAAATTCTCAAAGCAGTCACTCTCACTTGGTTCTGATTATTATTAAACAAAAGAATTGTTTACATGATCTGTTGCAATATAAAATACTCACTAGTACTAACTAATTTTTTATAAAATAAACTTAACACTTTTTGTGTTTGAAGAAAAATTTTGGCTAGAGTATCCACTTACATGATTCAACTAACACAAAAAAAATTCTCTTTATAAAATCGATCACTTGCAGCTCCCGCGCTGCTGGCTTAATTGTTGTTGGCTGTTGCAGCTCCTGTGCTGCTGTTTTATTTGTTGTTGGTTGTGGAGTCCGACCACTAGTTGGGCGCCAATTAGTATCCTTCCAGTCCTGTAGTGGCTGAAGATTAGTGGCCTCGGGCTCAGACAATGAAACAAGTTGTTTAACGGCCAAGTGCCGGAGTGAATATTTATTTAAGCGACTTACTGGAAGAGCGCTGTATTCAAAACTAAACTCTAATTACACAGAATATTTAACTTAAGCTAAGCCAAAACTCGCATCACGCCACAATGTCATGGTCGGCAAGCCGACTCAGGCAATAACGCAGGAAAACAAAAGTGTCCGGTTACCGCCGCTGACGATTGCAGCTATAGCGTGCTGATACAAAGTATGCAGTGTCGCAATTGCGAGGGCTGTTCCTTAACTTATGGAGCACGCGATAGCGAGGGTTGATTAATATCTTATATTAAGTGTTATGTATTAACTTGCACATTTGTAATTTTGTGGCCTTTGGTTTCCAATTCATCTTTAACAAGTGTTATGTCAGTGCTGTAGCCCTTTGAAGCAGACTCTATATGGCTTGTCCTCCTTAAGCTGGTAGCCAAGCCCAGCTTAGTAAAGTGGTCTATTACTGTGCGATAGTCCTCACTGCATTGGGTTAATACACCTATATTATTCCGCTTTCGTTTAATCACGTATGATTTAGCATCAATGATTTTGTCGATTATCTCTTGCAGCAAGGCCACAGCCTTGACGTTTGGACACCATAGGGGGGGGGCGGACGAGGCTTTGGTGTGATTTGCTGGTCAGTCAAAACTGGGGCATCTGGAGCTGCAGGTAATACGCGGTAGTCTTCATCGTAACTGCTTCGCAGACTTCTTTGCGTCGATGATCCGCCAAAGAGTGAGGCAAATGCAGATTAAAGCACAGCATATGGCTCCGACGATGAATGCCACACGATAGGCTTGATCAGTTCGGGCGTCTTTCTTGAATTGCTGTATCACCTCAAATTACGTTCATTCAAACGATGAGGGTAAGGGAGGCTAAGGACATCTTGGCTGGCAGTAATGTTCAGCAAGGGAGAATTGGCAATACCCGGGACTCTATTGCGTACGGTGTTGTGATTGTAAAGCAGAGTCCCGTTAATTGCGACTCGATCTCCGAACGTGATGAGATGCGTGCCTTGTACCTGGATCTCAGTGCCGTTGTCCACCTGAATCCTTGCGGACCCATCGTTGAGGATGATGATTCCGTCATCTACATGGCTGATTATTTCCAGGTTGCTCGGCTGGATCACGCAGTGTGCCGTGCCACCTGCATGGAGCTCTTTGGCACATGAACTCTCTAATGCCAGACGACAAAATGTGGCTCCATGTGAAGCGGCGCAACTCTGCAGTGAGTGGGTTTCTCCATCGCATTCGGCTATGACGTTGTCAAACAATCGCAATATGAAGTTTTTATGGACGACAGGATAAATCGTAATTTTTCTGCAAGCTTTTTTAATCTTTGGGAATTTGATTATAAAATGTATAGTGTTAATGGATTGAAGAACTTTTACGGACGCAACGCACATAAGATCTCCTATGGGAGTGTTGGTGGGTTCCTCTAGCCAAATTGATTTCAAATCTGGGTGGTCCAAAATGTTTGGGCTAACAATGTTAGCATTCGCGAGAGTAATAGCAAGCATTAAATTTTGCAACTCCATCGTTAGCATTCTGTTTCTAGACAGTAGTGTTTCAAATAAATGGCCAGTGTCAACTTGTCAACTCTAGTGTTTATTTCTCTTTGTCTATTGTTGGCATTTATTAGTTGCATTTCAGTGAACCTAGTCTGCTCTAAATCACCGGCATCGGGTGTACCCGCCACCATCTTCAGTATGGATCCAAACCTGTGAAATGAAGTTGTTTTCTTTCTTTTTAGCAACCTTTTTGTTTTCCTTTTTAAGGGGGTCTGCCCACCACCAAAAATGTTTTATAAAAACTATGCCCAGTGGCTAAAGGTAATTTGAAAAACTATATCTAACTTATTCGAGTTTGCCTAGTGGCTTAAAAAATGGTGTAAAAAAAAACAAGGGAGTCACCTTAGGTTATCCTTGTGGACCACCCTTCCTTTAATGAGGACCTCGGTCCCCAGGTCTGCTTCCACAGCCTTCTCATCACATAAAGGTGTGAGTTTGTTTCCGAGCCGTCGGTTGGACTTGACCAAAACCTTGTCACCAACGTCGAAGACCCTATTCTGCTGATTTGCGTTCTCCATAGCTCTGAGCGTCTTGTATCTTTTCTTGTGGCTCAACTGGTCTCTGGTCGATGACCGAATGGATCGACTTATTGTACTCAGTTGTAACCAGTAAAATGACTTCTACGGTGTCACTTATATCGATCCTTAGGCATCTGGCTAGCTCTAACAGAGTGCTGCGAAAGCGCTCAACCTGTCCATTCGAGATGCTATGCAATGGTGGTGCATTTGAAAGGCTGACCCCATAGTTGTTTGTGAGCATAGTCACGATGGTCTCTGAATTCAATGACGGTTCATTGTCACAGTAAATGGATCTGGCTTTTGGAAACAAATTCATTAGTTGCATTAAGGCTGGCTTCAAATCCACAATGGTTCTTGAAGGCACCGGTTGGACAATAGCAAACTTAGAGAACTTGTCGATGCAAGTGAGAAAGTATTTCCTGTCAGTGGAGAAAATGTCTATGTGTAACATCTCTCCTACATTTGAGGGGATCGGTGTCTCTCCAAGCTCTTGATTTTTGGGGTGTCTATCATATTTAGCCCTAGCACATGCTTTGCAATTTTGTACTATTTCATTGGCTATTTTTGCCATCTTTGGAAAGTAGTACTCCGAGAGTACCTGCTTAATATTTGCCTGTGCCCTATGGGCCTATGGGCCTATTATGCTCGTCTGTGAATGGAATGAATTTTGAAGGGGGACTCTACCGAGCGGACGCCTTTAAAGCGTTCATGTGGCCGAATGAAATTCTTGGCCGCGCCCGTGTCTAGGAATCGCATGTGAGTCCCTGCTACTCTTAGTCTGATGACGGGTAGCATGGATTTGCCAATAAAAAAAAGAGGACATCAGAGTCATAACTAGCATCGTCATTGATTTGTGCCGCTGCGCTGGAGGCGGCATTAGCATACACCTCTGCCCCTGTCCGGCGCCTTGCGTGACGTGATTCAACCTCTGCTGATTTCTCTGACCGCCTGTGCGGTCAGATGCGGGGTGCTTCCTATTCGCGTAAGCCGGTGCCTGAGTGGGCTGCAATACCCTTGAGAAGGAAGGATCGACCTCCATGGGCTCCGGTGCGCCATTATTATTGTGCTGCCTACTGCTTCGTTGGTCAGTCTTGCTTTGCTTGCTAAAGCGCGGATTCTTTGTACCGCTAGCTTGTGTTTCGGCTTGATGCGAATGCCTCTCCTGTTGGTGACCCTGCGCTTTTGCATGCGTCTTGCGCTCTTTGTCTTCTAGACTTTTTGCGAAATTAGCCGCGAATGCGTACCTTTCATGATTCGACTCGACTTCTTGCGCGAGAGCTAGCGCTGAAGGCAGATCTCTGGGCTTTGCTGCAAAGAGCATATCTGTAAGACTGCGCTTGAGACCCGATATGAACACACGCAACGCATAATCGCGGAATTTTTCACATAGGCCCTTTGCTAAAGCCGGCTCATGTGACATGTTAACTTTGTTAGTGAGAAGATTGAGTTTCTTCTCTGCCTCATCGTAATATTGAAGCAGGGACAGGCCACATTGCCTCAAGGTACCTAATTCCTGTTCAATGACATGAATTGGTCTCTTGTCACTGTATGTGAAATCTAGGCGATTTATTATCGCATCAAAATTCAATACAGTACCAAATGAGGCCAGCACCGCGTCTGTGGGGCCCCTAATCTTGCTTCTTATGATGATAACAGCCTGATAATGATGAGATCTGCCATTATGTGGTCTGAAGATCTCGGAAGCGGCTAATGCTGCCTGCCTCCAAGATACATAAGATTCCTGTATTCCTGCAAACTCAGGTAAGCACTTGACGGCATCTAGCGGCTCGTCACAGTGAATGTCGTTTCTAATTCCTATAGCAGCATATGCTACTACTTGTGGGGCGGCAACGTTTGCTGCTGCTATTTGTTCAGTTAACTCATTGATTCTTTAAGTCAATGCATGCTCCCTCTGCTGTTTTGCAGCGTCCTGTTCGGCTAAAGCATTGCTGATAGCCGTCCTTATTACTTCCCTAAGCTGATCTGGATCCATTTTACGTGATAGTGGGGAACTGCAGGGAGAAGTCCTGTAGCCGGGACTCTGATGCGAATGTCACAGTCGGAATCTGAGTCGCTAGACTGCTTGCGAGGGTTCCTGTAATGGTTGATCCGAGGCATGCGCAGGCCAGTGGCCGCGAAAAAAAAAACGGGATGATAAATTGTTTCCACTAAAATTCTCAAAGCAGTCACTCTCACTTGGTTCTGATTATTATTAAACAAAAGAATTGTTTACATGATCTGTTGCAATATAAAATACTCACTAGTACTAACTAATTTTTTATAAAATAAACTTAACACTTTTTGTGTTTGAAGAAAAATTTTGGCTAGAGTATCCACTTACATGATTCAACTAACACAAAAAAAAATTCTCTTTATAAAATCGATCACTTGCAGCTCCCGCGCTGCTGGCTTAATTGTTGTTGGCTGTTGCAGCTCCTGTGCTGCTGTTTTATTTGTTGTTGGTTGTGGAGTCCGACCACTAGTTGGGCGCCAATTAGTATCCTTCCAGTCCTGTAGTGGCTGAAGATTAGTGGCCTCGGGCTCAGACAATGAAACAAGTTGTTTAACGGCCAAGTGCCGGAGTGAATATTTATTTAAGCGACTTACTGGAAGAGCGCTGTATTCAAAACTAAACTCTAATTACACAGAATATTTAACTTAAGCTAAGCCAAAACTCGCATCACGCCACAATGTCATGGTCGGCAAGCCGACTCAGGCAATAACGCAGGAAAACAAAAGTGTCCGGTTACCGCCGCTGACGATTGCAGCTATAGCGTGCTGATACAAAGTATGCAGTGTCGCAATTGCGAGGGCTGTTCCTTAACTTATGGAGCACGCGATAGCGAGGGTTGATTAATATCTTATATTAAGTGTTATGTATTAACTTGCACATTTGTAATTTTGTGGCCTTTGGTTTCCAATTCATCTTTAACAAGTGTTATGTCAGTGCTGTAGCCCTTTGAAGCAGACTCTATATGGCTTGTCCTCCTTAAGCTGGTAGCCAAGCCCAGCTTAGTAAAGTGGTCTATTACTGTGCGATAGTCCTCACTGCATTGGGTTAATACACCTATATTATTCCGTTTTGGTTTAATCACGTATGATTTAGCATCGACGATTTAGTCGATTATCTGCTGCAGCAAGGCCCCAGACTTGATGTTTGGACACCATAGGGGGGGGGGGGGGGGGCGGACGAGGCTTTGGTGTGATTTGCTGGTCAGTCAAAACTGAGGCTTCTGGAGCTACAGGTAATTCGCTGTAGTCTTCATCTTCTTCCACGAGCAGTGAAAATCGATTTTGTGATATTGATGCTGCGTTGCTGGTGCTTGGTTCGTCGAAGATGAGCCTTTTCTTGGTTGCTTTTGGTGAATTTGGCTGTTTTCGTTTGGTGTTTTTGTTGTTGCTGATGCCTTGCACGGAAGCTATATCTATTTTAGAGTTTATTGGGATGATGGCGGCTTGCCTGTTGGCCATTACAACGGCAAGCTGGGCTCGCATATCAGCATTTACCTTTGCAGCTTCAGGGGGGTCATTGACATTAGATGTCATCGCGGAATATGCACTTGAGTGCAGACGCACTTGCGCCAAGCGACGAAATTTCGTAAATTGCAATTAAAGCAATTAAGTTGCGCGGAAGCAAGCGATAAGAAAACACTGCCTGTGCAGTTTTTGTTGTTGTTGCGTTGAGGAATGCACCGCAAAGTTCTGTTTGTAGAACTCTGCAGCAGTAGAGCTTAAGCGAAGGCTGTTCGAAGTCTATGTTACAGGTCAAACGACTGATCGCTGTATTATATATTATTGTTCTGACTTCGAAGTAGCTCTTAATAATTTCTCTGAGATATTTATGGATATTTTATTGAGCCAGCGCATCGAGTATCATATCACAGTTAGCTGTGTTGAACGCATTTTTTACATCCAGAGTCGCTATGATGCAGTACTGCTTCGCGCCATGCTTCCATCTGGTACCTTCTATAGCTGAAGTTGCAAGGTCCACGACTTTGCCCAAGCCGTTGGTGATCTGGCATTTCTGAAGCCAAATTGGTTTGGAGAAAGGCCACCGCCGTTAACGATCACGGTCTCTAGCCTAGAGCAAAGAAGCTTCTCGAACAATTTTCCTATTGTATCTAGGTGGCAGATGGGTCTGTAGGTCGATGGCTCTTCCATCGGTTTGCCAACCTTGGGTAGCAGGACTAGGTTTTGCTTCTTCCAGATTCTCTGCAACAGGCACACATTGAACAGCTCAGCAAACTCTTCTGGATGCAAGGCAAGCTAGCTGCAACGCTCTGTTTGGGATTCCGTCCGTATTGCCTTCTTAAGCTGCCTTCTTGCCGTCTGGTACTCCGACTGCCTAGTAGCGTATGTAGTCCTTCTGCGGGCACGCTGGTAGTTTCTTCTCGCCTGGATACAAGTGCGTCGAATTAACCCTATTTCATCGTTCCACCAGTACACGAGCGCCTGGAGCCTTCGGAACTGTTTGCGCCGCAGCATGCTTGCGTTGCATGCCCTCTGCATTTGTTCCAACATTTGACAAGCCCTGTGTCGCCAGATGTGCTCAGTGACTCCGAAAAAGCTATCGGGTCAAAGGTATCCAGGCGGTAAGCCTCCCGAAGCAAAGATGGTGGCCTGGCCGCTGGCTCTCCGATTGTGAAGCGTAGAGCCGAATGAACGCTGACTGTTGAGAAAAATTTTTATTTTTAGTTTGGGAGCTATAATTTCCTTTGTTCTTTTGTTTAAATTGATCATTATTTTCTTGTTTATAAGGTTTCCTATAGCCATAAGAATTATTGTTAGTCTTTTCCGGTGACCTACTTCTTTCCCTTTTTTGTTGGTATCATGTTTCTTTTGGTTCTGACGTTTTATCGTATCGTTTATTTGTGCCTTTGGTTTTGCTAAATTTATTTTTCTGCAATAGCTATTTCAAACGCTGTTACGATGACAGTGGGATCTCTGCCACGAACAGTTGGTCCTAAGGGAGAGACCTTTTAGAAACGTGGTCAAACACTAGATAAATAATTCTCTTATAGTTTCTAGTTTATTACTCTGATACAAATATTAATGGGTAATTTCTGAACAAGATCGTCAATGCTGCTTTTTCTATGTGATCAAATTGAAAATGGGAAATCATATTAATATTAATGAACGTAAGTATGGTATTTCATAATTTATTACTCTGATACAAATATTAGTGGGTAATTTCTGAACAAGATCCTCATTGCTGTTTTTAACTGAACGAGCATACAGTGTTTTTTCTCAATATTATTTTCTAGTTCTCGCTTACTCATTAAGGTCTGTTTATAGTATTCTGCTTCCTCCAGAAAATCTCGAACATTTCCTTTGAATGGTATGTTCCTAAATTCCTCCAGTAAGACGTGGTTGTTGGTTGGCGTTTTGTAGCTTAGAATCAATTGTTTTCGAATATCCGTCCAGGTTGTTAGGTGACACTAAGGGATTGCATAACTTCACTGCTGATGCAGCTCTCCACTAGTCCGATGAGTATTGACCTTTGTCTTTCATCATTCGTGGTGTATAAGGAGAGTATGTGGTCAATCCGCTTGACGAACGTATAAGTTCACACAAATACATCGGAACAATCTGTTAGTCCAGCACTTTCCACGTTATGCGCTGCATAACACAGGCAACGAAAGAGACGGGAGGAATGAGATTTTGCGCATGCCGCAAGGTCAGCATATTTGACCATCTAGATCACTCTGGGCTAGGCTCTTGCATTTATATTTTTAGTTTTTAATTCAGTCTTCATAATACACAGTGCTAAGGCCGTCATTGGCAAATAGTTGTCATTGTCTCGCAAGTGCCTTCGCCTGTTATATATTAGTGTCTAGATAAACGATTATTTAATTTATGTTTAAGAATACCAGTCCGAGTACACCAACATGGCTCGTCATTAACAAATAAACAATTTAAATAAAAAAACATACAACATCTTAATTAGCGCCCAACAGATGTAGTAAATAAAATAACCTCGAACGTGAAAAAAGTCATTCCCACAGTCGTCCCAGGTTACGACCAACTCATCGTTAGAAATATCAGAGAAGAGAAAACATAATTAATGGTTTCAATAATTTTCTCTTTCTTAAAATAAAAATGCAGACTAGTCGAAATAATCATGCTGATGCTTTAGATTTTGCACTCCTTAAAGTTGAAATGTTTTATTTATTTTTTATTGAAATTCGTCGAATCGCTTGCGTTTGTCGAGTCGAGCATGGTTCAACATAATCCAACATGTTCCAACAATGTTTTCCAATTGCTCTCGGTTTATGCTGTTTCATTGGAGCTTCGAACTTCGAACAGCTGCTAGCATGTTGTCATCCAACATGTCGTTCGTACTTTGATACAGCACGCATGCTTCGAACTTCACTGCAATCTGTTCAAACCCCTTGCGTAGGTCAGCGAACATAGTACACTGAACACAGTTCATCTCGCTAGGTAATGAATGCACGTTCATTCCACTCTCAAACTTTGATTAGTGCGATAGTTTTTAAGATTCGTTTTCTTAATATTTCTTGTTTTATTTTTTTTCCTTTTGTTTTTCCTTTTATTTATTTTTGATTTGTTTTATTTATTTTGTTTTTTTTTTAAGGTACTAAAAAATTCAACTGATTTATAATCTATACTGGCAACTGGTTCTTTGTAATATATATATATATATTATATATATATTATATATATATTTACAAGCATACTTTAAGTTAATTTGACCCTCGTCAACTACTTGACGTACAAAATGCATGGTGGACTGGATTTCTGACCAGATAACGATTCCCCACAAGTTGCAGACAGTGCCATGTATTCTGCCTCTGTGCTGCTAAGTGCCAAACTGCGTTGTTTTTCGGACCGCCAAGAAATCGGTCCACCTGCCAGAAAGTATACATAGCCGGTATATGACTTCCGGTCAGTTCGGTGGCTCAAAATGTGCTTACGCCAGCCAAATGCTCGACATGCGGATCTTGATTCCTCTGAGAGAACTTTGCAACTGAATGCAAAATATCTGGCCTGGTCGTGAGTGCCAGCCACATCAGCTCACCAATCATCGATTCATATTTGACAGGGTCAACCTTTTAACACTGTCCATCGGCACAATTTACTTGGAATCCCGCATCCAACGGAGCTGCTACTGCCTACTATATAAGTTTGCAATCATTCCTTGATGTATTGCGAATGGCTTACGGTGATAGGCCCAAGCTCATCTTCACGCATCACTTCCATGCCCAAAATCAGTTCAGGCACGCCTTTGTCGATACATTCAAACGAGTTTGAAATCGCCAATTTGATGCTAACCATGCTATAAGTAAATCGTCAACATATACCAGGATTAACTACAAATTATCCTTCCCTATATGTTGGTAGAGACAGGGCTCGTTTTCGCAGGCAACGAATAGTTTGACTCATTACATCATTTAGTTTTGTGTTCCATTCCCTTCCTGATTTTTTCCATCCATATATCGCCTTCTTCAGCAGCAAAGCCTTAACTTGGTTGCTTCATGTACACTGTATCGCTCAGGTCACTGTTGAGGTATGCCGTGCATACATCCATTTGGTGAACATACAGTTTAAATCCGCTGCCAGTGCAAAGATGAATCGCACGCTCTCTAATCTGCATACTAGTTTATGCCATACTGCCGAGACCAACCTTTTGCTACCAATCGTGCCTTAAATCGTTCTACTTGACCATCTTTGTCGCGTTTCAGGAGTATACCCATGTGTATCCAACAGCCCGGTGTCCTTCCTTCCTTCAAATCTGACAATTGCCATGTCTGGTTGGCCATTAGTGCGTCATATTCCCGTTTAATCGCATCGCACCAATCTGATGCATGAACACTGTTTAACGCCTCCTCATAGGATGACGGAACACACACGTTGCTGGCAACCAGAGCCCCAAGTTCGTTGTGCTGCTTTAGAGGTCAGCCTGGCTTGCGAGGAACTTTCACAATTGCGTCCTCGCTTATTTTGTCTTTGCGATCTCCATCGCTGCTGCGTCCAGCGCTGCTGCGCCCAACGCTGCTCTCCCAACCGCTGCTGCGTCCATCGCTGCCAGAGTCATCACTCCCACTACCAGGCTGCATGGTAACATTAGATGGTGGCTACACATGTACAAATGAATCCTTGTCATCTTGAGTCTCGTTGAAAAGAACATCTCCGATATTCCTTGCCTTTTGGTTGCAGTTTGCTCTTTCTTGGACCCTTGTCCAAAGCTACTGCAATTGAACCAAACATTTTTAGATGACCGACATAGGCGTCATACTGCCTAAGTTACTGGTTGGCGATCGATTTAGTATATATACGGCTGCTTTGACTGCTTCAGCCCACAAAGATTCGCCCAATCCTGATTGCATCAGCATACAGCTTGACATCTCCACCAGAGTGCGGTTTGCTCTCTCAGCTACGCCATTTTCCTGTGGAGTCTATGCTACTGCCAGCTACCTCTCGATCCCTTGACTCTTCAAGTATTCATCAATCGGCTTATTGACGAATTCATCTCTATTGTCGCTCCGGATACATTTGAGACACTTGCCTGTTTGCCGTTCAACCAACGTTTTGAACTCGACGAACTTCTTGAAGAGTGTCGAGCTTCCTCCTAAGGAAATATACGAAGATACGCCTTGCTTTGTCGTCAATAAAGATTAAGAAGAGTCTCGATCCAGACAGAGACTGTGTGCTAAAAGGTCCGCACACATCAGCCTGAACCAACTACAATATGTCTTGACAGTTGCATCAGGAAATGGCTGCATATGAATTTATCATAGCATGCAAGTTTTACAATTCATGTTATCATTGAAAAGCATATTTTCAAAACCGCTCACCATTTCTTTATTGATCAGGTCTTTCAAACTATTGACATTCAGATGGCCGTACCGTTTATGCCACAGCACGTCATCTGCCTTAACCGCAGCATAACAGTAAATTTGGTTTCCGTGAAACATGTACAAGTCTCCAACTTTATTTGCTTTAACAATGCAATCACCCTTTTGCATTACTTTTGCATACTCTTGCCCAAAAGTAATAGAGCAATTATGTTTCACAGCGCTGCTCACGAGAAAAAATTTTCGTTCATTTTCGGCACATAGAGGGCATCTTTTCACAGCAAAGTGCATAATTCCGTCTCTAACTTTATTTCTCCTATTCTCTCTGCTCTCAGTAAACTGGAGTCAGCCAGACTACTAATTACTGTGTGTTTTTCAATCTTTGTGAATAACCTTTTATCACAACACATGTGGCTTGTGGCGCCACTATCCAAACACCACATACTCTTTCAAATGATCTGCGCTCAACGCATTTAATAAACTGCACTGATTGTTTTTTTTTCTTCCTGCCTTTTTCTCACTTGCGCTCTCTTTCTTACACTCAGCCTTCATATGCCTGCGCTCGCCACACTTGAAACATGCCACATTTTTGTTTCTCTGCTTTTGCGCTCTCTGCGCGGCTGGCTTGTATGTGGCACTAAACGCTTTTTCGCATTCATTCTTTTCTTCTGCGTTCTCCCTCCGCCCGCTCTCCTCCTTCACTTTAATGCATAGAGAGTTGAAGGTCGGCGGAATGTCGCGCGTCTCTATGACGTCAGCAAAATTTTCAAAACTTTCTGGAAGACTCGACAGCAAAATAATTGTGCGCAATTCGTCGCATAGCTCAATTCCTACTGTCCCAAGGCCATCCAGAATTCCCATGATTTCCTTTATATAACTCGAAATGCTTTGCCTTTGCTCCTTGCGCTTGAAAAGCAATTTCTTGTAAAGCTGAACCTTACGTGTTAGTCCAGTTGGCTGATGGACATCTCTTAACCGATTCCATGCCTCGGACGACGTCTTTCAATCTTTTAAATAGCTCAATTGTGAAGCCTTCACACATAATGTGATCACTGCCAGCGCTTTCTCATCTATGGCCTGACAATTCACATTCTCGGGAGCATCCGTTGGTGGCCGTTCACCTGATGCTGCACTCCATAGCTCTTGGTGTACCAACACATTTGGCATTTGAACGCGCCAAGTGTCATAATTGCCTTCGTCCAACTTTTTTATTTGATAAATCCCGCTCATAGCTTATTATCGATTAGTCCTAAGTCACCCCAATGTTAATAGTTCATAACTAAAAACAAACATTATATTTCAATTAAATATCCGCAACTGGACCCATAACCTGTTGGATAGAGACTCTTCTCTATCCGAATTGACGGAAGTTATTTAAGTTGAAATATAAAGCACCGCGCTTGAGTGCTTTCTTTGCAATGGTTTATTCGTGACTACCAAAACTTAGAGGTGGTACCTATCACCTCAGATATGATACATGCTTTTATCGATATATCATATCGCATTGTAACAGATGATATTCTTCAGGACCCCATACTATAATACGCGTTTTCTCGTACTGCCGACACTAACATCAAATTTAGCTTCATCGCTAAATATGATGGTATCCCATTGACATTGACCCCAAGACATCCTTTCACGAGTCCATTGCAAACGCTTGTTTTTGACGAAGCGTAAGCAATGGTATTTCCTTTGCCTACGAGTAAGATAAGTTATTGGGTACGATGCATAGGTAAAACCAAAACATAATTTATAAAAAGCATATCCAATATTTTTTAATTTCAGTCGCGTCCATTCTCGCTAGACAGTTTGGCCACTTTTCTGCGACCAATCAGAAGCCAAATTTCTTAAAGATTGACGACGATCAGCCCTAACAATGTTGGCCAGTTGTCTTTTGTCGCGGGGTGCTATTGCTGCTGTTCGGCCTCTATTTTCAATGTTATTTTCAATATTCCCGTTTTTTTTTTAACTTTTATCACCCCATGCACAGGCGATTTAGACAATTTTAATTGTTGGCTGATATCCGTAAGTGTCTTTCCAGATCCTTACTCTGATTTCGTTGCAAATAGGCTTAGCACCTACCATCGAGGCTAAACTTCCACTGATCTGCAGCAATTTTTAAATCTTTTGCATAGTTGACACTTTGAACTTTGTGAGTCAATAATATCCAAACGAATGAAGCAAATCAAAAAAACTTTTTTTTCCAATAATATGTATTTAATTCTTAACAAATTGCCGTATATAACAAAAACAAAAGGTTCCGCTCCAGTTCTACACGCTTCCAAAGATCGTCTAGGTTGGATGGCACTGATTGATATTGCCCGAGCCATCGCTTTACGATTGACCACAGGTTCTCAATCGGATTGAGGTCGGGACTTTGAGCTGGCCTCTCCATCAGCATAAAATCTTGGTTTTGTAACCATTGGCGAACAATTTTGGCAGTGTGCTTCGGGTCCCCATCTTGTTGAAGAATGATTTCCATTACTGGGTTTGCACACTTGTCCAGAAAATTGGGTAGAAAGGTTTGCAAAATATTGAGAGTCTTCTTTTAACATTATACCATCAATTTTATGCAATGGTCCAATGTGCCACCAAGTAAAGCAGACCCAAACTTTGACATTGCCTCCTCCATGCTTAACGGTTTGCTTCACATGGTGTTTTTGAAGCTTGTCCCTGGGCCTGTACCAATAGTATTGCTTGCCATTCGATTGAAAACAGTTGAACTTGGATTCATCCGACCAGACGACACGTTTCCAAACATCTACTATCCAGTTCTTGTGTTCCCGGGAGAATTTCAATTTAGCCTTGACATTCTTCTTGGATGGAGCTGGCTTATTTTTTTTTCCCACTTGCCACATATCCAACCTTAGCTAGTGCTCTTCCAGCCGTCCACCGACTCACGTATTTTCCAATGTCCATAGATGCCTTCTTCGGTCTTAGGAACTTATCAGTTCTCATTTTCGACATCATTAGTCTGGCGTCAGAGTCCTTTAAAAGGCGTTTGCGGCCTTTAATAGGGTTTTGGACCTTGGACACCGCAGAATGAGAAATATTCAGCTGATCTGCAGTACTACGAGTCCAACAGCCACTTTCAGTTAGGCTAATAATACTATTTTCGACATCTGACGAAAACTTCATTTTTTCGCGGTACTTTATAGACTAATTGCTAAAATCAACAAATCTGCTTCGAATAATAAACACGTGAATTTCTGGATTATAAAAGTATAGAATGCAATAATAAAACATATAACGGTAAAACTGCAGGTCTATTGCCGATAAGAGAATTAAGAAATCAAACCAAAGTAAGAAGTTTTGTTTCAGCTTTCTTTGTTTGAATATTTTACTGATTAATAATTTAACGGGGCTTAAAAACTCAAAATACGAGATGAAGGGGTTTCACGTCTTTTCAACAATTTTAACTTATTAAAAATAAATAAAATACACATTCATTTCAATATTCTGCATTTAAAAACAAAATTAAAATAAACAAAATCATATTAACGAAAAATTAAGATTAAAAAAATAGTGTAATTTTTTATTGTTTCATGTTCTTCATACTTATTTTTCCTATTGCATTTTCCAAGTTTATTAAATGATCAAATACATTATACATTATGATTAGAAAAAAAAACGCAAGTCGCTGATTTTCTGTCACTTCTGTCACTTTTATAACTTTAAGATGCAAAATGTCGTCGTTAGTTAACGTACTGTAACACTCAGTTACGTAGTCGTCAAAGAGGCAGGATTTTAAGAGTTTCCAAAATGTTCTTTTTCCCAGGTGTAATCAATGTTTAATAGATTGTCTTCTAATAAATTGTTATTTAATGTCGTTTTTGTAAAACCACAAGATCGGAAGCAGTTCTAGATACAAGTTATGCTAACTTTTCTCTAGGCTTTGTAAGCAATTTGCATTGCTGTTAATGTATGTTTCTGCCCTCTAACGGATGGCGCGTTGTCTCGTATGGCCGACACTAACATCAAATTTAGCTTCATCGCTAAATATGATGGTATCCCATTGACATTGACCCCAAGACATCCTTTCACGAGTCCATTGCAAACGCTTGTTTTTGACGAAGCGTAAGCAATGGTATTTCCTTTGCCTACGAGTAAGATAAGTTATTGGGTACGATGCATAGGTAAAACCAAAACATAATTTATAAAAAGCATATCCAATATTTTTTAATTTCAGTCGCGTCCATTCTCGCTAGACAGTTTGGCCACTTTTCTGCGACCAATCAGAAGCCAAATTTCTTAAAGATTGACGACGATCAGCCCTAACAATGTTGGCCAGTTGTCTTTTGTCGCGGGGTGCTATTGCTGCTGTTCGGCCTCTATTTTCAATGTTATTTTCAATATTCCCGTTTTTTTTTTAACTTTTATCACCCCATGCACAGGCGATTTAGACAATTTTAATTGTTGACTGATCTCCGTAAGTGTCTTTCCAGATTTAAAATAATCTCTAATCCATACTCTGATTTCAGAGCGTAGTTTCAGCTTAAATATATGGTATAAATATCTAAGTGCATTTACATTTATAATCGAAATTTTTCTCACTTATTCAGGAAAAAGCAATGTGTCATCCGACAAGTGGCACTATAATTTAATATAAAAAAAAAACTAAATGCAAATTTTTTGTGGCTGTCCTAGGCCCTCAAAGAGTACGGTCGTACACGCGCAGAATAGTGATAAATAGTGAATAAAAAATAAAACAAAAAAGAGTAGCGACTGCAAACCGGCTGCTTTTAAGCAGCAAAATTATGTCTTTAGGAGACGTTGGCGAAAGCAATATTTTTGCGTGACAAAGAGTACCAACAACTCCATTATCAATTAAACGGAAAAATGAAATCTCCATCTGTTAGAAGGAAAAGTCTCTACACTGGCCCTTCTACATCTCGGCAAGCTAACTTCTTTGCCCTTTTGGCAGACAAGGAAGACGAAGAGACTATCAAATCAACAAATGCAACAACTGATGAAGAGCAAATGGATAAAGCGAAAAATGAAAAATCACCTCCAATTTTTGTTCCCAATGTGAGTGACATACATGGATTTCTTCAATTCCTCAACCCCCACATTGACCACTGAATTCACAAATAAGACACAACGAGACTGACATATTTGCATCATGGTAAAAACTGTTGAAAAATATAGGAGCTTAGTTAAACTACTATTGGCTAAAAAAGTCGACTATCCCACATTTCAACTAAAGCAGGAAAGGGCATTTAGAGTTGTAATCAAAAACGTGCATCACTCGACACCCATCGACACAATAAAGCATGCAGTAGAAAAGCAAGGTCACGCAGTCAGAGGGATTCACAATATCAAGAGTCGTATTACCAAGGAGCCACTTCCAATGTTTTTCGTAGACCTGGAACCTAATAAAAACAATGTGGAGATCTACAAAACAAAACATGTTGAGATAATCACCCAAGCGTCAATTGTACTAAATCAAAAGATGCACCAACCACCTGTGCCAACTGCTTTGAGAGCCATGTTGCTAGCTACAAAGGATGCAGAGTCTATCAGTCTATTACCAAAAACAAATCTATCGATAACAAAACAGCAATGTCTTATGAACGACCAAGATTGTCAACAAACACTCCAACAACAATCTGAACTAATAAATAATTTACTTAATATGAAAATGTTACTTGCAAATCTCCGCATAGCCATATGGAATACTAACCAGTCATCGTAATGAAATAACCTATTATAATTGATATATTACTTATTTCAGAAACACATTTTACTAACAGAAATTATATGGCCATTAGCGGGTTTGACATCATTAATGCTAACCTCCCATCTGGAAGAGCACAGGGAGGAAGTGCAGTTATTGTAAAAAATACATTAAAATACACAGCATTAGACTGTTTCAGCACAAATGTTATGCCAGTTGCAGGGATTAAAGTATAATGCATGCACTCCACTATATCTATTGCTGCAGTATATCTAACACCAAAATATGCATGCAAAGAAGTCGATTTTAATTCACTGTTTCGACGACTGGAGGTGCTGGAGGTGACTATAACGCAAAGTTCCATGGTTTGGTTCAAGGCTGGTAAATCCAAAAGGTGCTGAATTATACAAATGTATCACCTTCCAACAAATACTCAATTTTGTCGACAGGCAAGCTGACGTACTGGCCAACTGTTCCACGTAAGATCCCAGATTTGTTGGATTTCATTGTGTACTCTCAGCTACCGCAAAATAATTTTAAAATAGCAGAGAACTTTGATCTGAGCTCTGACCACTCACCGATTATAGCAACCTATGGAACTACAGTCACAAGCAGAAGTCTTATAGAATTATTAATGGTAAAACCAACATAAACGGGTTTAAAAACTGGTTAGAAGACCGTACATGTCTAAATATTTCACTCAAGTCAGGTGATGAAGTTGAAATGGCAATTAAAGAACTCACAAACTTTATTCATGCTGCTGGATACATGTTCACACCACCACCAAAAGAAAATGTAATATAGGCAAGCTCTTCTGCTACTAGAACTTAGAGCAAAAATAGCTGAAAAAAGAAAACTGCGCAAAATATGGCAGACAACGAGAAGCCCAATCGACAAAACAAAATTCAACAAGGCAAACAAAGACTTAAACAACAGACTATGGGAAATAAAAAATGAAGCTACAGCAGAATATTAATGGAATCTTGATCCGTATACAAGTAACTTGGATCATAGCCTTTGGAAAGCAACTAATTATCTTAAGGGACAAACTAGATGACCTACCGCAATTCTAGACAGCAGTGGACAACGCTGCAGAAGCAATAATGTAGAAGCTGAAGCATTTGCAGAACATTTAATACCTTTTTTAAGCCAAATCTGGAAAATGGTCCTGACAAAGTAGCTGAGGTTGACCAATTTCTAGAAGCTGATTGCAAGATGAGGCTACCGATACGCCACACAACTATTGTAGAAGTGGAAGAGGAATTAAAGATCCTAAACAAGATGAAAGCGCCAGGATATGATCAAATATACAATGCTATGCTAAGATTGGAATACTTCCCAAGACAGTGGAAATGTGCGGAAGTAATCATGATTCTCAAACCCAACAAGCCAGACCCCTGCAGATTGTCATATCGTCCCATTATTTTGCTGGTGATATTCTCTAAAGTATTCGAAAGAATACTTTTAAGAAGAATGTCAGTGGTGCTGGACGAACTAAATATCTTACCGGAACATCAGTTTGGGCTTAGAAGAGGGGATGGAACACTCGAGCAATGCCATCTTATAACACATGCAATTATTGATGCATTTGAGTGCAAAAAATATTGCACAGGTGTCTTTTTAGACATTGAACAAGCGTTCGATAAAGTCTGGCATGATGCAGGTCTTCTTTACAAAGTTAAGAAGTGGCTGCCAGCACCATACTTTAATATTATAAAATCGTACCTGGCAAACCGGATCGGTTTTTTATGTACGATAACATGACGAATCACCCAATATATACACTTCTGAAGCTGGAGTGTTTTGGGTCTAGTTTTGTATAAAATTTACACAGCTGACCTACCTACAACAAACGCTGTTGAGATAGCAAGCTGATGATACCGCAATCATTGCTACGAGCACTGACAAACAAAAAAACACTGAAACAAGAGCTCGGTCTAATTGAAGTCTGGCTTCAAAAGTGGAGAATAATAGTGAACACGCAAAAGTCAGTGGAAGTTACATTTTCTCTGAGACCTGGAGGTTGTCCTGTAGTCACACTAAACGGTATTGCTACACCTGTTAAAATATCTAGGTGCTCATCTTGATCGGCGGCTAACTTGGAAGCAGCACATCAAATCGAAACGAGAGCAGCTCAAGGTGAAAACCAGGAAAATGTATTGGCTTCTAGGACCACGTTCTGAACTTAGTCTTGAAAACAAATTAAGGCTATATAAGGCCGTACTGAAGCCAGTATGGACCTACGCATATTCACAATGAAGTTTAACTGCCCCTTGTTAAAGAAGAAATACAACTATATGCAAACAGATACATGAATAAACTACATAACCACGACAATGCTCTAGCACTAAGACTACTGGATGACTCAAGCAACCACAGACCAAAAGATTACATATCTTAGACCCACCCCACAGAAATATATAAATATGTAAAGTAGATAAATGTATGGATTGATCTCATTGGAGCCCAAGCCATCCGGTTACGTAATATTATTGTTAACAAATTTGTTTATTGTCTAGTATCAGACAGATTGCAAATAATAACAGCAATTAAAAAAAAAAAACAAAAAAAAATGGTGCAATATAATCAAGGTATGCAATTACATTTTTATTTTGGTAAAGGTGAGTCGGACGTTGGCTGTGAGACTGCCAACCGGAAAAAAGTGAACGAGTAACGAGTATTTTATTTAATTCATTTTGTGTCGCTAAGATAAGCTCTTCGAGATCGGTCGCGTCGCGCATTGTCAAGAACTCACTGATCTACTACTATTGCTAATTCGCGTGCTAAAAATAGCACAACTCAAACTTTTCGGGCGCTGCCTTGTGCAGTGTCAGCAGCCAGACAAAAAAAAAAAAAAGTGTACTGAGTCAAGACTGCACTCGTTGCCCGTTTGGGCTAAACATTTGCCCTCTCAGCTTAGAAACAAGCCGATTGATTATGAAAGAATGTACCAAATAGCTGGTAAAACTCCGTTGGAACTAAGGACTGAGTTTAATAATAACCAACGCCTATCACGTGCTGACGCTCAGAACCTCAGCACGACAACAACAACCACTGCAACTGCTGCAATCTGCAGCGTGATCCCTAGCGGAAGCATGGCTAGACATGCAGCCCGCTTCCCAACTGCCTCCTCAAAAATTGACGCTCCAAAGCTCACTGGAGCAGCTACAAAACTGGCGGCGGCCCAAAAAATACTGAAAACTAAGAGGAAGAAACCACTTTCTCCCCATAATAGTTGTAAAAGAGCAAACAGAGATATGGTCTCACACTCCGCTTCAGCTAATATGGCAAAATCCACCAACAGATTTGCTTTACTAGACACGGACATGGAGGTAACTTCCGAAAGCGATGATGATGTGAATTCCAAAAGCAGAAGAGCACGCCCAACGTCTGATGCAACTGATGCAGTCAACAACCCTCAACATGAGGAACCTAGCAATAACAAACAGCCTATCCGCTCACCAAAGCCACCGCAAATTGTTGTGAGTATCACTGATCTTAATGATCTATTTGAAGTCATTAGTGAAGTCACTAGTATTGACAACGTGGCAGTCAAAGTCAACCAAGGAGTAACGGCAAGAATATTTCCTAAAGACAGCGACACTTACAGAGCTATTGTAAGTCATTTTGATACAATAGGCATTGAGTTCCATACTTATCAGCTGAAGGAAGAAAAACCTTACAGAATTGAAGTAAGGGGGCTTTACCATAGCACCTTGAACAAAGAAATAATCGCCAATTTTAAAAAATATGGTTTTGATGCTCTGCAAGTACACAACGCAAGATCAAGGACAAACAGGGATGAAAAGCTAAATATATTCTTTATAAATATAAAACCATGCAATAAATTTAACGAAGTATACAATATAAAAACATTTGGACATACAGCCAAATACTGCCGCCGACATCCTAACTGTGCGCGTTGTGGCGGGGATCATCCCGCAAACCTATGCACGCGTTCAAAAGATGAATCGCCTACCTGCATTCACTGTGGAGGTAGCCACATGGCTAGCTACAAAGTTTGTCAGTGGTACCAGGAGCTCTATCGACGATCAATGGGCTCTTCAATGATCAAGAAGAACCAAGCAAGGACGCAACAGCTACAACGAAAGCTCGAAAAAATGGTCCACGATTCATATTATTCACCCAGGGGCAGAGAACTAGCAGACGCCATCACAGCCAGAGGCGCTAATATTCTTGCAACAAGATCTCCAACTAGATACTCTTTATATCCAGTCATACACCCTCTTGCATTGATTTTGCATTATACCATGGGAAGAAACAGGATTATCTTGCAAATATCTACCAAAGCAGGGACTTAGATTCTAACCATTTAGCCCTTTTCGCACATCGATGGTTCTAATATCTGGCCAAGTCCAAAGCTAATGACCAACCGTACTGACATCACGGTATTCAGACAACAGTTAGATGACTCAATTCAATTAAATTCGTGTCTGAGCTCTGCTGAAGACATCGAGAAAGCGGTTGATCTTCTTTCGGAGAACATATATAGAGCTGCAGCTGCTACAACGCCGCTTAATCCTGCGACTCGTCCCACTAATTATGGCATTGTATTAATGAGAGAAGCCAAAGAACTTATCAGAACAAAAAGGCGGCTTCGTAGAAGAGCAATTCGATCACAAGATCCTTGGGACCGAATTTTGTGGAACCGTGCAGCAAGACAGCTACGTAACCTTTTGAGGGAACTCAGAGGTGATTTCTTGGAGCAAAAACCGTTAAAAAGCCGAAAAATAAAGCTCCTGAAATAGACAAGATTTGCAATGCTACGCTGAAGACCTTGTCTACAAGAGCGCTACTTTACATTGCACTAATTTTTAATGCCATCATCAGGCTCCAAGTGTTCCCAAGGCAATGGAAATTAGCTGCGATCTTGGTGATTCATAAGCCGGGCAAACCGGAAGAGAATCTAGAGTCATATCAGCCTATAAGCCTACTCCCCTCCTTGTCTAAACTATGGGAGTGGAACATCGCCAATCGCATTAATTCCATAAGACAATCTAATATCTTGAAGTCATTACTTCTCTACGTAATCATATTCATATTAATTTTAATTTTGATTAACATAAATTGTAGATTAAAGATTTAACTCTGCAAGTGTCTGAACTTTGCTAACTGTGAGACACTTCGTGGTTTTCACACTTCAGCAGAGTCCGCGCTTCTTAGACTTCCAAATTTATACCTCATACTAATTTAATAATACAATCATATAACTTCATTATTCTTTGGCCATTTAACATAAATAACAATACAACACAATAATATGAAATTGCTTTTTATATTTTTTTTCACATGACTTGATACCACTCCACTAAATAAGTATTTTGACATCGTTTATTTTGTGTTAAAAAAAATGAAGCGAATGGCAAATTTCATACTCGCCTCTGCATTTATATATATATGTCGGATTACTATTATTTTCCCATTTCATTAGCGAAGCGAGTTTCGGTGGCACTCGTGTTTTAACAACGACTGACTCGAGACGCACAATTCTTGTGCGTGTCTTCCACCGAACCACACTCGGCGACAGCGACAGAACGCTGTCGCCCCGCTAAAACGGGACTTTACCAAACTACAAAACTGAGGCAACCAATCACATAATGTTGCAGTTATGTTTCTACGAAAATGCTCGAAGACGCTCCAATATATATGAAGTGTGACCTTCAAAAAATTACCAGCACGCGCCTGCAAGGCGCCTTTACATTTCTACTACCTACTCTCCGACACGGCCATCCTGACCATAACACGACCTCGTGTAATTCCCCAAAAATGTTTTACTACAGAAATCGTTTTGTTCATAAATTATCGAATAGAATTTAACATTAACATTTTCCCTACGACTTTACTAATTACAACTACATCATTTTAGCTTCAACTTTTACTTTCTTCCAGAATTTTAATTTCATCTCTGTATCATTCTTAAATTAATATAAAATTCATCTTTAAATTAATTTAACTTTCTCGATTTTTTTTTTTATTTATTTATTTATTTAGTTATTTATTACCATAAACCCAACTGGTTTCGATTTCCATCATCTTATGCGCCACACGCCGCCATGATCAAAACATTTGTTTTGCACTTGTGCTTGCATTATGACATTCTTTAAGTTTTATAACTAGCCTTTCAGGCATCCATACTGTCTCTTTCAACTGTTTCGATTATATCATTACTGTCTCTTTCAACAGTTTCTTTCCAATCATTCCATTACTGTCTCTTTCAACAGCTTTTCCAATCATTCCATTACTGTCTCTTTCAACAGTTTCTTTTTCAATCATTCCATTACTGTCTCTTTCAACAGTTTCTTTTTCAATCATTCCATTACTGTCTTTTTCAACAGTTTCTTTTTCATTATCATTTAAAGCCTCTTCACTACTTTCTAGATCAACTGGTACATACTCCTCTGGTAATTTTCGTATCTCTTCGTGAGCATACTTATACTTTCTATTTTTTGTCAATGATCTAAGGATATATTTATCTCCGTCTAACAATTCAGCTATTTGCGACGGTCCTCTAAACTTTGGGCTTAACTTTGTTTGATGCCTTTCTTCATTCTTCAACAATACAAAATCTCCTACTTTGTATCCAACAACCTTAGCCTTGGTTTTATCAAAGTGCGCTTACTATATGCTGCCGCTGCTGATATATTTTGCACCGCTCAAGCTCTTGATTCTGCCAAATCAACCTCTTGTGTCATGTCACATAGTGGAAGCAACCCCAACGGACGAGCAATCTCATCCAATGCATCCTAAGACCCTTACATAAATTTCCGAAAATATGACGCCAATCCAATAAATTGTCTTAAAGCAGAGACCGACTGTGGAGGTGGAAGAGCAGTTAATGCTTCAATTTTCTTTGGGTTTGGACGAATTTTACCAGCACTAATATCGTAGCCCAAAAATTGGACAGATAACTTTAATAAGGAACACTTTGTAATGTTAAATGAAAATCCAGCCTCCGTAAGAAAATTTAACACAATATGTAATCTTTCTAGCGCTTCAATTTTTGTGGAAGCGTACGTGTTTGCTAGATCTCCTAAAGTCTGTATAACTAATCGTTGAAAGACAGAAGGTGCGTTTCGAAGTCCGAATGGAATAGATAAAAATTCGTACTGTCCATCTGGTGTCACAAACGCGGTATACTCAATAGAATCTGAATGTAAGGGAATTTGATAGTATCCGCTAGCCATATCCAAACATGTAAAATAATAAACTCCTTGAAGTCTATTTATTTGATATTTTATAAGTGGAAACGGGTATCTATCAGCCACCGTGTTTGAGTTTAATTCTCTATAATCAACACAGAGCCTATCCGAACCATTTTTCTTTTTTACCGATAATATGGGGCTAGCATAAGGTGAACAGCTGGGTCTAATTATGTTGCACTGCAGTAGTTCGTCAAGTTTATTTCGAATTCTCGTTCACATGGACTCAGTCGATATGGTCTCCTTTGAACAGTTTTTCTTGAATCGATTAGTCTAATTTTCATTTCACCAATTTTAACTTTAGTACATGGAATACCTGTTATAAAAGAATCTGAGTAGTTTGTCAACAGTGACTAACTTTATTTTATCTGTCCCCTCAAGTTCAGTATCAATTTCGGCTGACTCATTGCCGGTACATAAATTAACTATTCTAGTTCTTACAATCTTAAATTGATTTGATGAAACGACAATATCAAAACCCTGATTTAGTATTTCTCGCCCAATAACAATTTCGCTTTGCATTTGATCGTCTGTTATTACATAAAACATAATTTCCATACAGTTGTCGTCAATTCTTACGTTACTTAATATTTGTGCAGAGCTACATATTCCACTGTTGCCTATGCCTTTTAACATAACAATATTCGTAAATCGTTTACCAGAAAATTTTTTACTTAGCTTTTCTTTCATCAGTGCGCACACCGCACCAGA
This sequence comes from Drosophila hydei, assembly GCF_003285905.1. Lineage (NCBI taxonomy): Eukaryota > Metazoa > Arthropoda > Insecta > Diptera > Drosophilidae > Drosophila > Drosophila hydei. Next base: position 142,446 of record NW_022045854.1, read on the forward strand.
ATCGAAGGTTATTTCGACAACTTGTCCTTTATGGTCCATCTAATGTTATAGGTGAAGGGTCAGATCCCACTTCTGATGTCGGATTACTCTTATTTTCCATTTCATTAGCGCAGCGAGTTTCGGTCGCACTCGAGTTTTAACAACGACTGACTCGAGACGCACAATTCTTGTGCGTGTCTTCCACCGAACCACACTCGGCGACAGCGACAGAACGCTGTCGCCCCGCTAAAACGGGACTTTACCAAACTACAAAACTGAGGCAACCAATCACATAATGTTGCAGTTATGTTTCTACGAAAATGCTCGAAGACGCACCAATATATATGAAGTGTGACCTTCAAACATATTACCAGCACGCGCCTGCAAGGCGCCTATACATTTCTACTACCTACTCTCCGACATATACAATTTACACAGCTGATCTACCTACAACAAACGCTGTTGAGATACCGCAATCATTGCTACGAGCACTGACAAACAAGAAAACACTGAAACAAGAGCTCGGTCTAATTGAAGTCTGGCTTCAAAAGTGGAGAATAATAGTGAACACGCAAAAGTCAGTGGAAGTTACATTTTCTCTGAGACCTGGAGGTTGTCCTGTAGTCACACTAAACGGTATTGCTACACCTGTTAAAATATCTAGGTGCTCATCTTGATCGGCGGCTAACTTGGAAGCAGCACATCAAATCGAAACGAGAGCAGCTCAAGGTGAAAACCAGGAAAATGTATTGGCTTCTAGGACCACGTTCTGAACTTAGTCTTGAAAACAAATTAAGGCTATATAAGGCCGTACTGAAGCCAGTATGGACCTACGCATATTCACAATGAAGTTTAACTGCCCCTTGTTAAAGAAGAAATACAACTATATGCAAACAGATACATGAATAAACTACATAACCACGACAATGCTCTAGCACTAAGACTACTGGATGACTCAAGCAACCACAGACCAAAAGATTACATATCTTAGACCCACCCCACAGAAATATATAAATATGTAAAGTAGATAAATGTATGGATTGATCTCATTGGAGCCCAAGCCATCCGGTTACGTAATATTATTGTTAACAAATTTGTTTATTGTCTAGTATCAGACAGATTGCAAATAATAACAGCAATTAAAAAAAAAAACAAAAAAAAATGGTGCAATATAATCAAGGTATGCAATTACATTTTTATTTTGGTAAAGGTGAGTCGGACGTTGGCTGTGAGACTGCCAACCGGAAAAAAGTGAACGAGTAACGAGTATTTTATTTAATTCATTTTGTGTCGCTAAGATAAGCTCTTCGAGATCGGTCGCGTCGCGCATTGTCAAGAACTCACTGATCTACTACTATTGCTAATTCGCGTGCTAAAAATAGCACAACTCAAACTTTTCGGACGCTGCCTTGTGCAGTGTCAGCAGCCAGACAAAAAAAAAAAAAAGTGTACTGAGTCAAGACTGCACTCGTTGCCCGTTTGGGCTAAACATTTGCCCTCTCAGCTTAGAAACAAGCCGATTGATTATGAAAGAATGTACCAAATAGCTGGTAAAACTCCGTTGGAACTAAGGACTGAGTTTAATAATAACCAACGCCTATCACGTGCTGACGCTCAGAACCTCAGCACGACAACAACAACCACTGCAACTGCTGCAATCTGCAGCGTGATCCCTAGCGGAAGCATGGCTAGACATGCAGCCCGCTTCCCAACTGCCTCCTCAAAAATTGACGCTCCAAAGCTCACTGGAGCAGCTACAAAACTGGCGGCGGCCCAAAAAATACTGAAAACTAAGAGGAAGAAACCACTTTCTCCCCATAATAGTTGTAAAAGAGCAAACAGAGATATGGTCTCACACTCCGCTTCAGCTAATATGGCAAAATCCACCAACAGATTTGCTTTACTAGACACGGACATGGAGGTAACTTCCGAAAGCGATGATGATGTGAATTCCAAAAGCAGAAGAGCACGCCCAACGTCTGATGCAACTGATGCAGTCAACAACCCTCAACATGAGGAACCTAGCAATAACAAACAGCCTATCCGCTCACCAAAGCCACCGCAAATTGTTGTGAGTATCACTGATCTTAATGATCTATTTGAAGTCATTAGTGAAGTCACTAGTATTGACAACGTGGCAGTCAAAGTCAACCAAGGAGTAACGGCAAGAATATTTCCTAAAGACAGCGACACTTACAGAGCTATTGTAAGTCATTTTGATACAATAGGCATTGAGTTCCATACTTATCAGCTGAAGGAAGAAAAACCTTACAGAATTGAAGTAAGGGGGCTTTACCATAGCACCTTGAACAAAGAAATAATCGCCAATTTTAAAAAATATGGTTTTGATGCTCTGCAAGTACACAACGCAAGATCAAGGACAAACAGGGATGAAAAGCTAAATATATTCTTTATACATATAGAACCATGCAATATAATTAACGAAGTATACAATATAAAAACACTTTGCCGCCAAATGGTCAGAGTAGAAAGGATGCGTAAAACTTCTGAAACTGTCATATGTACACGTTGCCAGGATTGTGGACATACAGCCAAATACTGCCGCCGACATCCTAACTGTGCGCGTTGTGACGGGGATCATCCCGCAAACCTATGCACGCGTTCAAAAGATGAATCGCCTACCTGCATTCACTGTGGAGGTAGCCACATGGCAAGCTACAAAGTTTGTCAGTGGTACCAGGAGCTCTATCGACGATCAATGGGCTCTTCAATGATCAAGAAGAACCAAGCAAGGACGCAACAGCTACAACGAAAGCTCGAAAAAATGGTCCACGATTCATATTATTCACCCAGGGGCAGAGAACTAGCAGACGCCATCACAGCCAGAGGCGCTAATATTCTTGCAACAAGATCTCCAACTAGATACTCTTTATATCCAGTCATACACCCTCTTGCATTGATTTTGCATTATACCATGGGAAGAAACAGGATTATCTTGCAAATATCTACCAAAGCAGGGACTTAGATTCTAACCATTTAGCCCTTTTCGCACATCGATGGTTCTAATATCTGGCCAAGTCCAAAGCTAATGACCAACCGTACTGACATCACGGTATTCAGACAACAGTTAGATGACTCAATTCAATTAAATTCGTGTCTGAGCTCTGCTGAAGACATCGAGAAAGCGGTTGATCTTCTTTCGGAGAACATATATAGAGCTGCAGCTGCTACAACGCCGCTTAATCCTGCGACTCGTCCCACTAATTATGGCATTGTATTAATGAGAGAAGCCAAAGAACTTATCAGAACAAAAAGGCGGCTTCGTAGAAGAGCAATTCGATCACAAGATCCTTGGGACCGAATTTTGTGGAACCGTGCAGCAAGACAGCTACGTAACCTTTTGAGGGAACTCAGAGGTGATTTCTTGGAGCAAAAACCGTTAAAAAGCCGAAAAATAAAGCTCCTGAAATAGACAAGATTTGCAATGCTACGCTGAAGACCTTGTCTACAAGAGCGCTACTTTACATTGCACTAATTTTTAATGCCATCATCAGGCTCCAAGTGTTCCCAAGGCAATGGAAATTAGCTGCGATCTTGGTGATTCATAAGCCGGGCAAACCGGAAGAGAATCTAGAGTCATATCAGCCTATAAGCCTACTCCCCTCCTTGTCTAAACTATGGGAGTGGAACATCGCCAATCGCATTAATTCCATAAGACAATCTAATATCTTGAAGTCATTACTTCTCTACGTAATCATATTCATATTAATTTTAATTTTGATTAACATAAATTGTAGATTAAAGATTTAACTCTGCAAGTGTCTGAACTTTGCTAACTGTGAGACACTTCGTGGTTTTCACACTTCAGCAGAGTCCGCGCTTCTTAGACTTCCAAATTTATACCTCATACTAATTTAATAATACAATCATATAACTTCATTATTCTTTGGCCATTTAACATAAATAACAATACAACACAATAATATGAAATTGCTTTTTATATTTTTTTTCACATGACTTGATACCACTCCACTAAATAAGTATTTTGACATCGTTTATTTTGTGTTAAAAAAAATGAAGCGAATGGCAAATTTCATACTCGCCTCTGCATTTATATATATATGTCGGATTACTATTATTTTCCCATTTCATTAGCGAAGCGAGTTTCGGTGGCACTCGTGTTTTAACAACGACTGACTCGAGACGCACAATTCTTGTGCGTGTCTTCCACCGAACCACACTCGGCGACAGCGACAGAACGCTGTCGCCCCGCTAAAACGGGACTTTACCAAACTACAAAACTGAGGCAACCAATCACATAATGTTGCAGTTATGTTTCTACGAAAATGCTCGAAGACGCTCCAATATATATGAAGTGTGACCTTCAAAAAATTACCAGCACGCGCCTGCAAGGCGCCTTTACATTTCTACTACCTACTCTCCGACACGGCCATCCTGACCATAACACGACCTCGTGTAATTCCCCAAAAATGTTTTACTACATACCATAAACCCAACTGGTTTCGATTTCCATCATCTTATGCGCCACACGCCGCCATGATCAAAACATTTGTTTTGCACTTGTGCTTGCATTATGACATTCTTTAAGTTTTATAACTAGCCTTTCAGGCATCCATACTGTCTCTTTCAACTGTTTCGATTATATCATTACTGTCTCTTTCAACAGTTTCTTTCCAATCATTCCATTACTGTCTCTTTCAACAGCTTTTCCAATCATTCCATTACTGTCTCTTTCAACAGTTTCTTTTTCAATCATTCCATTACTGTCTCTTTCAACAGTTTCTTTTTCAATCATTCCATTACTGTCTTTTTCAACAGTTTCTTTTTCATTATCATTTAAAGCCTCTTCACTACTTTCTAGATCAACTGGTACATACTCCTCTGGTAATTTTCGTATCTCTTCGTGAGCATACTTATACTTTCTATTTTTTGTCAATGATCTAAGGATATATTTATCTCCGTCTAACAATTCAGCTATTTGCGACGGTCCTCTAAACTTTGGGCTTAACTTTGTTTGATGCCTTTCTTCATTCTTCAACAATACAAAATCTCCTACTTTGTATCCAACAACCTTAGCCTTGGTTTTATCAAAGTGCGCTTACTATATGCTGCCGCTGCTGATATATTTTGCACCGCTCAAGCTCTTGATTCTGCCAAATCAACCTCTTGTGTCATGTCACATAGTGGAAGCAACCCCAACGGACGAGCAATCTCATCCAATGCATCCTAAGACCCTTACATAAATTTCCGAAAATATGACGCCAATCCAATAAATTGTCTTAAAGCAGAGACCGACTGTGGAGGTGGAAGAGCAGTTAATGCTTCAATTTTCTTTGGGTTTGGACGAATTTTACCAGCACTAATATCGTAGCCCAAAAATTGGACAGATAACTTTAATAAGGAACACTTTGTAATGTTAAATGAAAATCCAGCCTCCGTAAGAACATTTAACACAATATGTAATCTTTCTAGCGCTTCAATTTTTGTGGAAGCGTACGTGTTTGCTAGATCTCCTAAAGTCTGTATAACTAATCGTTGAAAGACAGAAGGTGCGTTTCGAAGTCCGAATGGAATAGATAAAAATTCGTACTGTCCATCTGGTGTCACAAACGCGGTATACTCAATAGAATCTGAATGTAAGGGAATTTGATAGTATCCGCTAGCCATATCCAAACATGTAAAATAATAAACTCCTTGAAGTCTATTTATTTGATATTTTATAAGTGGAAACGGGTATCTATCAGCCACCGTGTTTGAGTTTAATTCTCTATAATCAACACAGAGCCTATCCGAACCATTTTTCTTTTTTACCGATAATATGGGGCTAGCATAAGGTGAACAGCTGGGTCTAATTATGTTGCACTGCAGTAGTTCGTCAAGTTTATTTCGAATTCTCGTTCACATGGACTCAGTCGATATGGTCTCCTTTGAACAGTTTTTCTTGAATCGATTAGTCTAATTTTCATTTCACCAATTTTAACTTTAGTACATGGAATACCTGTTATAAAAGAATCTGAGTAGTTTGTCAACAGTGACTAACTTTATTTTATCTGTCCCCTCAAGTTCAGTATCAATTTCGGCTGACTCATTGCCGGTACATAAATTAACTATTCTAGTTCTTACAATCTTAAATTGATTTGATGAAACGACAATATCAAAACCCTGATTTAGTATTTCTCGCCCAATAACAATTTCGCTTTGCATTTGATCGTCTGTTATTACATAAAACATAATTTCCATACAGTTGTCGTCAATTCTTACGTTACTTAATATTTGTGCAGAGCTACATATTCCACTGTTGCCTATGCCTTTTAACATAACAATATTCGTAAATCGTTTACCAGAAAATTTTTTACTTAGCTTTTCTTTCATCAGTGCGCACACCGCACCAGAATCGAAGGTTATTTCGACAACTTGTCCTTTATGGTCCATCTAATGTTATAGGTGAAGGGTCAGATCCCACTTCTGATGTCGGATTACTCTTATTTTCCATTTCATTAGCGCAGCGAGTTTCGGTCGCACTCGAGTTTTAACAACGACTGACTCGAGACGCACAATTCTTGTGCGTGTCTTCCACCGAACCACACTCGGCGACAGCGACAGAACGCTGTCGCCCCGCTAAAACGGGACTTTACCAAACTACAAAACTGAGGCAACCAATCACATAATGTTGCAGTTATGTTTCTACGAAAATGCTCGAAGACGCACCAATATATATGAAGTGTGACCTTCAAACATATTACCAGCACGCGCCTGCAAGGCGCCTATACATTTCTACTACCTACTCTCCGACATATACAATTTACACAGCTGATCTACCTACAACAAACGCTGTTGAGATACCGCAATCATTGCTACGAGCACTGACAAACAAGAAAACACTGAAACAAGAGCTCGGTCTAATTGAAGTCTGGCTTCAAAAGTGGAGAATAATAGTGAACACGCAAAAGTCAGTGGAAGTTACATTTTCTCTGAGACCTGGAGGTTGTCCTGTAGTCACACTAAACGGTATTGCTACACCTGTTAAAATATCTAGGTGCTCATCTTGATCGGCGGCTAACTTGGAAGCAGCACATCAAATCGAAACGAGAGCAGCTCAAGGTGAAAACCAGGAAAATGTATTGGCTTCTAGGACCACGTTCTGAACTTAGTCTTGAAAACAAATTAAGGCTATATAAGGCCGTACTGAAGCCAGTATGGACCTACGCATATTCACAATGAAGTTTAACTGCCCCTTGTTAAAGAAGAAATACAACTATATGCAAACAGATACATGAATAAACTACATAACCACGACAATGCTCTAGCACTAAGACTACTGGATGACTCAAGCAACCACAGACCAAAAGATTACATATCTTAGACCCACCCCACAGAAATATATAAATATGTAAAGTAGATAAATGTATGGATTGATCTCATTGGAGCCCAAGCCATCCGGTTACGTAATATTATTGTTAACAAATTTGTTTATTGTCTAGTATCAGACAGATTGCAAATAATAACAGCAATTAAAAAAAAAAACAAAAAAAAATGGTGCAATATAATCAAGGTATGCAATTACATTTTTATTTTGGTAAAGGTGAGTCGGACGTTGGCTGTGAGACTGCCAACCGGAAAAAAGTGAACGAGTAACGAGTATTTTATTTAATTCATTTTGTGTCGCTAAGATAAGCTCTTCGAGATCGGTCGCGTCGCGCATTGTCAAGAACTCACTGATCTACTACTATTGCTAATTCGCGTGCTAAAAATAGCACAACTCAAACTTTTCGGGCGCTGCCTTGTGCAGTGTCAGCAGCCAGACAAAAAAAAAAAAAAGTGTACTGAGTCAAGACTGCACTCGTTGCCCGTTTGGGCTAAACATTTGCCCTCTCAGCTTAGAAACAAGCCGATTGATTATGAAAGAATGTACCAAATAGCTGGTAAAACTCCGTTGGAACTAAGGACTGAGTTTAATAATAACCAACGCCTATCACGTGCTGACGCTCAGAACCTCAGCACGACAACAACAACCACTGCAACTGCTGCAATCTGCAGCGTGATCCCTAGCGGAAGCATGGCTAGACATGCAGCCCGCTTCCCAACTGCCTCCTCAAAAATTGACGCTCCAAAGCTCACTGGAGCAGCTACAAAACTGGCGGCGGCCCAAAAAATACTGAAAACTAAGAGGAAGAAACCACTTTCTCCCCATAATAGTTGTAAAAGAGCAAACAGAGATATGGTCTCACACTCCGCTTCAGCTAATATGGCAAAATCCACCAACAGATTTGCTTTACTAGACACGGACATGGAGGTAACTTCCGAAAGCGATGATGATGTGAATTCCAAAAGCAGAAGAGCACGCCCAACGTCTGATGCAACTGATGCAGTCAACAACCCTCAACATGAGGAACCTAGCAATAACAAACAGCCTATCCGCTCACCAAAGCCACCGCAAATTGTTGTGAGTATCACTGATCTTAATGATCTATTTGAAGTCATTAGTGAAGTCACTAGTATTGACAACGTGGCAGTCAAAGTCAACCAAGGAGTAACGGCAAGAATATTTCCTAAAGACAGCGACACTTACAGAGCTATTGTAAGTCATTTTGATACAATAGGCATTGAGTTCCATACTTATCAGCTGAAGGAAGAAAAACCTTACAGAATTGAAGTAAGGGGGCTTTACCATAGCACCTTGAACAAAGAAATAATCGCCAATTTTAAAAAATATGGTTTTGATGCTCTGCAAGTACACAACGCAAGATCAAGGACAAACAGGGATGAAAAGCTAAATATATTCTTTATACATATAGAACCATGCAATATAATTAACGAAGTATACAATATAAAAACACTTTGCCGCCAAATGGTCAGAGTAGAAAGGATGCGTAAAACTTCTGAAACTGTCATATGTACACGTTGCCAGGATTGTGGACATACAGCCAAATACTGCCGCCGACATCCTAACTGTGCGCGTTGTGACGGGGATCATCCCGCAAACCTATGCACGCGTTCAAAAGATGAATCGCCTACCTGCATTCACTGTGGAGGTAGCCACATGGCAAGCTACAAAGTTTGTCAGTGGTACCAGGAGCTCTATCGACGATCAATGGGCTCTTCAATGATCAAGAAGAACCAAGCAAGGACGCAACAGCTACAACGAAAGCTCGAAAAAATGGTCCACGATTCATATTATTCACCCAGGGGCAGAGAACTAGCAGACGCCATCACAGCCAGAGGCGCTAATATTCTTGCAACAAGATCTCCAACTAGATACTCTTTATATCCAGTCATACACCCTCTTGCATTGATTTTGCATTATACCATGGGAAGAAACAGGATTATCTTGCAAATATCTACCAAAGCAGGGACTTAGATTCTAACCATTTAGCCCTTTTCGCACATCGATGGTTCTAATATCTGGCCAAGTCCAAAGCTAATGACCAACCGTACTGACATCACGGTATTCAGACAACAGTTAGATGACTCAATTCAATTAAATTCGTGTCTGAGCTCTGCTGAAGACATCGAGAAAGCGGTTGATCTTCTTTCGGAGAACATATATAGAGCTGCAGCTGCTACAACGCCGCTTAATCCTGCGACTCGTCCCACTAATTATGGCATTGTATTAATGAGAGAAGCCAAAGAACTTATCAGAACAAAAAGGCGGCTTCGTAGAAGAGCAATTCGATCACAAGATCCTTGGGACCGAATTTTGTGGAACCGTGCAGCAAGACAGCTACGTAACCTTTTGAGGGAACTCAGAGGTGATTTCTTGGAGCAAAAACCGTTAAAAAGCCGAAAAATAAAGCTCCTGAAATAGACAAGATTTGCAATGCTACGCTGAAGACCTTGTCTACAAGAGCGCTACTTTACATTGCACTAATTTTTAATGCCATCATCAGGCTCCAAGTGTTCCCAAGGCAATGGAAATTAGCTGCGATCTTGGTGATTCATAAGCCGGGCAAACCGGAAGAGAATCTAGAGTCATATCAGCCTATAAGCCTACTCCCCTCCTTGTCTAAACTATGGGAGTGGAACATCGCCAATCGCATTAATTCCATAAGACAATCTAATATCTTGAAGTCATTACTTCTCTACGTAATCATATTCATATTAATTTTAATTTTGATTAACATAAATTGTAGATTAAAGATTTAACTCTGCAAGTGTCTGAACTTTGCTAACTGTGAGACACTTCGTGGTTTTCACACTTCAGCAGAGTCCGCGCTTCTTAGACTTCCAAATTTATACCTCATACTAATTTAATAATACAATCATATAACTTCATTATTCTTTGGCCATTTAACATAAATAACAATACAACACAATAATATGAAATTGCTTTTTATATTTTTTTTCACATGACTTGATACCACTCCACTAAATAAGTATTTTGACATCGTTTATTTTGTGTTAAAAAAAATGAAGCGAATGGCAAATTTCATACTCGCCTCTGCATTTATATATATATGTCGGATTACTATTATTTTCCCATTTCATTAGCGAAGCGAGTTTCGGTCGCACTCGAGTTTTAACAACGACTGACTCGAGACGCACAATTCTTGTGCGTGTCTTCCACCGAACCAACCACACTCGGCGACAGCGACAGAACGCTGTCGCCCCGCTAAAACGGGACTTTACCAAACTACAAAACTGAGGCAACCAATCACATAATGTTGCAGTTATGTTTCTACGAAAATGCTCGAAGACGCTCCAATATATATGAAGTGTGACCTTCAAAAAATTACCAGCACGCGCCTGCAAGGCGCCTTTACATTTCTACTACCTACTCTCCGACACGGCCATCCTGACCATAACACGACCTCGTGTAATTCCCCAAAAATGTTTTACTACAGAAATCGTTTTGTTCATAAATTATCGAATAGAATTTAACAATAACATTTTCCCTACGACTTTACTAATTACAACTACATCATTTTAGCTTCAACTTTTACTTTCTTCCAGAATTTTAATTTCATCTCTTTGTATCATTATTAAATTAATATAAAATTCATCTTTAAATTAATTTAACTTTCTTGATTTTTTTTTTATTTATTTATTTATTTATTTAGTTATTTATTACCATAAACCCAACTGGTTTCGATTTCCATCATCTTATGCGCCACACGCCATGATCAAAACATTTGTTTTGCACTTGTGCTTGCATTATGACATTCTTTAAGTTTTATAACTAGCCTTTCAGGCATCCATACTGTCTCTTTCAACTGTTTCGATTATATCATTACTGTCTCTTTCAACAGTTTCTTTCCAATCATTCCATTACTGTCTCTTTCAGCAGCTTTTTCAATCATTCCATTACTGTCCCTTTCAACAGTTTCTTTTTCAATCATTCCATTACTGTCTCTTTCAACAGTTTCTTTTTCAATCATTCCATTACTGTCTCTTTCAACAGTTTCTTTTTCATTATCATTTAAAGCCTCTTCACTACTTTCTAGTTCAACTGGTAAGTTATTTAGATGTAGTCGCAGGTAGCTGAGGTGATCCCGCGTAGCTGCTAACTGTGAATTCCAGGTCCAGCGTCGCTTCCGTGAGGAATGTCGATCCAGGGTGAACACTGATATGATTTTTGACGATTACGTTGGAGGACTTTATCGTTTCCCCTTTGGTGGTTATTCCCATGTGGTGCATTAATATGACCAATAAGGACAATGTTACGGTTATGAGCCGGAGTAAAACGGAGAGTAAAAACTAAAGACAATTCTACTTAGCAAAGTCAATGCGTCGCGCCATCGGCTCACGGTCGGCATGCCGACTCAGCATTCTCAGCGGCGCGGCACACCAGCAAAGAAGTGTCATGCGATCGCTGCATAACTGTACCAGTGCAGGGCACTGAACTCTCCATTTGGCGTGTCAGCATTATTCATGTGTTGTTGCTTATGCTTATTCGCTATAGTATTTATGTGTTAACTGCCCCCCCCTCAAGTTTATGGCCGTCCTCGACCGTGTTAAAGCTGTCAATCACACCTTGGATTTTTATCGATGCTCGTCTCTTCCTTATTGCTTGGACAAGGATGAGTAAGGCAATGAGGCCCACATTCAGTATTACTCCGCCAGTGAACCATAACTTGGGCGATCCAGCATTATCGATGTTTTCCTTCACTTCTTGGATGGAGCGTAAGTTTTTGTTGCTCATTCGGTGTAGTAGCGGGATACTCAGAGTCGAGTCATGCCCAATGATCCTTAGAAGTGGAGACCTTACGATGCCGGGAATTTTATTCATTGCTTTCCGCTCGTTTATAAACTCGGTTCCGTTGACGATAGCTACTCGTTCAAATATTATTAAGTGCGTTCCTTTTGCGATTATCTCGGGGTTATCGTCTGTGCGGACGCGGGCAGTCGCCTCGTTCATGATGATCACGCCGTGATCGACGGGCATTATTTCTTTTAGGTGACTGGGTTGAGTATGGCATTGAGCCATGCTTCCCGCGTAGAGTAACGTCGCGCAGGACTCGCGTCGAGATCGCTCGCAAAAGCTGATGTGTGTGGTCTGGACGCACTCAGTGACTGCAAAGGTATCTTTTTCGCACTCGGCCAGTGAGTTCTCGTCGAGACGTAGTATGGTGTGATTGTGAGACACGGGATGGATGGTGATCTTTTTGCATCTGGCTTCGACCCTTGGGAAGGCTATTAGTATGTGAATTATATCGTCGGACTGAAGGACCCTAATCTTTGAGGCTTCTATTAAACTAACTATTGGAGTGTCCTGTCTGACAAGTGAATTCAAATCTGCGTGATTTAATATTGTAGGGTTTACTATACTAGATTTTGCCAAGGTTATTGTGAGAATTAAATTTTGAACTTCGATGGTTAGCATTCTGTTTCTAGCCAAAAGCGTCTCATACAAGTGTGGAGTGTCAGTTAATTTATTTTTTTTGAGCTTTTATTATCTGGTTTACGGTATCGGTTAGTTTGTTTATTTGTTTCTGTGTCTCGGAATTTATGGCTATTTGTCTGGAATTTGATTCGATTAATTGGGCTTCTGTCACCCTGATTTTTAAGAAATCAGAGGCATCTGGGGTACCTGCTACTACTTTCAGGGCTGTGCCTAGGAAGTCTAAACTCCTAGCCATTCTATGGTGTATCTTGAGTACGGACAGTAGTGTTTTCAAATGGTCGAAATCAACATCAAGCAGTTTGCGCATATGTGATTGTGGGAACAAATCGGACAATTTTTCTGCTTCTTCTATTATGTTAATGAATTCGGAAAGGTTAGCAGTGTGTCTTAAATAGTCACGGTGTTCGAACACCAATACTTCACTGTCTATTACCGGGATGTAGTTGGCATGTGAGAAGTTGGTGATTCGGGCATTTGCTATTGCAAGGAAGGTAAGCGCTATGAAGGTGAACCTGTAATTTGGATTAGGCGGTGAGATTGTGGTGCTTTGTCTTGGGGAACTTATTTCCTAACTAAATATAAGGTAAAAACTATTTTAGGTTGTCCTTGTGGACCACCCTCCCCTTAATTAAGACAGACGTTCCTAGGTCTGCTTGTATTTCCTGTCTGGTGCAGAGAGGAGTTAGCTTGTTCCCTAACCTCTTGTTGTTTTTGAGGAATACTTCCTCTCCTACCTTAAATACGCGGTTTTGCCTATTTACGTTACACCTTTCTATGGTGTTTTGTTGGGCTTTTGCCAGTTTGGAGGTAATGCCTGCTCTGCGTTTTTCGGTTCCCTCATGAAGAATTTCAACTGGTTTTTCGCAAATGACCGAGTGTAGCGATTTATTATATTCTATTGTTGCTTTCAGTATTAGTTCGATCGTGTCCTCGATTTTTTTGTCAATCTTTAGGCACCTAGCGATCTCAACTAAAGTACTGTGGAATCGCTCCACTTGGCCATTTGATGAGCTGTGTAAAGGCGGAGCGTTTACAATATCGATGTTAGATTGGTTTTTCAACATGGACGTAATGGTCTCTGAGTTGAATGAAGGTTCATTATCGCAATATATTGTTTTAATGTTAGGAAACATATTCACGATTTGCAACAGGGGACCTTTAATGTCGACAATTGTTCTTGATGGTATTGGTTGTACTAAGGCGAATTTGGAAAACTTGTCGATGCAAGTCAAAAATTGTTTTTTGTCGGTTGAGAATATGTCTATGTGCAACATTTCGCCGGTGTATTGTGGGATCGGAGTTTCGCCAAGCTGCTGTTTCTTAGGATGTCTGTCATACTTTGCTTGCTTGCAAACTTTGCAATTTGAGACTACCTCTTGGGTTAATTTGCTCATGTTCGGAAAGTAGTAGTCGCGCAAGATTTGTTTGACATTTTCTTGGGCTGCTCTGTGCGCCCTGTTGTGCTCGCTATTTATTATTTCCAACTGATCGCTTTTACCCGTTATGTCTTGAACGAGATTCTTACAAAACCGGAATTTTGTAGAAGGAAAATGGGCAATCAATTCGTGTTGGAAACTTGCTAACGTGGGAAGGTTGCAATGGATCGCGTTCACGACCTCCGTATTTACAACTTCCTTGAGGGTTTCTAAAATGCTGCTCTTAGCAGTAAAATTGATCAGGTGGCGAGTTTTGTTGCGAAATAAAACTATGATGCGTTTCAATGGGAAACGCGCTTCTTCCAGAACGATCTGGTTTCTGAAGCAGTTTAACGGTTTGTCCGTGGCCTCGACCGTGTAGGTCAGTGAAATTTCGCTGTGAATGGTTGCAGCGTCCGATTGAGGCTCATTTTGTAGGGCATTGAGATTTTGTCTCGACAATGCATCTGCTACAAAATGTTCTTTGTCAGGCTTGTAGCAAACTTTGGCGTTGTATTGGTCGATGTAGGCTTTCCATCTTTTTATTTTTGCATTAGTATTTTTGTCTGCTACTGCAAAGGTGAGAGGCTGGTGGTCAGTGAAAATGTTAATTTCTCTGGAGCCGTATAGGTAGTTTTACAATTTACCTAAGGCCCACACGATAGCTAGCAACTCCCTTTCGTTGGTTGCGTAGTTCAGTTCTGGACTTTTTAGGGTACGAGAGATCATGGTAATGGGTCTGCCTTCTTGGGATAGGACTGCGCCGATTCCGCTTGCTGAGGCATCAGTGGTTAGGTCAAAGGGTTTTTTGAAATCTGGGTACATCAAAATTACGTCCTCTGACGCCAAAATGTTGCGCAGGCGTTGAAATGCGTTGCGCTGAGTTTCGTTGAACTCGACTGCTATTTTCTTTGACCTATGCTTACTCACTGACCCATTTTCTCCTTTGAGAATGTCGCTTATTGGGCGAGCTATGGCTGCAAAGTCTTTTATGAAGACTCTGCTTGCCAGACCCAGGAAAGATCTGACACTGTAGACACTTTTGGGTTCGGGGTACTCTTGAATGGCCTTGACCTTCTTTGGGTCGGATTTGGTGCCGTCTTTGCTTACGATGAAACCAAGATACTCTACGCTTTCTTTAAAAAAGTTGGTTTTCTCCTGGCTCACCCTCATATTGGCTTCAATCAGGCACTTGAGTACTGTGTCAATGTGCCTAACATGGTCAACTTCGTTTTTTGAGAAGACTATGACATCGTCTACGTAGACGTAACAGGTTTTCCCAATATGTTCCCTTAGAACATCATCGATTGCCCTTTGGAAGATGCTGCCCGCATTCTTAAGGCCAAATGGCAGTCGGCAGAATTCATATTTGCCACCGCAAACAGAGAATGCTGTTTTTTCCCGGTCATGTTCTGCAAGGTATATTTGGTGATACCCTGACTTTAGGTCAAGGGTAGTGAAGTATTTAGCGTTTCCCAGGTTCGCTAGAATCATGGGAATGCTGGGCATCGGGTAACGGTCAGGTATAGTCTTCTCGGTCAGTTTCCTGAAGTCGATGACTAATCTTTTGTTTGCGTTGCCATAGGCGTCTGTGCCTTTTTTGTCAACAACCCACGTTGGGCTGTTGTAGGGCGACCTTGATGGTCTGAGGATGCCGTCTTTTAGTAGTTGCTTGACCTCATTATTTATGAAGTCAGACACGCCCATTAGACTTGGGTAACTTCTGGCATATATCGGCTCGTTGTCAACCGTACGGATTGTGGCGGTGACAGAGGTGTTAAAAGGGAGTGCTTCTTCCGTTGTTGAAAAAGCCTTTTTCCTCTTAAGTATCATGTTCCTGAACTCTTTTTTGATAGAGATAGGAACTACGATATCGTTTACATCGGTGAAATTTACATCAGTGCCCTTCTGGTATTGAATTTCTTCAGAAATACCCTGATACTCTAGTAGACTCTTTGCAAGGTTCAACTGTACCCCGGCTTGTGTTAACAAGTCGAATCCAATGATGGCATCGAACGAGCTAAGTGTGTCTAGTAGAAAAAAGGGGGAAGTGTGATTAAAAATGCTTATCAGGCATTTTTCCTTTATTTCAGTGGACCCGTGAATCGAATTCACCGAGAAGGGTTTGGCGACCGGCAATATGGTTTTCAGCTCCTTTACGGGCTTAACATAGTTTTTTGCAGCGCCAGTATCGATTAGCATTTTTAATGTTCTCCCAGCCAACCGTCGTTCGATGAACGGTAACCGGGAGTGTTCCTTAAAAAATGGACAGGGTCGGCTTGGTCGTACTCTTCCTCGCTGTCAATTTCTTCGACAGCAGCCCTTGCAGCTTTCTCGTATGCTACCTTTTGTTCTTCGGAATCCGTTTGAACGATGTTGTTAAGACGTTGCCGTCTCGGGCCTGTTTGTCGCTCTGAGGCGTTCCTCCTCTTAGCAGCGTTTGATTCATATGGTTGGTTCTGGTTGTATTCCGTGCGCTGCCTAAACTTGGAAGAAGAATCTACCTCCATCGGTTGTGGAGCTGGCTTTTGGCTTTCTTTATTAGGTTGCTCCTTTGGAGCATTTTTCTTGAGTTTGTAATGGGGGTTTCTATCTTGACCGTGGTCTTCCTTGTAGTTTTTATTCTGTTTGCCATATGGCTTGTGCTTGCCGTTTTCTGCTGTTTGGGATCGTTCCTCAACAACTTTAGCATAGGAGTTTGCAAAGATGCTTCTCTCAATGCTGACTTCTGTTTCTATGGCGAGGGCTAGCGCAGAGGGTAAGTCTTTGGGTTGCGCTGGGAATACGACAGCTCTGAGCTGTTTCCTCAAGCCTGATATGAAGGAGTGCAAGGCGTCGGCTCTAACTTCAGCGTTAAGCAAATCAGCGCCTTCTTGTTCGTGTGACATAACAATCTTATTAGTTACCAGAGTTAGTCTCTTTTCGACCTCATCATAGTACTGCATAAGTGTCATTTCACCCTGTCTGCCCATGTCTAGGATTTGCCTCAGTAGGCGTAAGGATGTTCGGTCGGCATAGGTGCAATCTAATCTAGCCAGGATGGCGTCGAAATTTAGCACCGTGTTGTAGGAGATAAGTAAGGCTCCAGCAGGCCCTGTGACCTTGTTCCTAAGAATGGCTACTGCTTGGAAGTGTTCGCTACTACCGTTGAAGGGCTTAAAAAGTTCATACGCATCGATTGCTGCTTGTCTCCAAGCAACATATTGGTCTTGTGAACCAGAGAAGTCTGGTACTGATTTTATTATGTCGAGTTTTATGTCACATTTTACTCCAGGGACAACGGTTATCTTCTGGTAAGAGACGACTGCAGGCGTTTTCACTTGCAACCTTTGTATCTCCTGAGTTAATGAGTTTATCTGGGACTGTTGTTGCGACAGTGCCGATTTAACGGCATTGTCAATGAAAGCTTGAATCTGTGAAGGGTCCATTGTGTTAGCTACCTGATATTCTGGGTACCAACCAACTTGTTCTTCGCCTATACTATCGTCGCTGTTGCACTCGGTCTTTATTTCCCTATAGGTGTTCCAGCTCATTTGTCAACCTCGATACTTGTATGAAAACTTTTCCGCATTGGCATATAATTGTTTTAGTATCGGTTGTTTATTTATAATACAACCTGCATTAAAGGTATGCAACGGTTTTATTCTTATTGAGGGTATGCAATGGTTTTTTTTTTTTTTTTTTTTTTTTTTTATGAGTATGCAACTGTTTTTTTTTCTAAAAGTATGAAATTATTATTTTTACTTAAGTAAAAGTAAGCAACTGTTCTCTTGGCAAAATATGTATTTGTTTTCGCAACTTATTCTCGTGTGTTTTTTTTTTTTTTTTTTCTATTTGAATTCACTTGGCAAACTTACATGTTTGTGTTACTGCCTATGAACTCGGTGGGTGATAGGACGTTGGGCGCCAGTTATTTAGATGTAGTCGCAGGTAGCTGAGGTGATCCCGCGTAGCTGCTAACTGTGAATTCCAGGTCCAGCGTCGCTTCCGTGAGGAATGTCGATCCAGGGTGAACACTGATATGATTTTTGACGATTACGTTGGAGGACTTTATCTTTTCCCCTTTGGTGGTTATTCCCATGTGGTGCATTAATATGACCAATAAGGACAATGTTACGGTTATGAGCCGGAGTACGTAATAGACAACTTGTGTCTTCTTTATTCCAAAACGAACTAAAAACTAAAGACAATTCTACTTAGCAAAGTCAATGCGTCGCGCCATCGGCTCACGGTCGGCATGCCGACTCAGCATTCTCAGCGGCGCGGCACACCAGCAAAGAAGTGTCATGCGATCGCTGCATAACTGTACCAGTGCAGGGCACTGAACTCTCCATTTGGCGTGTCAGCATTATTCATGTGTTGTTGCTTATGCTTATTCGCTATAGTATTTATGTGTTAACTTACACGTTGCCAGGATTGTGGACATACAGCCAAATACTGCCGCCGACATCCTAACTGTGCGCGTTGTGGCGGGGATCATCCCGCAAACCTATGCACGCGTTCAAAAGATGAATCGCCTACCTGCATTCACTGTAGAGGTAGCCACATGGCAAGCTACAAAGTTTGTCAGTGGTACCAGGAGCTCTATCGACAATCAATGGGCTCTTCAATGATCAAGAAGAACCAAGCAAGGACGCAACAGCTACAACGAAAGCTCGAAAAAATGGTCCACGATTCATATTATTCACCCAGGGGCAGAGAACTAGCAGACGCCATCACAGCCAGAGGCGCTAATATTCTTGCAACAGGATCTCCAACTAGATACTCTTTATATCCAGTCATACACCCTCTTGCATTGATTTTGCATTATACCATGGGAAGAAACAGGATTATCTAGCAAATATCTACCAAAGCAGGGACTTAGATTCTGACCATTTAGCCTTTTTCGCTGAGCTGCACATCGATGGTTCTAATATCAGGCCAAGTCCAAAGCTAATGACCAACCGTACTGACATCACGGTATTCAGACAACAGTTAGATGACTCAATTCAATTAAATTCGTGTCTGAGCTCTGCTGAAGACATCGAGAAAGCGGTTGATCTTCTTTCGGAGAAATTATATAGAGCTGCAGCTGCTACAACGCCGCTTAATCCTGCGACTCGTCCCACTAATTATGGCATTGTATTAATGAGAGAAGCCAAAGAACTTATCAGAACAAAAAGGCGGCTTCGTAGAAGAGCAATTCGATCACAAGATCCTTGGGACCGAATTTTGTGGAACCGTGCAGCAAGACAGCTACGTAACCTTTTGAGGGAACTCAGAGGTGATTTCTTGGAGCAAAAACCGTTAAAAAGCCGAAAAATAAAGCTCCTGAAATAGACAAGATTTGCAATGCTACGCTGAAGACCTTGTCTACAAGAGCGCTACTTTACATTGCACTAATTTTTAATGCCATCATCAGGGTCCAAGTGTTCCCAAGGCAATGGAAATTTACTGCGATCTTGGTGATTCATAAGCCGGGCAAACCGGAAGAGAATCTAGAGTCATATCAGCCTATAAGCCTACTCCCCTCCTTGTCTAAACTATGGGAGTGGAACATCGCCAATCGCATTAATTCCATAAGACAATCTAATATCTTGAAGTCATTACTTCTCTACGTAATCATATTCATATTAATTTTAATTTTGATTAACATAAATTGTAGATTAAAGATTTAACTCTGCAAGTGTCTGAACTTTGCTAACTGTGAGACACTTCGAGGTTTTCATACTCCAGCAGAGTCCGCGCTTCTTAGACTTCCAAATTTATACCTCATACTAATTTAATAATATAATTATATAACTTCATTATTCTTTGGCCATTTAACATAAATAACAATACTACACAATAATATGAAATTGCTTTTTACATTTTGTTTTCATATGAATTGCCTTGCGCAACATCACTCCACTATATAGGTGTTTTGACACCTATTCTACAAAGCTGACAACACTCCACAATAATATAAAATTGCTTTTTATATTTTTTTCACATGACTTGATACCACTCCACTATATAGATATTTTGACATCGTTTATTTTGTGTTAAAAAAGAACGAGCGAATGGCAAATTTCATACTCGCCTCTGCATTTATATATATATGTCGGATTACTATTATTTTCCCATTTCATTAGCGAAGCGAGTTTCGGTGGCACTCGTGTTTTAACAACGACTGACTCGAGACGCACAATTCTTGTGCGTGTCTTCCACCGAACCAACCACACTCGGCGACAGCGACAGAACGCTGTCGCCCCGCTAAAACGGGACTTTACCAAACTACAAAACTGAGGCAACCAATCACAGAATGTTGCAGTTATGTTTCTACGAAAATGCTCGAAGACGCTCCAATATATATGAAGTGTGACCTTCAAAAAATTACCAGCACGCGCCTGCAAGGCGCCTTTACATTTCTACTACCTACTCTCCGACACGGCCATCCTGACCATAACACGACCTCGTGTAATTCCCCAAAAATGTTTTACTACAGAAATCGTTTTGTTCATAAATTATCGAATAGAATTTAACATTAACATTTTCCCTACGACTTTACTAATTACAACTACATCATTTTAGCTTCAACTTTTACTTTCTTCCAGAATTTTAATTTCATCTCTGTATCATTCTTAAATTAATATAAAATTCATCTTTAAATTAATTTAACTTTCTCGATTTTTTTTTTTATTTATTTATTTATTTAGTTATTTATTACCATAAACCCAACTGGTTTCGATTTCCATCATCTTATGCGCCACACGCCGCCATGATCAAAACATTTGTTTTGCACTTGTGCTTGCATTATGACATTCTTTAAGTTTTATAACTAGCCTTTCAGGCATCCATACTGTCTCTTTCAACTGTTTCGATTATATCATTACTGTCTCTTTCAACAGTTTCTTTCCAATCATTCCATTACTGTCTCTTTCAACAGCTTTTCCAATCATTCCATTACTGTCTCTTTCAACAGTTTCTTTTTCAATCATTCCATTACTGTCTCTTTCAACAGTTTCTTTTTCAATCATTCCATTACTGTCTTTTTCAACAGTTTCTTTTTCATTATCATTTAAAGCCTCTTCACTACTTTCTAGATCAACTGGTACATACTCCTCTGGTAATTTTCGTATCTCTTCGTGAGCATACTTATACTTTCTATTTTTTGTCAATGATCTAAGGATATATTTATCTCCGTCTAACAATTCAGCTATTTGCAACGGTCCTCTAAACTTTGGGCTTAACTTTGTTTGATGCCTTTCTTCATTCTTCAACAACACAAAATCTCCTACTTTGTATCCAACAACCTTAGCCTTGGTTTTATCAAAGTGCGCTTACTATATGCTGCCGATGCTGATATATTTTGCACCGCTCAAGCTCTTGATTCTGCCAAATCAACCTCTTGTGTCATGTCACATAGTGGAAGCAACCCCAACGGACGAGCAATCTCATCCAATGCATCCTAAGACCCTTACATAAATTTCCGAAAATATGACGCCAATCCAATAAATTGTCTTAAAGCAGAGACCGACTGTGGAGGTGGAAGAGCAGTTAATGCTTCAATTTTCTTTGGGTTTGGACGAATTTTACCAGCACTAATATCGTAACCCAAAAATTGGACAGATAACTTTAATAAGGAACACTTTGTAATGTTAAATGAAAATCCAGCCTCCGTAAGAACATTTAACACAATATGTAATCTTTCTAGCGCTTCAATTTTTGTGGAAGCAGCTATCATTATGTCGTCCATATAGACAATGACGTACGTGTTTGCTAGATCTCCTAAAGCCTGTATAACTAATCGTTGAAAGACAGAAGGTGCGTTTCGAAGTCCGAATGGAATAGATAAAAATTCGTACTGTCCATCTGGTGTCACAAACGCGGTATACTCAATAGAATCTGAATGTAAGGGAATTTGATAGTATCCGCTAGCCATATCCAAACATGTAAAATAATAAACTCCTTGAAGTCCATTTATTTGATATTTTATAAGTGGCAACGGGTATCTATCAGCCACCGTGTTTGAGTTTAATTCTCTATAATCAACACAGAGCCTATCCGAACCATTTTTCTTTTTTACCGATAATATGGGGCTAGCATAAGGTGAACAGCTGGGTCTAATTATGTTGCACTGCAGTAGTTCGTCAACCTTATTTCGAATTATCGTTCACATGGACTCAGTCGATATGGTCTCCTTTGAACAGTTTTTCTTGAATCGATTAGTCTAATTTTCATTTCACCAATTTTAACTTTAGTACATGGAATACCTGTTATAAAAGAATCTGAGTAGTTTGTCAACAGTGACTAACTTTATTTTATCTGTCCCCTCAAGTTCAGTATCAATTTCGGCTGACTCATTGCCGGTACATAAATTAACTATTCTAGTTCTTACAATCTTAAATTGATTTGATGAAACGACAATATCAAAACCCTGATGTAGTATTTCTCGCCCAATAACAATTTCGCTTTGCATTTGATCGTCTGTTATTACATAAAACATAATTTCCATACAGTTGTCGTCAATTCTTACGTTACTTAATATTTGTGCAGAGCTACATATTCCACTGTTGCCTATGCCTTTTAACATAACAATATTCGTAAATCGTTTACCAGAAAATTTTTTACTTAGCTTTTCTTTCATCAGTGCGCACACCGCACCAGAATCGAAGGTTATTTCGACAACTTGTCCTTTATGGTCCATCTAATGTTATAGGTGAAGGGTCAGATCCCACTTCTGATGTCGGATTACTCTTATTTTCCATTTCATTAGCGCAGCGAGTTTCGGTCGCACTCGAGTTTTAACAACGACTGACTCGAGACGCACAATTCTTGTGCGTGTCTTCCACCGAACCACACTCGGCGACAGCGACAGAACGCTGTCGCCCCGCTAAAACGGGACTTTACCAAACTACAAAACTGAGGCAACCAATCACATAATGTTGCAGTTATGTTTCTACGAAAATGCTCGAAGACGCACCAATATATATGAAGTGTGACCTTCAAACATATTACCAGCACGCGCCTGCAAGGCGCCTATACATTTCTACTACCTACTCTCCGACATATACAATTTACACAGCTGATCTACCTACAACAAACGCTGTTGAGAAAGCAAGCTGATGATACCGCAATCATTGCTACGAGCGCTGACAAACAAGAAAACACTGAAACAAGAGCTCGGTCTAATTGAAGTCTGGCTTCAAAAGTGGAGAATAATAGTGAACACGCAAAAGTCAGTGGAAGTTACATTTTCTCTGAGACCTGGAGGTTGTCCTGTAGTCACACTAAACGGTATTGCTACACCTGTTAAAATATCTAGGTGCTCATCTTGATCGGCGGCTAACTTGGAAGCAGCACATCAAATCGAAACGAGAGCAGCTCAAGGTGAAAACCAGGAAAATGTATTGGCTTCTAGGACCACGTTCTGAACTTAGTCTTGAAAACAAATTAAGGCTATATAAGGCCGTACTGAAGCCAGTATGGACCTACGCATATTCACAATGAAGTTTAACTGCCCCTTGTTAAAGAAGAAATACAACTATATGCAAACAGATACATGAATAAACTACATAACCACGACAATGCTCTAGCACTAAGACTACTGGATGACTCAAGCAACCACAGACCAAAAGATTACATATCTTAGACCCACCCCACAGAAATATATAAATATGTAAAGTAGATAAATGTATGGATTGATCTCATTGGAGCCCAAGCCATCCGGTTACGTAATATTATTGTTAACAAATTTGTTTATTGTCTAGTATCAGACAGATTGCAAATAATAACAGCAATTAAAAAAAAAACAAAAAAAAATGGTGCAATATAATCAAGGTATGCAATTACATTTTTATTTTGGTAAAGGTGAGTCGGACGTTGGCTGTGAGACTGCCAACCGGAAAAAAGTGAACGAGTAACGAGTATTTTATTTAATTCATTTTGTGTCGCTAAGATAAGCTCTTCGAGATCGGTCGCGTCGCGCATTGTCAAGAACTCACTGATCTACTACTATTGCTAATTCGCGTGCTAAAAATAGCACAACTCAAACTTTTCGGGCGCTGCCTTGTGCAGTGTCGGCAGCCAGTAAAAAAAAAAAAAAAAAAAAAGTGTACTGAGACAAGACTGCACTCGTTGCCCGTTTGGGCTAAACATTTGCCCTCTCAGCTTAGAAACAAGCCGATTGATTATGAAAGAATGTACCAAATAGCTGGTAAAACTCCGTTGGAACTAAGGACTGAGTTTAATAATAACCAACGCCTATCACGTGCTGACGCTCAGAACCTCAGCACGACAACAACAACCACTGCAACTGCTGCAATCTGCAGCGTGATCCCTAGCGGAAGCATGGCTAGACATGCAGCCCGCTTCCCAACTGCCTCCTCAAAAATTGACGCTCCAAAGCTCACTGGAGCAGCTACAAAACTGGCGGCGGCCCAAAAAATACTGAAAACTAAGAGGAAGAAACCACTTTCTCCCCATAATAGTTGTAAAAGAGCAAACAGAGATATGGTCTCACACTCCGCTTCAGCTAACATGGCAAAATCCACCAACAGATTTGCTTTACTAGACACGGACATGGAGGTAACTTCCGAAAGCGATGATGATGTGAATTCCAAAAGCACAAGAGCACGCCCAACGTCTGATGCAACTGATGCAGTCAACAACCCTCAACATGAGGAACCTAGCAATAACAAACAGCCTATCCGCTCACCAAAGCCACCGCAAATTGTTGTGAGTATCACTGATCTTAATGATCTATTTGAAGTCATTAGTGAAGTCACTAGTATTGACAACGTGGCAGTCAAAGTCAACCAAGGAGTAACGGCAAGAATATTTCCTAAAGACAGCGACACTTACAGAGCTATTGTAAGTCATTTTGATACAATAGGCATTGAGTTCCATACTTATCAGCTGAAGGAAGAAAAACCTTACAGAATTGAAGTAAGGGGGCTTTACCATAGCACCTTGAACAAAGAAATAATCGCCAATTTTAAAAAATATGGTTTTGATGCTCTGCAAGTACACAACGCAAGATCAAGGACAAACAGGGATGAAAAGCTAAATATATTCTTTATAAATATAAAACCATGCAATAAATTTAACGAAGTATACAATATAAAAACATTTGGACATACAGCCAAATACTGCCGCCGACATCCTAACTGTGCGCGTTGTGGCGGGGATCATCCCGCAAACCTATGCACGCGTTCAAAAGATGAATCGCCTACCTGCATTCACTGTGGAGGTAGCCACATGGCAAGCTACAAAGTTTGTCAGTGGTACCAGGAGCTCTATCGACGATCAATGGGCTCTTCAATGATCAAGAAGAACCAAGCAAGGACGCAACAGCTACAACGAAAGCTCGAAAAAATGGTCCACGATTCATATTATTCACCCAGGGGCAGAGAACTAGCAGACGCCATCACAGCCAGAGGCGCTTATATTCTTGCAACAAGATCTCCAACTAGATACTCTTTATATCCAGTCATACACCCTCTTGCATTGATTTTGCATTATACCATGGGAAGAAACAGGATTATCTAGCAAATATCTACCAAAGCAGGGACTTAGATTCTGACCATTTAGCCTTTTTCGCTGAGCTGCACATCGATGGTTCTAATATCAGGCCAAGCCCAAGGCTAATAACCAACCGTACTGACATCACGGTATTCAGACAACAGTTAGATGACTCAATTCAATTAAATTCGTGTCTGAGCTCTGCTGAAGACATCGAGAAAGCGGTTGATCTTCTTTCGGAGAACATATATAGAGCTGCAGCTGCTACAACGCCGCTTAATCCTGCGACTCGTCCCACTAATTATGGCATTGTATTAATGAGAGAAGCCAAAGAACTTATCAGAACAAAAAGGCGGCTTCGTAGAAGAGCAATTCGATCACAAGATCCTTGGGACCGAATTTTGTGGAACCGTGCAGCAAGACAGCTACGTAACCTTTTGAGGGAACTCAGAGGTGATTTCTTGGAGCAAAAACCGTTAAAAAGCCGAAAAATAAAGCTCCTGAAATAGACAAGATTTGCAATGCTACGCTGAAGACCTTGTCTACAAGAGCGCTACTTTACATTGCACTAATTTTTAATGCCATCATCAGGCTCCAAGTGTTCCCAAGGCAATGGAAATTAACTGCGATCTTGGTGATTCATAAGCCGGGCAAACCGGAAGAGAATCTAGAGTCATATCAGCCTATAAGCCTACTCCCCTCCTTGTCTAAACTATGGGAGTGGAACATCGCCAATCGCATTAATTCCATAAGACAATCTAATATCTTGAAGTCATTACTTCTTTACGTAATCATATTCATATTAATTTTAATTTTGATTAACATAAATTGTAGATTAAAGATTTAACTCTGCAAGTGTCTGAACTTTGCTAACTGTGAGACACTTCGAGGTTTTCACACTCCAGCAGAGTCCGCGCTTCTTAGACTTCCAAATTTATACCTCATACTAATTTAATAATACAATCATATAACTTCATTATTCTTTGGCCATTTAACATAAATAACAATACAACACAATAATATGAAATTGCTTTTTACATTTTTTTTCACATGACTTGATACCACTCCACTATATACAGTGGCTCCAACGCCAAATCGGACAAGACTATTTATTTTTTTCACAGTTGTTTTTCTTTAACACTAAGTTAATTTTTTATCGTTTTCACATTTTTTATTAAATATATAATGTATAAGCCTCCCAAAACAGAAAAAAAAAATTGTAATTTCAAACGGCAACATTTTTTTTATTTTAAAAAACGAGCAACAAGTCCGATTTTGAGCTTCAACGCCAAATCGGACAAAAGAAAACTGCAAGAAAAAGATCCGTTATTTGACGGAGATTTTCGTTTTTGTTTTGCTTATTGCATTTCGTTATGTTCTCAAGCTCATAAGTGACAGTAACACAAATTATTTTTGCGAAATGGCTCCACGTGGGAAGCAAACTGGTGTTGAGGCACGCCAAATAATATTAAAACTGCATTTTGATGGCAAACCCGTTAGGGAAATAGCAGATCTGGTCGGAAGAAGCAAATCTACCGTTCATGATATCATAAAAAGGTTTCGGGAGGATGGAAGATTAATTAACAAAAGCCAGGAGGGAAAAAGAAAGCGATTAAACTCAAGAGAAGAACGGTCAATTATAAGGGAAATTAAGGTTGATCCCTTTAAAACCGCAAAGGAACTCGGGATGTCAATAAAAACAAACTTTGCAAAGGATGTGTGTGACAACACAGTGCGCAATACTTTGCATCGGTATGATTTGCATGGCCGAGTTGCACAAAAAAAGCCGTATATTAGCCCTAAGAACAAGGCGTTTAGAATAAAATTCGCAAAAGAGTACTTGCTAAAAACCGATGACTTTTGGAATCATGTTAGTTGGTTGTATATCATATTATAATCATCATATCATCATACACTTATCTTATTTAAAGGTGTTGTTTACTGATGAAAGTAAATTTAATTTGCATGGGTCCGATGGTAAGGTGTATGTGTGGCGTAAACCAAATACTGAGTTTGAGCCCAAGAACACCATAGGCACTGTTAAGCATGGAGGAGGTTCAGTCATGGTTTGGGGCTGTATGTCGAGTGCGGGAGTTGGCCATTTGCATTTTATTGATGGCATATTGGATAGATTTGGCTACCTTGACATTTTGAAGAAAAATGTTAAGCAGAGTGCGGAGAAATTGGGGATACTTGAAGACTTTGCTCTTTATCAAGACAACGACCCCAAGCACACTTCAATGCTAGCTAGGCTCTGGCTAATCTATAACTGTCCTAAACTGATCCAAACACCTGCCCAGAGCCCGGATATAAACGTCATAGAGAATCTGTGGGAAATTTTGGCGAGGAAAGTGTACCAAAACCGGTATAACACAGTTGACCAATTAAAAAAGGGATTACTTGCAGCTTGGAACTCCATAGAGCCAGAGATCTGCAAAAAGTTGGTCAAATCAGTTCCCAATCGCTTGCAGGCTGTTGTCGCAAACAAAGGTTTTGCAACAAAATATTAAATATTACGTTTTTCTGTTATTTTTCATTTAAGTTTTCTTTTGTCCGATTTGGCGTTGAAGCTCAAAATCGGACTTGTTGCTCGTTTTTTAAAATAAAAAAAATGTTGCCGTTTGAAATTACAAATTTTTTTTTTGTTTTGGGAGGCTTATACATAATAGATTTAAGCAAAAATGTGAAAACGATAAAAAATTAACTTACTGCATAAGAAAAAACACTTTGAAAAAAATAAATAGTCTTGTCCGATTTGGCGTTGGAGCCACTGTAAGTATTTTGAAATCGTTAATTTTGTGTTAAAAAAGATGAAGTGAATGGCAAATTTCATACTCGCCTCTGCATTTATATATATCTTTTTTTCGTTTTGTTCAGCTAATTTGGATTTCGACAGGGACACGGCACAGTAGAACAAGTTCACAGATTGGTGAAACACATCCTGCAGGCTTTTGACGACTCAGAATTATCCAAAGCTGTGTTCATTGACATTCAGCAAACGTTTGACAAGGTGTGGCAGGATAGATTACTGTGTAAAATAATAAAACCTTTACCTGCTCCGTACTATGGCCTTTGAAGGTGAGTTGAATGTCAAGGTAATGGTAAAGGATAAAGTATAAAGGTCCACATATTCTATGAGAGCAGGAGTGCCGCAGGGCAGTGTTCTTGGTCCGTTGCTGTTCTCCTTGTATATCTCTGATATACGTAGCCAGTCCTTTCAACATATGTATGCTCCCTCGAAAGCTCTCATTGCCACTTATGCTGATGATGTTGCAATCATCTATAACTCTAAAAGTCGTATTGAAGCAAGTTCTGGTCTACAGAGGTATCATTATACTCTCACTGATTGGTGCAAGCGGTGGAATCTAAAAGTCAACCCGCTAAAAACATTAGGGTGAAGCAAGCCTAAAAAGTATGAAAATGGATACCCCCCAATCCAGCTGGCGGGAGTAACACTACAGCAACCAGCATCTCAAAGCTGCGGTGAAAAAATGTCGTCACAGACTGCAACAACTGCGATAGCTCAACAATAAAAAGAGCGCCTTGCCGCTGAGACGCAAAAGAGCTGTCTACGTGCAGTGTATCCTACCGATATGGCTCTATGAAGTGCAAATCTGGGGAATTGCTGCCAAATCCAATTACAAGCGGGTTCAGGTATTGCAGAACCAAGTACTACGACAGATAACCAACTCTCCCTGGTATATACGCGGCTCAATACTCCATAGAGACCGAAGAGCAGATTGGAAGAAATACAAGCAGATACACGGATAGATTGCAACGAAACCGAAGCCTACTAATCCCTGCCAGACCCCTAAGACGACTTAAACGGCAAGGCTTTGCCAAAACGATGGGAATGCAGTAAACTATCGACTTTTTAATTCTTCATAATGTGACTGTGGTATGGCTCTAATTCCATATATATACATGGTATTAAATTTAATTGTACAGGTTCTACACTTAATAAAATAAAATAAATAAAAAAAAAACTGGAGGACAAGTGTAAATTAGAGTAGGAAGAGTTAGCAACCAATAAATTCACACCGAGTTGAGCAAGATCAACAAGTCACATTGCATCGTCCGATCAGAAATGGATCAAATTGCTGATCTAGCGTCTGTAAAACTTCCTGCACACGCCAAACAGCTGCTAAGCCACAGCTTGTTAGGGATACATTTGATTTAAGTTGATCAGTTGCACATTTGACTTCAAATAAAGAACGTGCTTTCTAAAAGAACAAGCTTCCGAAGTCGAAATTAATTTTTTACTCGTTTTAATTAACTCACAAAACTTTTTTTAATAAATTTTAAAGATAAATGAATCCCAAACCAAGTAAACACCGAAATGTCTCAACGAAGCAACTATCAGAGATCTGCTTGAGTATGCAGTCAATTTTGCTCTTGAGAAACCCAAGCAGCAATGTTTAAAAGAGAGATGGAAGATATGAAAAATTCATTACAAAAAACAGCTGTATCCGTACCCGAGCTGGAAATTTTGGAAAATACCGTAATAGATCGTAATGATGATGAAACTTTAGATATGGTAAAATCTGTATCCGAGTTTGATGGAAAAATCGAAGATTATGTTTCATGGCGTACAGCCGCATATACAGCATATAAAGTTTTTGAAGACTATGTAGGAAGTTCAAACCATTACCAGGCATTGGGCATAATTAGGAATAAAATAAGAGGTTCCTCCGATATGGTGTTATCTTCGTATAGCACACCACTAAATTTCAAGGCGATTATCAACACACTTGACTTTACGTATGCCGATACGCGGCCTACTTATATAATTGAATAAGAATTATCTGTTCTGCGTCAAGGAGAGGAAATAGAAAAAAAGATAACACTTCTTACGAACAAAACGATAATTACATATGACTCAAAAATCCCTGAGTAATATTTTTTTCTCGGCAAGACCAAAAGATTTGCCATCAGCTTTGGCCTTAGCCCAAAAAGTCGAATCCAATCACGAACGTTTACAATTTGCAAGTAGTTGTGCAAGGAATAATGACACAAACGACATGTTAAGGGATAATATTATTAGACCATCCAGATCACCTTATAACAATCCGGTGTGGGTAGTCGATAAAAAAAGGAGTAGATGAACAGGGAAATAAGAAAAAACGTCTTGTCCTTGATTGTAGGAAAATAAATTCGACAACGGTCAATGATAAATATCCCATACCGAACATAGTGGTTAATTCTTTCAACTATAGGAAAGGCAAAATACTTCACAACACTTGACTTGAAATCGGAATTTCACCAAATCCTTCTTGCGGAAAAAGACAGAAAAAACCGCATTTTTTATAGGAAACGGCAAGTATGAATTCTGCAGCCTTCCCTTTGATCTAAAAAATGCCCCTGGAATATTCCAACGAGCAATCGATGATGTACTTCGGGAACAGATTGGCAAGTCACGCTACGTTTTTCAGTTTTGCATCAAGCAATCAAAGAGTACAAAACAAGGAAAGCAGCACACGCAAGAACAAGCAGTAAGCAGCGGTCACCTGCTCTGTAAATAGAACAACTGATAAGCGAAAATGATGTCTTTAGGACGTTGGCGAAAACAATAATTTTGCGTGGCAAAAGTTACCAATTAATTAAAGGGGGAAAATGAAGTCTCCATCTGTGAGAAGGAAAAGTCTCAACACTGGCCCTTCTACATCTCGACAGGCTAAGCTCTTTGCCCTATTGGCAGATAAGGAAGATGAAGGACTAATAAAACAACAAATGCAACCAACTGATGAAGTGCAAATGGATACAGCGAAAAATTAAAAACCACCTCCAATTTTTGTTCCCAATGTGAGTGACATACATGGATTTCTTCAATTACTCAACACCCACTTTGACACCTCTGAATTCACATATAAGACACAACGAGACGGACATATTCGCATCATGGTAAAAGCTGTTGAAAAATATAGGAGCTTAGTTAAACTGGCTAAAAAAGTAGACTACCCCACATTTTAACTTAAGCAGGAAAAAGCATCTAGAGTTGTGTTAAACACTTGCATGACTAACTTGCATGATAAATAGAAAAGCAAGGTCACGCAGTTAGAGGGATTCATAACATCAAGAGTCGTATATCCAAGGAGCCACTTCCAATGTTGGGCGTGCTCTTGTGCAACAAATAATTTAATTTATATGATAATGTTACTTGTTAATAAGTTATGCAATTAGATCTCCACAGAGATTTTAAACTTCCCCTTGTTAAAGAGGAAATACAACTATATGCAAAAAGATACATGAATAGGCTACATTCCCACGATAATGCGCTAGCACTAGGACTACTGTAAAATTCAAACAACCATCGGCGAATTAAAAGATTTCATGTCCTAGACTCTGCCCTACAAAAATAGAAAAATATGTCAGGTTTGTAAATACGGAAAATAAATTTTAAATATTGTAGAATGTAAATATAAATATGTGTAAATAGATAAATATATGGGTTGATCTCATTGGAGCCCAAGCCATCCGGTTATGTAATATAAATCGTTAAAAAATTTGTCTAGTATAAGACAGATTACAAATAAAAACAGAAAAAAAAATTTTTAAAAAATTCCATTTTTAAAATCGCAGTGAATTTCGATGCATTAGGTAGGAAACTCAAATTATGACTGACTCTCGTCCTTTTTCATTTCTCTACCTCGCACCGTACTACACTCGGCGACAACTTCTTTGTCGCCGCGCTTCAACGGTTCTTCGTCTAGCTACAAAAATGCTACCAAAAGAGCATCATTAAAGATGATGCAATATTTCGTATGATTGCGAAACTACAACACGACAACTTCTTTGTCGCCGCGCTTCAACGGTTCTTTGTCTAGCTACAAAAATGCTACAACAAATGATGCAATATTTCGTATTATTGCGAAACTACAACATAGCAACGCCACCGTTGCTGATCCAAATACTTAAACGGCGATGACACGACAAGTCCTGGTGTGCTTAACATTTGTTGATACAACAAAATTCAACTTTTCTTTTCAACTTTCTTGCATACACCTGCTGACTTTTATTTTTAATGAGAACATGAGAACATATTTTCTGTAGTGCTGTTAAATTCAATTAATTCAGTTATGCTGGTGGTTTAAAAAAAACACCGTTTTCATAAAATAGTTATTTTTCCGCTTTTGTTTTTGGCCAATATGGCGAATTTACAATTCAAAACTCAATTCATCATTTCACTTAGAAAAGCAATCATCGTCTCACTTGGATGGCTCACCCTCGTCTCACTTGGACGGCTGACCCTCAGCTTCCACTAGACCATTTGACGAGCCCGGATCCTCATTATCAATGTCCACCTCATAGGGCACATTTCCCTCTAGAAGTTTCCTTATGTCCTTAGACAATATTTATGTAGTCGTTTACTTGATAACGATTTTAACATGTATCTGCTACCATCTAAGACTTTAGCTACCGAAAATGGTCCCTTAAATTTTGGCTCTAGTTTTGGGTGGTGTTTCTTCTCGTTCTTAAGAAGGACATAGTTACCAACACTGTGTCTTACAACGGACGCCTTGGACTTGTCAAATCGGTTTTTTATTATAAGAGGCTAAAGACTTCATATTGCTACTTGCTCGAGCCCGTGCGGAGTCTAAGCCTACTTCCAACTCTGTATTCAATGGAGGAACTAATCCAAGAGGCCGACCTTCTTTCCCTATTGACATTTCTAAGGGGCTTGCATATGTTGTCCGATTAATTGTGCCAGCGTCTTTGGCTTAATTCGACTGCAGTTAATAGATTTTTAATCGTGCTTATTAGGCTCAACTTGTCCATTAGCACGACTTGCCCCAGTCGCAGTTAAATGAGGTTTGATGTTTTTTGAACAGCAAAATTCTGCAAACTGTGCTCGAAAAACATCTACCCTGGTCAGCTATTATGCGCGTTGTTCACCGAATTAGAAAGTTGAGGACTTTATGGCCTTCATACAACTCTCCGTATTGATCTTGGTAAGGGTATAAATGATTGAGTTCCGTCCGTCCAGGGTATGCGTTAGGAGAAGCCGCCGTTCGGAGTACAATGTAGATCAATTTGGATTATGGATTCTGTTCGTTCAGGTTCCACATTAGGGGAAGCCGCCGATCGGAGCGCAAGTTACATCAAATTGATAGGCAGATTATGATGGGATATAACTAAGATATCCAAATTACAGGCCTTGTGGCTCAGCAATATGTGTTTATTGGTAGAACTGTTGTACAGGACTGTACTTAAAGTAAAAATAAAATGGAATCAAAAGCTACAAACTACAGTTATTCTTTAGCTACAAGAATTCGGTCGGCACGCCGACTCAGCATAACTGATAACGCTGCTCCTGCGATACATGCAAAGTATCAGGTTACCGACGCTGACCGTATGATTCGGGCGATGAACTGAGCTCTGCAATATCAGCGTTTACGAGTGCTGTTGTTTTAGTCTAAACAACTGGGTGCGAGGGGCACTTGTTAACTTGAGTTCCATACTTATCAGCTGAAGGAAGAAAAACCTTACAGAATTGAAGTAAGGGGGCTTTACCATAGCACCTTGAACAAAGAAATAATCGCCAATTTTAAAAAATATGGTTTTGATGCTCTGCAAGTACACAACGCAAGATCAAGGACAAACAGGGATGAAAAGCTAAATATATTCTTTATAAATATAAAACCATGCAATAAATTTAACGAAGTATACAATATAAAAACATTTGGACATACAGCCAAATACTGCCGCCGACATCCTAACTGTGCGCGTTGTGGCGGGGATCATCCCGCAAACCTATGCACGCGTTCGCGGAGGTAGCCACATGGCAAGCTACAAAGTTTGTCAGTGGTACCAGGAGCTCTATCGACGATCAATGGGCTCTTCAATGATCAAGAAGAACCAAGCAAGGACGCAACAGCTACAACGAAAGCTCGAAAAAATGGTCCACGATTCATATTATTCACCCAGGGGCAGAGAACTAACAGACGCCATCACAGCCAGAGGCGCTAATATTCTTGCAACAAGATCTCCAACTAGATACTCTTTATATCCAGTCATACACCCTCTTGCATTGGTTTTGCATTATACCATGGGAAGAAACAGGATTATCCAACAAATACATATCTACCAAAGCAGGGACTTAGATTCTGACCATTTAGCCTTTTTCGCTGAGCTGCACATCGATGGTTCTAATATCAGGCCAAGCCCAAGGCTAATAACCAACCGTACTGACATCACGGTATTCAGACAACAGTTAGATGACTCAATTCAATTAAATTCGTGTCTGAGCTCTGCTGAAGACATCGAGAAAGCGGTTGATCTTCTTTCGGAGAACATATATAGAGCTGCAGCTGCTACAACGCCGCTTAATCCTGCGACTCGTCCCACTAATTATGGCATTGTATTAATGAGAGAAGCCAAAGAACTTATCAGAACAAAAAGGCGGCTTCGTAGAAGAGCAATTCGATCACAAGATCCTTGGGACCGAATTTTGTGGAACCGTGCAGCAAGACAGCTACGTAACCTTTTGAGGGAACTCAGAGGTGATTTCTTGGAGCAAAAACCGTTAAAAAGCCGAAAAATAAAG
Source organism: Drosophila hydei (assembly GCF_003285905.1). Taxonomy (NCBI): domain Eukaryota; kingdom Metazoa; phylum Arthropoda; class Insecta; order Diptera; family Drosophilidae; genus Drosophila; species Drosophila hydei. The sequence goes on from NW_022045854.1 coordinate 177,691, forward strand.
CTCCTGAAATAGACAAGATTTGCAATGCTACGCTGAAGACCTTGTCTACAAGAGCGCTACTTTATATTGCACTAATTTTTAATGCCATCATCAGGCTCCAAGTGTTCCCAAGGCAATGGAAATTAACTGCGATCTTGGTGATTCATAAGCCGGGCAAACCGGAAGAGAATCTAGAGTTATATCAGCCTATAAGCCTACTCCCCTCCTTGTCTAAACTATGGGAGTGGAACATCGCCAATCGCATTAATTCCATAAGACAATCTAATATCTTGAAGTCATTACTTCTCTACGTAATCATATTCATATTAATTTTAATTTTGATTAACATAAATTTTAGATTAAAGATTTAACTCTGCAAGTGTCTGAACTTTGCTAACTGTGAGACACTTCGAGGTTTTCACACTCCAGCAGAGTCCGCGCTTCTTAGACTTCCAAATTTATACCTCATACTAATTTAATAATAATAATAATAATAATACAATCATATAACTTCATTATTCTTTGGCCATTTAACATAAATAACAATACAACACAATAATATGAAATTGCTTTTTACATTTTTTTTCACATGACTTGATACCACTCCACTATATAAGTATTTTGAAATCGTTAATTTTGTGTTAAAAAAGATGAAGTGAATGGCAAATTTCATACTCGCCTCTGCATTTATATATATCTTTTTTTCGTTTTGTTCAGCTAATTTGGATTTCGACAGGGACACGGCACAGTAGAACAAGTTCACAGATTGGTGAAACACATCCTGCAGGCTTTTGACGACTCAGAATTATCCAAAGCTGTGTTCATTGACATTCAGCAAACGTTTGACAAGGTGTGGCAGGATAGATTACTGTGTAAAATAATAAAACCTTTACCTGCTCCGTACTATGGCCTTTGAAGGTGAGTTGAATGTCAAGGTAATGGTAAAGGATAAAGTATAAAGGTCCACATATTCTATGAGAGCAGGAGTGCCGCAGGGCAGTGTTCTTGGTCCGTTGCTGTTCTCCTTGTATATCTCTGATATACGTAGCCAGTCCTTTCAACATATGGATGCTTCCTCGAAAGCTCTCATTGCCACTTATGCTGATGATGTTGCAAGTATCTTGAGGTATCTTGATACTCTCACTGATTGGTGCAAGCGGTGGAATCTAAAAGTCAACCCGCTAAAAACATTAGGGTGAAGCAAGCCTAAAAAGTATGAAAATGGATACCCCCCAATCCAGCTGGCGGGAGTAACACTACAGCAACCAGCATCTCAAAGCTGCGGTGAAAAAATGTCGTCACAGACTGCAACAACTGCGATAGCTCAACAATAAAAAGAGCGCCTTGCCGCTGAGACGCAAAAGAGCTGTCTACGTGCAGTGTATCCTACCGATATGGCTCTATGAAGTGCAAATCTGGGGAATTGCTGCCAAATCCAATTACAAGCGGGTTCAGGTATTGCAGAACCAAGTACTACGACAGATAACCAACTCTCCCTGGTATATACGCGGCTCAATACTCCATAGAGACCGAAGAGCAGATTGGAAGAAATACAAGCAGATACACGGATAGATTGCAACGAAACCGAAGCCTACTAATCCCTGCCAGACCCCTAAGACGACTTAAACGGCAAGGCTTTGCCAAAACGATGGGAATGCAGTAAACTATCGACTTTTTAATTCTTCATAATGTGACTGTGGTATGGCTCTAATTCCATATATATACATGGTATTAAATTTAATTGTACAGGTTCTACACTTAATAAAATAAAATAAATAAAAAAAAAACTGGAGGACAAGTGTAAATTAGAGTAGGAAGAGTTAGCAACCAATAAATTCACACCGAGTTGAGCAAGATCAACAAGTCACATTGCATCGTCCGATCAGAAATGGATCAAATTGCTGATCTAGCGTCTGTAAAACTTCCTGCACACGCCAAACAGCTGCTAAGCCACAGCTTGTTAGGGATACATTTGATTTAAGTTGATCAGTTGCACATTTGACTTCAAATAAAGAACGTGCTTTCTAAAAGAACAAGCTTCCGAAGTCGAAATTAATTTTTTACTCGTTTTAATTAACTCACAAAACTTTTTTTTAATAAATTTTAAAGATAAATGAATCCCAAACCAAGTAAACACCGAAATGTCTCTTAACGAAGCAACTATCAGAGATCTGCTTGAGTATGCAGTCAATTTTGCTCTTGAGAAACCCAAGCAGCAATGTTTAAAAGAGAGATGGAAGATATGAAAAATTCATTACAAAAAACAGCTGTATCCGTACCCGAGCTGGAAATTTTGGAAAATACCGTAATAGATCGTAATGATGATGAAACTTTAGATATGGTAAAATCTGTATCCGAGTTTGATGGAAAAATCGAAGATTATGTTTCATGGCGTACAGCCGCATATACAGCATATAAAGTTTTTGAAGACTATGTAGGAAGTTCAAACCATTACCAGGCATTGGGCATAATTAGGAATAAAATAAGAGGTTCCTCCGATATGGTGTTATCTTCGTATAGCACACCACTAAATTTCAAGGCGATTATCAACACACTTGACTTTACGTATGCCGATACGCGGCCTACTTATATAATTGAATAAGAATTATCTGTTCTGCGTCAAGGAGAGGAAATAGAAAAAAAGATAACACTTCTTACGAACAAAACGATAATTACATATGACTCAAAAATCCCTGAGTAATATTTTTTCTCGGCAAGACCAAAAGATTTGCCATCAGCTTTAGCCTTAGCCCAAAAAGTCGAATACAATCACGAACGTTTACAATTTGCAAGTAGTTGTGCAAGGAATAATGACACAAACGACATGTTAAGGGATAATATTATTAGACCATCCAGATCACCTTATAACAATCCGGTGTGGGTAGTCGATAAAAAAAGGAGTAGATGAACAGGGAAATAAGAAAAAACGTCTTGTCCTTGATTGTAGGAAAATAAATTCGACAACGGTCAATGATAAATATCCCATACCGAACATAGTGGTTAATTCTTTCAACTATAGGAAAGGCAAAATACTTCACAACACTTGACTTGAAATCGGAATTTCACCAAATCCTTCTTGCGGAAAAAGACAGAAAAAACCGCATTTTTTATAGGAAACGGCAAGTATGAATTCTGCAGCCTTCCCTTTGATCTAAAAAATGCCCCTGGAATATTCCAACGAGCAATCGATGATGTACTTCGGGAACAGATTGGCAAGTCACGCTACGTTTTTCAGTTTTGCATCAAGCAATCAAAGAGTACAAAACAAGGAAAGCAGCACACGCAAGAACAAGCAGTAAGCAGCGGTCACCTGCTCTGTAAATAGAACAACTGATAAGCGAAAATGATGTCTTTAGGACGTTGGCGAAAACAATAATTTTGCGTGGCAAAAGTTACCAATTAATTAAAGGGGGAAAATGAAGTCTCCATCTGTGAGAAGGAAAAGTCTCAACACTGGCCCTTCTACATCTCGACAGGCTAAGCTCTTTGCCCTATTGGCAGATAAGGAAGATGAAGGACTAATAAAACAACAAATGCAACCAACTGATGAAGTGCAAATGGATACAGCGAAAAATTAAAAACCACCTCCAATTTTTGTTCCCAATGTGAGTGACATACATGGATTTCTTCAATTACTCAACACCCACTTTGACACCTCTGAATTCACATATAAGACACAACGAGACGGACATATTCGCATCATGGTAAAAGCTGTTGAAAAATATAGGAGCTTAGTTAAACTGGCTAAAAAAGTAGACTACCCCACATTTTAACTTAAGCAGGAAAAAGCATCTAGAGTTGTGTTAAACACTTGCATGACTAACTTGCATGATAAATAGAAAAGCAAGGTCACGCAGTTAGAGGGATTCATAACATCAAGAGTCGTATATCCAAGGAGCCACTTCCAATGTTTTGCGTAGACCTGGAACCAAATAAAAACAACATGGAGATCCACAAACAAATAATTTAATTTATATGATAATGTTACTTGTTAATAAGTTATGCAATTAGATCTCCACAGATATTTTAAACTTCCCCTTGTTAAAGAGGAAATACAACTATATGCAAAAAGATACATGAATAGGCTACATTCCCACGATAATGCGCTAGCACTAGGACTACTGTAAAATTCAAACAACCATCGGCGAATTAAAAGATTTCATGTCCTAGACTCTGCCCTACAAAAATAGAAAAATATGTCAGGTTTGTAAATATGGAAAATAAATTTTAAATATTGTAGAATGTAAATATAAATATGTGTAAATAGATAAATATATGGGTTGATCTCATTGGAGCCCAAGCCATCCGGTTATGTAATATAAATCGTTAAAAAATTTGTCTAGTATAAGACAGATTACAAATAAAAACAGAAAAAAAAATTTTTAAAAAATTCCATTTTTAAAATCGCAGTGAATTTCGATGCATTAGGTAGGAAACTCAAATTATGACTGACTCTCGTCCTTTTTCATTTCTCTACCTCGCACCGTACTACACTCGGCGACAACTTCTTTGTCGCCGCGCTTCAACGGTTCTTCGTCTAGCTACAAAAATGCTACCAAAAGAGCATCATTAAAGATGATGCAATATTTCGTATGATTGCGAAACTACAACACGACAACTTCTTTGTCGCCGCGCTTCAACGGTTCTTTGTCTAGCTACAAAAATGCTACAACAAATGATGCAATATTTCGTATTATTGCGAAACTACAACATAGCAACGCCACCGTTGCTGATCCAAATACTTAAACGGCGATGACACGACAAGTCCTGGTGTGCTTAACATTTGTTGATACAACAAAATTCAACTTTTCTTTTCAACTTTCTTGCATACACCTGCTGACTTTTATTTTTAATGAGAACATGAGAACATATTTTCTGTAGTGCTGTTAAATTCAATTAATTCAGTTATGCTGGTGGTTTAAAAAAAACACCGTTTTCATAAAATAGTTATTTTTCCGCTTTTGTTTTTGGCCAATATGGCGAATTTACAATTCAAAACTCAATTCATCATTTCACTTAGAAAAGCAATCATCGTCTCACTTGGATGGCTCACCCTCGTCTCACTTGGACGGCTGACCCTCAGCTTCCACTAGACCATTTGACGAGCCCGGATCCTCATTATCAATGTCCACCTCATAGGGCACATTTCCCTCTAGAAGTTTCCTTATGTCCTTAGACAATATTTATGTAGTCGTTTACTTGATAACGATTTTAACATGTATCTGCTACCATCTAAGACTTTAGCTACCGAAAATGGTCCCTTAAATTTTGGCTCTAGTTTTGGGTGGTGTTTCTTCTCGTTCTTAAGAAGGACATAGTTACCAACACTGTGTCTTACAACGGACGCCTTGGACTTGTCAAATCGGTTTTTTATTATAAGAGGCTAAAGACTTCATATTGCTACTTGCTCGAGCCCGTGCGGAGCCTAAGCCTACTTGCAACTCTGTATTCAATGGAGGAACTAATCCAAGAGGCCGACCTTCTTTCCCTATTGACATTTCTAAGGGGCTTGCATATGTTGCCCGATTAATTGTGCCAGCGTCTTTGGCTTAATTCGACTGCAGTTAATAGATTTTAATCGTGCTCATTAGGCTCAACTTGTCCATTAGCACGACTTGCCCCAGTCGCAGTTAAATGAGGTTTGATGTTTTTTGAACAGCAAAATTCTGAAAACTGTGCTCGAAAAACATCTACCCTGGTCAGCTATTATGCGCGTTGGTTCACCGAATTAGAAAGTTGAGGACTTTATGGCCTTCATACAACTCTCCGTATTGATCTTGGTAAGGGTATAAATGATTGAGTTCCGTCCGTCCAGGGTATGCGTTAGGAGAAGCCGCCGTTCGGAGTACAATGTAGATCAATTTGGATTATGGATTCTGTTCGTTCAGGTTCCACATTAGGGGAAGCCGCCGATCGGAGCGCAAGTTACATCAAATTGATAGGCAGATTATGATGGGATATAACTAAGATATCCAAATTACAGGCCTTGTGGCTCAGCAATATGTGTTTATTGGTAGAACTGTTGTACAGGACTGTACTTAAAGTAAAAATAAAACGGAATCAAAAGCTACAAACTACAGTTATTCTTTAGCTACAAGAATTCGGTCGGCACGCCGACTCAGCATAACTGATAACGCTGCTCCTGCGATACATGCAAAGTATCAGGTTACCGACGCTGACCGTATGATTCGGGCGATGAACTGAGCTCTGCAATATCAGCGTTTACGAGTGCTGTTGTTTTAGTCTAAACAACTGGGTGCGAGGGGCACTTGTTAACTACCCCCCCCCCCTCAGAACTGTGACCGTCCTCGTTCATCTTATAGCTGTTGACGATCTTCTGTGTTTTTCTTGAGGCTCTCTTTCTCCTCAGACTCTGGCAGAGGAGGATGGAACCGCTGAAAACGAGGCCGAGTTCAACTCCAGCAATGGACCAAGTTTTAGGCGATCCGGCTGATACTACGTCTTCTTGAAGTTTGTTGATGATGTGAAGGTTGTGGTTGTTCATCCTATGTAGGAACGGCATGCTTAGAACTGACTCGTGTCTAATGATGTTGAGCAATGGTGAGGCTGCTATGCCAGGGGTTCTGTTTAGGATCTCACGCCGGTTTACGTACTTACTTCCGTTTATGAAGGCTGTTCGTTTGAAAGTGACGTTGACTGCGATCTCGGGGCTGTCATCGGTGCTGATTCGCGCTGGGCTTTCATTCACCACCACAATGCCATCATCCACAACTGTAATAGGTTTCAAATGGCTGGGCTGAGTGTGGCATCGTGCCGTGCCTCCAGCTTGTAGATCACGCGCGCAGGTGTCATGGGAAACCAGTTTGCAGATCGAAGCGTTGTTACGGCGCAGCTTGTTACTGCCAAAGCTTCATTGATACAAATTAAGTAAGTTGCTGGTCCAGCGATGAACTAGGCGTCGGTGGCAGGTCCAACGTTGATCGTGTAATTATAATCTTCTTATGATGATTATGTTGGAGGGTTTGACTTCACCCCCTTTTCTATTAACTGGCCTTGTGGCTCAGCGATGAACAGAAATATAACAATTTGATTACGGCGGTGTGCCGGAGTTGTGCGGGTTTATTCTTTAAACACCGATATGTGTACCCGTTGACGGCTCGTACGACTGTACTTATTACAAAATTGGAATAATGCTAAACCTAAAAGTTGGGCGCATAAGCTACAAAACTACAGCCGGCAAGCCGACTCGGTCAAGTATCAGGTTACTGATGCTGACCATTGTGGTCGGGGCGCTGAACTCATGCGTCAGCGGAATATGGTTGGAGTAACTGTGTAAATATTATTATTGTGCAAGATTCTTATACAAAGTATTCATGGGCAATTCCTATGTGTTAACTTGTATATCAAAAGTGAAGGATTGTAAAGAAGACCACTAACGATGAACTCTAGGAGTTAGGTCTATTTTGGTTCGCGATGCCTTTAATGAATTACAATCGGTGTAAATCACAAATTCTCTGCCAAGCAAGTAATGACGGAAATGTTTAGCGATGCAAATACTGCCAAAGTTTCGAGCTCATAAGAGTAGTACCTAGACTCGGCTGGCGAAGTTGTTTTGCTAAAGTATTTCACAACGTGAAGTTCATTGTTAATCCGATATAAAAGCATGGCACCAAATCCGATTAAGCTGGCGTCAGTGTGTAATTCTATAGGGTGTTGCGGGTCGAATATCACCAGAACTGGTTCGTTTGTAAGAATCGTCAAAATTTTCTTGCGAATTGTATTCTTAACAAAACTTAGGATGCAAGACCAATAAACTGTCGTACACCAAAAACTATTTGTAACGGTGTAAAGGACGCAGCAATTTTTCGGGGGCTTAGTCGAATTTCTTCTTACCTCATATACCAAATACTGAAGGACTGTTTTTAAAAAGTTACATTTGCTGACATTTATAATGAATACAGCCTCTGTAAGAATGTCTAGTACTGTTTTTAACCTTTCCAATCCTAACTCGACTGTGGGTAACTCGATTATTATATCGCCTATGCTCACATGACTGCCAGTTGAAAATCAGATGGCGCATTTTTAGTCCGAATGGCATAGTCGGGAATTCGTATTGACCATCCGAAGTCACAAATGCAGTATATTCTATTGAATCAGGGTGAATTGGAATTTGGTGGAAACCACTTGTCATATCAAGACACGTGAAGTAATTTGCTCCACGCAACCTAGCAATGTGCTCTTTAATAAGCGGCAAGGGATATCTGTCTGCAAATGTGCTTCAATTTAACTCTTTATAATCGACCCAAAGTCAATGTATACCATTTTTCTTTTTGACAAGCAGCATAGGACTGACAAAAGGGAAACAGCTGAGTCGAATGATATTACATTTAGGTAGCTCACTTAACTTCTCTTTCTTCAGGGCTGAGTCTATAGGGCCGGCGTTATTATTAATTTGTTTTTATCAGCTTAGCAAGATAATCAACTGGTTCCCTATCAACTAAATAAATATTTACGACTTTGGTTTTTAGTACTTCAAACTTATATTGTGATACAATAAAATTAAATCCTTCGTTAAGAATTTCGCTACCAATAACAATGTCGTTTTTCAAATGTTTATCTTGCACTACATGAAGGAATATTTGAAGTGCGTTCTCGTTTATAATAACCTAGCTTAGTATTTGTAAGGTGCTACATACCAGCATCGCCTATGTCGTTTAACATGACAATGTTATTAAGACGCTTACCAGCAAACTTACTGCATGCTTTTTCTTTTATAAGTAAGCATTCTCCACTGGAATCAAAGGAAATTGGGTAAATCTCTCCGCGCTGTAACATAACTCCAGTTGGCCCTGGCGCAAAACACTGGTTCATAGTCTTCTGTGGAACACGCCCTGTTTACCTGTTGATTTTTTTTTCGAGCATTGATTTGCGAAGTGGCTGCCCTTAACGCTGGTAACAGTTGGCTTGTCTTGATAAGGTGTGTCGGCATTTGTCGCTTTTTAGTTCTGCACTCAGCAATTGTATGTCCTGGTTTACCACAGAAATGTCACCTTATTCTTGACATTCTATTCTATTTGGCGTCAGGTCCAGGGCCAGAATCTTCATCGCGTTAGGCATTCCGATGTTTTTGAAAGGTTAATGCACCTAGTTCGGATTGCAAATCACTTCTGGCTTGAACTTTCAACGTAAAAACACTCCGTTATAAGTGGCTATTCATATTAGCTAAATGCACGAGCACAATTAAAACAGCAATTCATTCAATGTTTCTGTTTTGAAAATTCGAAGTTAAAGTTCTCACCAAACGGCTAGCATAAACGGCAAGGCCCTCTCCGTTCGTTGGGCGGCTGTTTAGCAAATTTAAAATATTGCCGATGGCGTCTCACTACTTTCGTAGCGGCGGAGGAATAATTCCTAGAATTCATTCCACATAATGCCGGGATATGAAATTTGAGTTAGCCACTGTAAAGTACTGTCCACTATATTTTCGCATAGCGCCATGATCAGCTTGCCTCCTTCTAGGGGCTGCTCCGTTAATATAATGTCAGCTGTTGTACACTACTTCGAGGCATCTACACCTGCAGTATCAGAAAAAATTTCGGCAAAGTGATGCCACAAGTCTGCTGTTGTTTGGTTTGCAGAAGGTGGTGTCGATCCCATTTCTGATGTTAACGGACGGTCGATGATTTCAATGCATTAAAACAACTTCTTCAAAAATGCTACCAAAAAAGCATCATTAAAGATGATGCAATTTTTCGTATTATTGCGAAACTACAACACAGCAACACCATCGTTGCTGATCCAAATACTTAAACAGGCGATGACACGACATATTGATACATTTTCAAAAATTGCAATTGTCCAACCAATACCTTCAAGAACCATTATGGACATTTAACCACCCATTCTACAGCTCAAGAACTTTAACCCACACTAAAATGATATATTGCGATAATGAACATTTCAAACACTCTTAAAAAATAGTTTTAACGTTGACATTGTAAATTCCCCTCCGCTTTATAGTACTTTAAGTGGGCAAGTAGAGAGACTTCATAGTACTCTCACAGCAATTGCCAGATGTTTAAAACTAGAAAAACATTAAACGATACAATCGAGTTAATTTTACAAGCTACAATAGATTATAACAGAACAATTCATTCTGTTGTAAAGGCTTGGGAATAATACTTTTCGCTACGATAACAGCCGTAAAAATCATTGACTATTTGGAAGAAGTTCAAATTTCTTATACATTCCTCTTATCTATCCATGCACTCGAAAATTACCGAGGAAACGAACTCTTTAATGATACACTTCCCACAGTCTCACATCAGAAGTATTCTTGAATCCGACATAGGTCATATTAAAACACTGTTTGATACAATTAATACAATTAGTAAATAGGCAGTTATAAATAAAAAATCCAAGAAAATATTAATAATTTAACAGAATCTATAAATACTATAGTTAAAGTTTTTTATTGCACTCGCAAAGATTCAAATAATAAACCAAACAATTCTTAATTCGAAAGACCTAAAAGAAATTTTAAATGATCACTCTTCAGATTTACTGTAACATAATAATAATTTTTCCTGTGCAGCACAACGGCACTATATTAAATTTCAATGGGGACAACAACGTTGCAGACTGTGGTAATAAAATTTTACCAATTGGAAATTGCACTGCTACACTCACTTCAATAGTCAGCAAGGCCTTGCCTTCACCAACTTGCACACAACAATTATACTCTGGAGGCAATGCACATTGTAATACTCGTCCCAGTCAGTCACCTTCAGTCGCTGGAAGTGGTAGATGATGGCATCATCATACTAAACGAAGAAACGGCCAAAATAACATTCGTTGACGAAATTAATATCAATGGGTCTCTGTATAAGAACATGAGAAGCATCGTCCGAAGACATCTAGGCTCTGCAACATTAACCCTCTTCAAAATCACTGGCTGCCCAGAAATTCTGAGCTTACCATGGATGAATTTCGAAAACCTAGAACACATTGGCGACGTTGAGAAAAAGCTAATAACATGTCCTACGGTGTTCATTATACTTATTATCATTCTCCTGGTCATAGGACTCTTCCTTTCTAATATGTGTCAAAAATGGAAAGCAAATAGGCAGCAAACCAATCACAGAGCTGTCATTGACTCTTTAAAGAAATCCGAGGACGGCCTTCATTTTAATGAGGGAAAAGTTAACACATCCAACCAGCAATAAGTCAACAACCCGCTAAACGTCTCAAATATATTTTTATTCATAAACAACAACTTCCGCTCGTTGCCCAGGATAATACTACAATGTTGCAGCCAGCGAATTCCAAGAATCATTATGCAGCTGTCAGCATAACATTTACGATTCACATTCATTCAGGGATAGCTTTACATAAGAACCTTTTTGTTTTTTAGATTTTAGTGAGTCAGAAATCCAACTCTGGGAACAGCTGATTTTGTGTGTGCTCTCACATCAAAAATAAAAGTAAGAAGTTTAGATTGACTTGAACAATAAAACGGAACTGAGCTTAAAATACGTTTGTCTTTATTCTGCAATACAAAACAAGTAAAGGCTACCATTATTAACCTATATTTTTGAACAACCGTCCATAAACTGCCATACAACAGGACGGTTACCCTCGGTCGTAGTGTAGCATTCCTCTTTTCGTCCATCCCAAGTTCCTTGAACTTGGGGTAGGCCACAACCTTCCAAATCTCTCCCGATGACGGCGTGTGAGTTTTCGCACCTCCTCGCTTCAGTTAACGACTCTACGACTTGCTGACGTGTCTCCTCCGGGTTGTTGCTTGTCACAATTGGTGACCAAGTCTCCGCAGTCTTTCAGGTTCGGGGTGCAGCAATCGGAGCACTGGCGAGGGCAGCGGTGAGGCGGCAGCGGGAACAGTAGTGGCGGCAAGGGCGAACGCGCCTCAACGCCTGCAAACCGAGGCATAAAATAACGCACAGGTCACCATGAGTCCAGCTTAAGTCCTTCGCCATGCTTGCGGACGCGTAGCACACGTGTCACGGCTCCGACGACTCCAGCCAGCCGATCACGTAAAGATATGCGATATACGGGAGGAAACTCAACCGCTCGTCGACCGTGATGCCAAGGAAACGGCATTGCCTCACATACCGTAAGTTTGCTCCTGCAAAGCAGACGTAGGGCGGTCTGCCGGATGACAGCCTGTCCTTAATGACCATCGTCACAGTTTTCGTTGCCGAGACGCCTACCTCGATACCCCATCCTCCAACTAATTCCATTAGTTGGGCACCTTTGATCTCCAGTTGGGATCTGCACTGCTCACTAGGCGTCCTCAACTCAGCGTCCGGGGCGAAAGCCGAATAGCTATCGACTCTCGTCCGTGATTCCCTCAAGCACTTTGACAAACACAGGCAATAGGAAGATACCCCGAAAGGACGCTGGATCGCTCCTGTCCTTATCTGGGCCCTTGAGGAGCGCAACCACACGTGGGCGCTTCTACTCAGTGGGAAAGTCGTGTCCAGGCAGCGGGAAAACAAGGCTCTCATGTACTCCGGGATGGCACGCCAAGCCGCTTTGACCATACCCCCAGTTATGTCGTCTAAACCAGATGAGCGTCTGCTACGAGCTCTGGTAATACATATCTACCTCGAAAGTGTCGAGGAACGGAAACGTCCACTGGCCTCTCCGCAGCAGGAAAAAAGCTGCGGAGCAGGACGTTCGACCAGTCGTGCCAGGTTACGACCTGCTTATCGTTTCAGCGAAAGCAACCGAGATCGGTGCGCGTCTTGCGGCCTCGGCATATCCGGTAGGAGGCCCCCATGGGTCATCCTGGTGCTCGCCGGCAAATCGTTTCCAATATTCCTCTTTCACCTTAAGCATCATCCTGACGTATTCCTTTCGGGTGATCGTAAAACTCATGGCGAGGTCATTTGCACTGCACCTTATCAGCCAGAGAGCGAAGTGCAGAGACGTGCTCAGCAGATGCCATCTGATGAAACTTCTCCAAAGAAAGTTCCAACGATGCAGTCATCAGCTCATCACTGAAACGTCGCCAGTCAGCACGTTGGAGCTTCCACAAGGGCACATGAGCATAGCTCTCAACAGTGCTTAGTGGATCCGGCGTTACAACAACAGTAATGATGTTGTGATCGCTCAGATCCCACTCGCTTACATTCCAATCATACGTGGCCCACTCCAATCGCTGACGATAGTTACGTCAATATCGCTTCTTGCCCTGCGATTATCAAGCATTTACACGCTGCTGTGGAAATTTAGAACTCCGGCTCGACTGCCCTGAACCCAATTTGCTAGCAGCTCAGCCCGCTGCCTGTTAAAGTAGCCCTGAGAGCGCTCTGGGAGCTTCCTGAACGTTCGCATCCAGACCATAGATGACAGCTGCGGGAAAAAGATGATTTGAAATCAATTAGAACTATTGGGTGCGATGGAGACAGAAAAACTACTTTAAGTTGTCTTTATGGACCACACTCCCTTTAATGAGAACAGACGTTCCCAGGTCTGCTTGAATAACTTCTTCTGAACACAAAGCGGTAAGCTTATTGCCAAGTCTTTTGATTCTTTTTACAAAGGCCTTTTCCCTACATCAAACACTCTGTTTTCCCTTGTAGGATTGAGTAGCTTGCTACTCTTGTTGACCTTGTACCAGCCGGTTTTGTATGCTTAGTTCAAGTTCTGCTGAAGATGCATGTATTACCTCAGTCGGTTTTTTCCCGTAACCAAATGGAAGACCGATTGTATTCCGATTGTATTTTGCATCTTTAACGCTATTTCGAATTTGTTTACATTGTCAATTGAATCTTGTATGTTGATTTTATGAATTAAATATTTATGTGAAATTACAATTTTTACGTTTCCAAGTTTTATTTGTGCCACCTTCTCATTATCCGTTAAATGTTGAATATTTATTAATTGCGCATTTATGTGGTAGCATCTGTAAGAGTTTGTATAGTTATTTTATTTTTTCTTAGTTTTTTCTTTATTTTAGATATATATATCTTTTGGTTCTTCCTACTGTCCGGTTATCCCTAATGTCCGTTACTGCTAATTCTGATACTGCTAATTCTGGTTCTACTTCTAGTGTTTGGGTTAAGTTTTTTAACTTTACCTATAGTCGACATTAATTGGATTAATTGTTGTGTGTGTGTACATAATCTTGAGTTGGTTTTCATTTTTTTTTTTGTCTTAAATATAATTTCTTAATTATAATTTCTTATTTATAATCTTAATTTATTTTACTTTGTGTATAATTGTGTGTATGATAGTCTGGTGGAACGTTTCCTCAACATAGTCTGTAGAATTGAACAATACGGTTAGTGTTCGTGTATATGTATACTTATTTGTATTAGTATTTTTTTTTTAAACATTATATTTTATTTTCAGTGTATATATATTCTTTCCCTCTTTTTCTTTCTATTCCTTCAATATATAATTTTGTTATTATATATTATTACTGCATGAGTTAGGAAGGGTATGCAAAAGTAGACTTTGCAGTCAGGTTCGATTAGCTCATGGGTGAAGTTCGTACGTATCTGTGCGACAAGTCGTAAGTCGTTTCAATTAGTCGCACTGAAATATTGGTTCGGCCGACAAGCTTTATGCAGCAAGTGTGTACTAGCTTTCACGTCATGTTGGCTTTGTCTGCTCATACCGTTTGTATGAATTCCGTTTTATGCGCTCTTTCGTTTGGTTTGATATGTTAGTTTACGTAATGTTCGGACATGTCTGTGCAACGAGTCGTATGTCGCCCCAATAATTCGCACTAAAAAATTGGTTCGGCCGACAAGTTTGAAAGCAACAAGTCTGTCTTAGCACTCACGTCATGTTGGCTTTGTCTGCTCATACCGTTTGTATGAATTCCGTTTTATGCGCTCTTTCGTTTTGTTTGATATGTTAGTGTACGTAATGTTCGGACATGTCTGTGCAACGAGTAGTATGTCGCCCCAATAAATCGCACTGAAAAATTGGTTCGGCCTACAAGCTTGAAAGCAACAAGTCTTTCTTAACACTCACGTCATTTTGGCCACGTCTACTCATTCTGCTTGTGTGAACTCTGTTTTATATGCTCTTTCGTTTTTTTGTTTGATATGTTAGTGTACGTAATGTTTAGACATGTCTGTGCAACGAGTCGTATGTCCCCCAATAAGTCGCACTGAAATATTGGTTCGACCGACAAGCTTGAATGCAACAAGCTTGTCTCAACACTCACGTCATGTTGGCCACGTCTGCTCACATGCATTGAACGTATGACGTAGCTAACTCAAACCGAAAATTCACAGAACTTGTTGCCATATATGGCTTTTTGGTTTTTCTTTTTTTTTTTTTATTTTGGTTGTGTATGTAATTTTGTATAAGAGGACACAATTATGTATATACTATTTATGCATGTATATATATGTACTTCCGCGTCTGCGTTCGTTTGATTTTTTTTTTTCAATCTTTTGCAAAATGCTTAAGGGCGTGTTTTTGCCCTCACGAAAGACACAGTCTTTTTTATATATATGCACATATATATACACTTTTAACACTTTTGAGTATTTGATAGTTTTGTTTTGTTCATCTTTTTTTTTTTTATATTTAGGTCTTTCCATTCTCCTGTGTGACAGATTTGTACAGCTTACATGGTAATTATAATAATGAGATTCCTCATCCTAGGTTCTTTGTGTGCGGCTGCGCCAGTTACAGGTTGGAGGATCGCCAATTACAGATTTGTGTAGTGATATCAGCGTAGTTCTCCTGACCTTTATGTGTAATTTCGGAGTATGGGAATGAAACGTCTGTTTTATTCTGGATCTTAAATGCGACTGCCGTCTTTTTATTCAACATAAATATATCTAAAGCCCTAAACCAATCTAACTGTCCTATAGATTGTATTTCAGTCGCTACATCCTGTCCAATGCTGATGTTGCAGTTTCGCAACATAGCAGTCGGCAAGTGTCGTCCACACGATTTCGAAAGCTGCTTACAAAGCACAAAGAGATGGTAAGTCTTGCGTCATCTATTGCTTCTTCAACCCGAACGGCAATCGCCAAAATTCATATTTTCCTCCATTTACGAAGAAAGACGTTTTCTCTGTATCTTGCCAATATCATAGGTATGTTTGGCATTTAGCTTTCTGAAGTCTATTACCAGACGTTTCTTTCCGTTTCCGTTCTCGTTATATGCCTTTTTGAACAACCCAGTATAGAATTTTATACGGGGATTTTGAAAGCCTTTTTATTATATCCAGGGGTAGGCCTTTGTATTCGGCTTTCAAGATATCGGTGACACCCATTGGATGTGTGTATAACTTTGAATAGACTGGTTCATTGCCAACGGTGCCAATTGTGGCCACAACAGTAGTATTAAAAGGTAATGACCATTTAGATGTGGCAAACACTATTAAGGAAACACTTTTAAAGTCGGTTTTAACCGAATTTGAGACGATTATGTCATCTACATTCATTCTACACTCAGTAATCGTATTTTAGCATATCGCTTAAAATCTTTATAAGCATCTATGGCTGATTGCCTCTAAGACACGTATTCGTCATATTAAAAGTCGGGATTGACTTTGCCATGTCTATGTTTAACGTCGCATTTTATGTTAGATCGGAGCTCTTATAACCGTCCTTCATGACTGGCAAGAGCAACGCTAACCGCGTCTTTTATTAAGGCTTTTAGTACATTTGGGTCTATTCCAACTTGATTCTGTGCCTGAGGCTAGTAGTCTTAGTAGTCCTATATGGTCTTTGGCACTGTCGTCTTCAAGTTTGATATCTGTGTAGGTCCAACTCATTGAAAGTTGTTCGAAAGGACACTTGATTAGTTGTTCGGTGAAATTAGTCAACAATTTAAAACCAACCACGCCGGGTCGACGTCAACCCAATTTGCTAGCAAGTCACGCCACTGCCTGTTCAAGTATCCCCCAGCACTATCAATGAGCTTACTGAACCACAGGGGGATACTGCATTCGTATCTAGGCCATAGATGACAGGCGTGCGGCTAGCTAGCAGCAGAACCGCATCCATGTACAGCAGGTACGGTTGAATTTCGGCATTGTACTGTCAATACACGGAGGTGAGGAAAATTGAGCCAAAGCTCCCAAACACACTCACGCATACGCCGTACTCAGTGATGAGCGACGAAATAGGCATACAGACGGCCTCCTGGTCGTCTACGACTATAGCAGCTTCGTTGCGGTGATCAGAGAACACTCGCATGTCGGCCGGTAATCCGGTGATCCTTAATACACGGTTAACATAGCAGGTTAACATTCTATTTTTTTGCCAACAAATTTTCGTACAAATGTGCTGTATCAATTTGCTCCTTTTTATCTCAAAAATCTTATTGACAGTTACAGTTAGCGTCTTAATATGTTTCTGAGTGTTTGCTTATGAGAATCTGTCTGTTATTATCCCTAACCAATTCGCTCTGCGTCGTTTGGTTTTCCCTTAGGTCATCGGCGGCTCGCTTTCCGGCTACTACCTTTAGTGCCCTTCGTAATTACAAGGTCTTTAGATAACTAGTGTCTGCCTCGAGAATCTTTCGCATATTCGACTGGGGGAAAACGTTCGTCATCTCGCAAGTATCTTGCACGAGTCTGTCGTGTTCTGTGAAGTTCAATGTGTGTGACAGCCCCATCAATCACAGGGATGTAATCCGCGTGAGAGTAGTCAGCTTAGCTATTGAAAGAATAGATACAGGAATATCCTGAAAAAGGAAAGTTCTTGGTAAGGTGTGGTCATGGTCATGAAAC
This sequence comes from Drosophila hydei, assembly GCF_003285905.1. Classification (NCBI taxonomy): domain Eukaryota; kingdom Metazoa; phylum Arthropoda; class Insecta; order Diptera; family Drosophilidae; genus Drosophila; species Drosophila hydei. The sequence continues at coordinate 195,365 of NW_022045854.1, forward strand.
TTAGCCTAATCTGTAAACATTTTTTTTTGTACATGATTTTGTTTTTTTTCTTCCTCACATAAAGGTGTCAACTTACCCAGGCGTCTGTTAATTTTTACAATTACTGTATCGCCTACATCGAAAACTCAATTTTGCCTATTCTTATTGATTCTGCTTCACTCTGAACTCTATTTCCTACTTACTGTCTTAGCTCAGCGGAAGCACTGTGGGCGATATCAATGGGTCGTTTGGTGGTGACGCTATGTGTGGAGTTGTTATATTTTCTGATGGCCGTGAGAGTTAGTTCCAATGTGTTATAGCTACCATCCCTAAACCCTTTGCTGTTTCTGCTAACGTGCTGTGGAAACGTTCCACTTGCCCATTCGATGTGCTGTGGAGCGGGGGTGCAAAATACATTAACGTGTCAAAGAAGTTTGACAATATTGTTTTTATCATTTCATTCCTATCGAATATGTCAGTCCCTAATCTTTTAAATTGCACGAATTACATGCAATTTCAGCGAACGGTTTGCCGACAGGGACTACGTCTATTAGCTGCTTGTTTTGCTTAATTTATTTCTTTGATGCCCCTGTATCGAAGAGAATTTTCAATGGTATCCCTGCTACTTCTTTTTGTATATACGGTATGGTACGGTATACCTTTTAAAATTTTGTTGACCCCCATCCTGGCTAAACCGTAAGGAGTCATTTGATTATCGTTGTTCATGCCTCTGTTGCTAATTGGTGGGTTGTCTAAATTTAGATGATGACGGGTCGACATGTATCGTCTCAACTAGGTCTTGTCGAGATTTATCCACCTGTTCCGTTTAAAGGGTTCTTTCCTAAATTTACAGCTCTATTTCTACGATCGTTTCGTCTCTGAGACGACATCAACATTCGTAGCGTAGGTAAATTTTTCATTTGTGTTCCCAAAAAGATTAGGATATTTGTGGATTAGATGGTCAATGTCTTGTTTTTGTCTGTCGTCTAAATGTTGCGTCCTGGGTATGATTGTGTTAACTACATCGTATTTTTTTCTTTTCTCTGTAAATTTTGTTCTCATTTATTTGTCATTACTTTATGAGCTACGTCGATTTCTGCTTCTAAATCTTTAAGGCTATCGTTGCTAAGAATGGCATCAAATGATTTTACAGTTGGAAAAAGAAAAAATTTAATTTTACATTCTGAATAAATTGGCAAGTTTGTGGTGTGTTATTTCGATGCTACCTTCTACAGTTATTGCTTTAAAAGTTGTTTCGTTTGGTTTTGGATTTGTAAAATGCTTGGGTTGTATGTAGTTTCTGTTTGAACCAGTATCGATAAGAATTTTGAAAATTTTGTGACCCCCCACTCGACTCGAAATAGGGTAGCGAGGAGTCGCTACCTAAAAGATTCAAATCTGTATTGGTGTATTGTGTGGTTTCTGGTTCGCTCAATATACTCTGCCAAGCTCACGGCATATTCTTCCTGGCTGTTAATTTCTAACATTGCCTGCTCGTAATCCGTCATGGTGGCGTATGGCACGGCAAGGCCTTGATCGTTTTGTTCCTGGTCTCAAACAGGTCTGTTCGTATAGTTGACCATCTTTGTTTGCATACTACGGTCGACGTCCATTGGTTCTGCTGGCTTGACAGAAGTTGGACGGGCTGGGGCTATTGGTTGGGTCTGGGTGAGTTTAGGCCCAATTGGTTTGGTGGTCTTTGCAATTGACCGGGCTGTACCTGGTTATAGCTATAGAATGGTCTGGGTTGTGATACTGGTCTACGTGGCGGAACTGGAGGTGGATTCTGAGGTGGAAAATATGTTGAAAGTATATAAGTTGGATTGTTTGATGGAGTCGGTATGAACCTACGAGGTGCTGGAATTGGATTTTGTCATAATTATCTCAGTTTGTCTGTCTAAATTCATGAAGCTCACCTTATTGAGGATTAAAGATAGGTGTTTGTCGATATTCTGGTGAAATTCCTCAACTGTTTGTTGTCCGTTTTGTATCATAGTGGTACTCCAGTGTACTTAAGTCGTTTTGTTCGCAAAGTGTAGCATAAGGCATCGAGCAATTGCCTCCCAGTTTAGGGGCATATTGTAAGAGTCTAGTACTTGGTCTGCATGATGAGTTATTTTACTACGGATCAGTAGTGTTGCCTCTAGAATCGGGGTCTATGCAATAGGCGCCTGCCTGAGCAAAATCGCTAGCATTACCGTTAACACTCATGTTTAGTATTGTTGTCAATCTATCATTGATTATTCGGTCCATATAGTTTTCGATGGAATTATTTTCACCATTTCTAGTGTTTTGACGCATCGTCTGTCTACTTGTTTATATTTGATTTTGTTTCTTTTGTTATTCTTATTATTATTTTTCTTTGTTGCTTTGTAGAATTTAAAATTTTAATATTACTTTGATATATTTTCTTTATTAATTTTCTTAACTTATATTTGTAAATATATTTTGATTTGATTAGTTGTTTTTGTTTTTTTCTTAATTTAATTTGTATTAATTATTTAAATATATTTTGTTGTTCCAATTTATTTTCACTTAATCACTAATTTTCTTTCTCTTTCTCTTTCTCTGTTGGTGCACGCTCCATTTTCGATGATGCCGAATTAATCCATTTTTATACGTTATTTTAAGATGTGCTCTGCGAACGGAACGGATAAAGCTTGAGCCCACGTTGCGCAAACGGTGGCTGCAATTTGGATTTGACTTTATCGTGTCAATTAATGATTACACGCACTTAAATGTTCTATCGTTAATCGTAGTCGATTCGCGTACTTAGATAACTTTGTTCACTGTCGTATTCGCGATCGGTCCCTGCTCGCGCGCCAATTGAAATAAAAGATCTTGAGTTTTATTTTTACATTTGATCAAGTAGATCCCAGATTTCAGACTGCTTTATTCTTAAGACAACTGTACTCTAGCTAGCTAAAGTCTGAGTTGATGGCGGCAGCGCTGCTGATGACTCTTGCGACATTGTCTGCACTCCGCGACAAGTTGCTGAATTGCGGTAGTTTCGCGCTATTGCAGCGGTTCTTAATCGCAGCGAGAATTGTGTAACAGCTTTGTTGTTGACTTACATCATTGATTGCCCATTGAAATACGCTTGGCGCGTTTTTTAGTCCGGAAGGCAGCCGACAGAATACGTATTTCCCGTTGTTTACGGAAAATGCGGGTTTTTCGCGATCCTGTTCTGCATGATTTATCTGATGAAAATCACATTTTAAATCCAATGTCGTGAAGAATTTTGCTTTGCCCATATTGGACAGAATCATCGTGACATTTGGGATCGGGTATTTATCATCGATGATGACTGAATTGAGTTTGAAAATCAATCTCCAATAGTTGTTTTTCTATTCCCTTCTTCATCGGTTCCTTTCTTATCAACAACCCAAATTGGATTGTTGTATGGTGACCGCGAAGGTCGGATGATTCCGTTACTCAGGAGTTGTCTATCCTGAGTTCACGAAACCGGCAACACCCATTGTTGTAGTTGTATAGTCGCGAGAAGACCGGTCGATCATTTGTAGTGCGAATGGTCGCTACGATATTTGTGTTAAATGGGAGATACTCCTTTGGATCGGCAAATGCGTTAGCTCGTTAACTCTTATACGCCTGCGCCTGTGCTTGATTAAATTTGCATTTGCTTGTTGTTGGCCAAATGCTGTAGGCTGTCTATACTTTGAAGAAGACGGATCAATGTCAATTGGCTCGCTTTGTTCCTGATTACGAAAACCGATTTTCCCGTGATCATTGGTCTTCGTACGGATTTTTTTCTGCATATGTATTTTCCTGATAAGGTTTTTTGTCTTTATTATGAGGCCTTTTTTCAGTCCTAACCGTTTTTCCCTCTAGGCTTCTTGCATAACTGCTTGCAAAGGAATAACGCTCATGATTAGCCTCTACCTCATGAGCTAGCGTTAAAGCTGACGGCAAGTCTTTCGGACGTGCCGCAAACAAGACATCACTGACTTCCTAGCTCCTGATATGAACACACATAGTGCGTCTCTTCTATATTTATCATTCATGGCTTTGGCTAAGGAAGTCCCGTGTGTTATAGTGGTCTTATTTGTTAGTAAGGCTAACTTTTTCTCAACTTGTTCATAATATTCTTATAGAGATAAGTTTCCTTGAATGAGTATTGACATTTCGCGTTCTAGCAGATATATAGGGCACTTGTCTGCGTATGGGAAATCGAGTCTGTCAATGATTGCATCAAAGTTTAGCATAGCATTAATTGATGCCAATACATTGTCTGCTGGCCCTTTCATTTTATTTCTATTAGACATCTCCAGGCTCCTCGGAGACGAAACTCAAGCCAGAACAGCAGCAGGAGCAGTGGCACCAGCCATCACAGGTACCATTGAAATATCCCTGGCATCTTTTGAATCATTTTTGATTGACTGACCAATCACGCTTCCGAGAAACCATACCGGATGACGGAAGAGGCTGGTTGTTTTGGCCACCGATGAGGAAGACGCTGATGAGGGAGAGAATGTCGCTGAGATTGCTGACGAGGTCATTGGTGTCTTCTCGGAGGCCGAGGAGAAGCCAGAGCCAGAAAGAAGGCAGGGCTGCAATAATCAGCGAATCGCTGTTAACAACATCGCTGTTAACAGTGAAACAGTTAATTGTGCACTGCTTGATATGCGAAGGCAAGCAGTGTAAACATTATAAATTCAAACGGAGCAGGTAATCGCAACGGTTTCGTGTCTCCTCGAATGGAGAGGGGGGTTTATAGGTATGCATGCATAAATGTGTATAAATACGCGAATATGCTGCGTGTTTATATATATATATATATATATATATATATATATATATATATGTATATATATATATATATATATATATAAGGAAAGTAGTCCGGTGTCCAGACAAACTCACGCATACGCCATACTCGGTAAAGGCGAAGAGACTAGCATTCAGACGATCTCCTGATAACGCAGGGTATAATTTTTTTTTTTAAATGTATCTATTTTATATCGATCAAAATTGTTAATTTGGCATCGTTTTTAGGTGTTGTTGTTGTTACTGTTTATGTTCTTCTTGTGAATATAGAGATTCTTTGTATGCTTAGGATTTTGGATACCATCTCCACCTTCCCTTAAAATTCACAAATGCATTTCAAATTCCTTATCCTTAATGGTTATTAATTATTCAAATTTCGTTAAGAAAAGGACCAAAGTTATTCAATAATTAAGTTCCTATAGTAAAACCCAGCTCAAACTTGCCAATACGCTAATCTCTGCTATTTGAAATATTTGTGGGAATGGTGGGTGAGGTATCCACTATATTCAAAAGTATTCTGAATATTCAATTTAAGATGGTAAACTTTTATCGGACATGGTTTGATCTGCTCCGTCCGTAGTACTGATGACCAGTACATACATATTTTCACAAAACTATACCCTGGATTCCCCTTTTCAATGAGCTGGGGGTATAAAAAGATTTGACCTTGCAGCTCCTTTTGGAATGCGATCCACTTGGTGACTCGAGCCAGATCTTTAATAAAAACAAATAGCCAATTTGTTAGTAGGTATTTTTTTATTTTTTATTTTATAATATTTTTTATTTTATTGTCTTACTTGGATTACAGACATTTCTGTTAGGATAAATTGAAATCTATATACGTTGAACAAAGCAGCTCTTTGTTTGATTAAATGGATAGTGATTTTATTTCTGGTAAGATAAGGAAAATACTTCTTACTTAATAAATTTTTGTTCGTATTGGTTGACCCTTGTATTAGATAAGCCACTGCCCATGTATATATATATATATATATATATATATATATAGTCGACCTTATTATATATAGTTATGTTATAGATCTATCTGCAAAATGTCTCAATGCAGTCTGTATATATATAGAAGGATCACTGCATTTTTTCCTAGCTTCATTTGCCACTAATAAAAAATTGATATTGGAAATGTTCCACTAGGTAATTGGAACACAAAATGTATTCACAAAGTTAACTACGTTTATTCACAACAATCCATCATCAACCTGTAGAATTGTTATATCTTCGGCTTTCCGAAGAAAAAGAGATTATTTCTTGTTAATTGTTGTATATAATATTTATATATATGCATTATATTCTTGGACGGATTGGCCTATTTATAAAAAAAAGTAATTTAGTGATATTATATATGTATATATACATACTGTACCTTACAATATATATATATATATTTATTTTAAGTTAGAATCCCCAAAAGCATTTACGGTGCACGTTGATGCAGTTACAAGCTCAAGTTGAACTAGAGATGTCTGTTATGTTAATATTCCTTCACCCGAACCACAAATTCTATTTAGTATTTGTTTTTTCTAGCTATTTTTAGTAATACTTTCAAAAAGTCTGTAAGCTATCCACAACACATTTGAAGTAATGTCATCTATATATCTTCATTTCGACATTTTGAGTTTTTGTTTATTTTTTTTGTGGCAGTAGAGGGATGTCTTGAATAGATATATATAGAGCTTGGCCTTGGCAAGCTGAAGATGAAGATATATATATATATATATTTATATATATATTAGAAAGCAGTTTGGGGCTTTCAACTGTTAAGGATATATCTATTATGTATGCACAAAAAAGTCGTTAGTTTCGGATTGTGAGTTCAAATTTGTTGTTAACGTTGAAAAACAATTTGTGAACCTTTTATCAGGCAATTGTAGTTGGCACTTTTGTTAGTAATATATTTATATATATATATATATATATATATATAAAATATATGATAGAGATTGAAAGATGGGGATGCACGCTGCTGCAATATTCCATTTGTTTTCGGTGATTAAGTTAGTTATTAATCGGAAATGTTGATTACTTCGATAAGTCGAAGACTCAAATTGATAAAAAGCAACACTAACTTTTAATCTGTTAACCCTTCCGTTACATATTTTGCCGCTTGTGAGTTTGTTTCATTAAAAAAAAAAAATATATATATATATTAAAAAAATAAAATTGACTTGTTTATCGAGAGAGATAGAAAGAGGGAAACTATGGGTCTACCATTTTCGCGATGGCGTTGGCAGTGGTTTTTCTGATTGGAAGACGCTGCGATGCGTCTCGACGTATTCGCTTTGCGTCTGGGAGACAATTCGCTCCTCGGGCTGGCCCGCTACGTGCTGAGTTAGCGCCAATGGCTGCAAATGTTGAACAACAAAAAATTAGAATGCTAGAAATGTAGAGCATAATGGGTACTCACCTGGCGAGCTCTGTAGACGCGGGGTGTACCCTCGGGCGAGGAGACCTCAACGTCGTCGGGTGCTGTCCAGTGCTCGGTGAATTCGCTGGCCGAGCGAGCTAGCGATGGATGGCTGATTGAGCGGTGGAAGGAGCGCCTGTCCTCATCATCGTAGTACTGCATATGGTAATACGAGCTAGCATCGCTGACATTGTCCAGATTATCCGGCTGTGGCCTGCCGAAGTCGACAGTTACCTCGGACATGGACCGGAAGTCGTTGTGATCCGTCTGGTATGAGGTGCGTGAACTCCTGCGCGATCGCTGCGTATTGAAGGGGCCAGGTCCAGTTATCGGACCGCCGTGCAGTGGCAGTGTAGGATCATTGCGTATGGTTCGCACGCTGGAGCCACCGTCGCTGTCGTACTCGTACAGCGTAGGTAGTGAACTGCGCCTGGAACGGGTGTCCCACGGCTGCGGAGGTGCCTTCTTGCCACGTTTGGGTGCACGCATTTCGACGTCCGTTTCATCGTCGCTGGGTGGTGCCAGGATGCGTATGATGACGTCCCAAGTCTGTGGCTCGAACATGCGCTCATAGCGTGTGTCTTGGCGAATGCGTTCGAAGTCCTCACGCACTACCGCCTCGGTTAGCATTGTTCGCAATGACGATTGTGTCGTAATGATTTCCTTCCACTTGGCCCTGTCATCGTAGCTGATGTTGTGCACGGAACTGGTATCGTCGCCAATTTCAGAAAGTTCCGGCTCCTCGAGAATGCGTATGAGCACGTCCCAGTTTGGCACATCCTTGTCTTGGGGTGGCACCTCAATGGGTTTCATATTGCCAACTAGCTCGGGACTAGTCAATTTCAGTTTATTGTCGTGTATCTGAGCTGGGGGCTCAGCTGGCGGCAGACTTAGCTCAGTGCGTGACATCTTCGGTGTAAGTGTTAGCCCAGAGGCACTCGAGATATCTGAGAAGTTTTCCCATTGCTGCTGCTCGCGTTCGCTCGGATATTTACGCACCTTTACATCGAACGTAGGATCAACCACTGGCGGTGGTGGTGGCGGCAGTGGTGCCTTCGGCTTGCTCTTGTATTCGGTAACGCGTCGCTTATGGCTTTCAATGTCCTCGATAGTCTTCTTCTCAGTCACCGTACGCAAATATATATCGTCTACAGTATGGGAGGTTACAGGCAGCGGTGGCGGCGTTAGCACCACTGGTTCCGCTGGGACATACTCGTCCTCGTAGTAGTGCATCGAGTCCACGGCGCGATTAGTGTCATGGACGATCATTCGCTCGGGTGCCTCGGAAGATAGATCTGTAATCTCACTCGGTTCTGGTCCGTCGGTGTAGTCAGACCAGGTTTCTGGACGACCGTCGACAACCTCATGATGGGTGCGCGTATAAACAGAGAACTTGGGCTCGGCGACCAATGGAATCGGGTGTGGCTGTGGCATTTGTGGTGCCGGATGTAGCTCAGGCACGTACGTAAATTGTGATTGCATCGTCTCCACTTGCGGCGGCAATGAGTCCATGGTCATGACGCTCTCTCGATCTTCGTAGCCCTCCATGATAGTGGACAAATTGTTGCGATCTCCCCTGATCGTTGCCATGCTTTCCGTGTCGGAAGTGACGGGTGATGGAATTGGCGGAGGCGATTTCTTTACTCTCACCTGGACATCAAATTTGGGCGAACCAGCCAACGGCTCCTGCACCAAAGCAGTTTGTCGCATGACAGTGGACATTACAGCATTGGCCGCAGGTACTTCCTGAGCTGGAGCATAATGGTCACTGTAGATGCTGGACGTTTCCTGAACAAATGCTCGATTCTCAAAGCTGCCTGCAGAACTGAACGGCAGCGACCGTGTGTCAATCTCCTCGATTTCCGAATGTGACTCACTGGGATAGTCCGAAGGTATCAAAGCGCCTTCGCTGCCTGACGAGCTGTAGACGGCCTGAAGAGCAGCATGTGCACGCGGTATCTTAACGCCCTCAAATGCACTGATATTGCCAGCACTGCTACCGCTAAGCTTAGTGATCTCTGAGCCGCTGCCCATGCTCATGGGCAACCGTCGCACAATTGGTATGGGACGGCTACGCAAACAGTAGTAGGACACGGCCAGACCCAACAGCAACAGGGTCAAGAACATGATGGCGCAAATGATCATCAAGATCTGTATGCCCTTCAATGGTGGCTGGAGCACAGAGCCCGTGGCAATAGGATTTAAACTGCAAAGCAACCAGAACGATAACAATTTGTTTGCAATTCTAACGAACCAGCTAACCACTTACATGGGCGCTGGCAGTGCGGGTGGCAGTGAAGGCACAGGCGGCGGATAGCGACAAACTATTGTGATGATCTCATCGCCATCCATCTCCAAATTGGCATGGAAGCGAACAATTATGTTGTTGGTGAACACGCGTGTGGGATTCTGTTGAAGACAGACAAAAGACATGACATTGATCTGCGGTCAAGACATCAAACTAATTCTATCCATACCTGTATTGTTCCACAGCCCTTGAGCGGTAGCTCCAGGCGATAGCTAAGTGCGCCTTTGCCGCTAACGCGGCAAGCGCTGCTACGATCGTAGTCAGCCTGAATGATGCCATGGAAGGGATCATTAAATTTGAGATCAACCTGTAGCAAACAAAGACTTCATTGCTTCATTCTGACTCAGCTGTATATGTATCTGAAGACACTTACTTGCATTGAGCCGGCTGCGCAGTTCAACGCGGCTTTGGTGCGATTCAAAAAAATCAACGGGCTAATGTCGTCGAGTTTGGTTACCTAGAAAGAATCGATATTTTATATACTATGTATATAATTATACTTTTAGGTGAAAAGATACAGTTTTCATCGGTTGGCATTACCCACAGTGGTCTGCCTCTACAATTATTAAGTCTAACAGTGGAGAAGCTCCTCCTTCTCGCTGTAAAACGGAATATGTAGAATCTATCGATTCACGCCCAAATGATGCTTGTAATATAATTTTGATCAATGTATAGAACGGAGTAATAATAACAAAAGGACGAACAGCACTATAGTCAACAATTTTCCGAAATTATTCAGCTCTTACTTAAAAGTTGGATGAGTCGTTCAAATTTGAAACAGTTTCATTTCTTCATATTCTTTGCTCTACCAATATACTCTTTTCAATACTGGAACGAGTGTGAAATTAGTTTAATAAGACAATAACTTGCCTTCCTATTAGCCGCATTTGTACACATGCACACATGGCGTGGGAAGCTCCTCAACCAGAGACAATTCATTGCGCTTCCATGGATTATCATATTATATAAGCTACTAGTGTGGGCTCGCGTCAACTGACAGTTGCTTCCGTTGTGCTTGAATTGAATGTGTCCTCGATACTGCCACAATACAGGTTCAAAGGCATTCAAGTGCCTCAACCTAAGCAATGAGGTTATTGTTGTTAAAAACTAATTACTGACTGCTTTCTCATTGTTTCGTTTCGAATTGGCCCTATTCCGAAGCACTACTTCTTTGTTTAGCGTCCACAACACAAATATGATATTGAACTCTACTCCACTTATGGTGGCCGAACTTCTCCTGTTACAGCATTATTATCCACTTTTGGAAGTACGCGACTTGCAAATACCCTGCTCAGGGGGTTCATATCTTCTTCTCTACATACAGACATAACATCTATACGCACACCAAATGCAGACGCAACTTATGCAGCGGCTGCGATTCTTCTGCCTAATGTGAACCCACGAAAGACGACTCCCAGAACTCAGTGTGTGTTCATATGAATGTCTTTGAGTATGTATGCTATATATATAGACATACACCATACATGTATGTGCGCTTTAATAGCTGTGCTTTTCTGACTTATTCAGAGGCTTTTCGAGGACTATGTTAAAACGAAAATATCTAAAATTAACTCACATAAATTTAATTAAAATTTCAAAACATCATCACATCATCATCAAACATAATTTGTTCATAATTTTAAAATTTTATTTAAAAATTGATTTGCCTTAAGCATATTTCAAAACTTAAAAATAAATAAAGAAATATTCAAAAATGCAATTTTTTCTACTAATCAAAAGATTTGAAAAAACGCAAGTCAACATATTTAATAATTTATTTAATAATTAATGCAAATCAAATATTCAAAGTATATTTGCACAAAAAAAATTTTATTAAGTTCTAATGAAATTATGTCAAATTTGTTTGTTTATTTAATTAAATAAAGCAATAATAAAATGTTGAGCATTTATTTCTTTCAAATCGAACATTAATTTAGTAAACCATTTAAAAATTAAAAGACAGTAAAATTAGATATTTCAAAATTGTATGGAACACCAATGAAGTGCAAGCTTTGGTGCAGCCCTCGTATATCTGCACATTTGCTTGCTGGCAAAGGTACGTACCGGAGGGCTAATAATGTGCCACTTACCTTGCCATCCAGAGTCGCCTCCTCGGGCAATCCGTTTGTGGAGTAGTTGCCGCTATCGCCATGTTGCACGTAATTGGATTGGGCCAGAGCCTCGCCGCCGAACAACAGGCAAAGGATGGCAGCATAGGTGATCAGGCGGCTGGACCACAGCGGCCATGGGTCGGACTTCATTTTGCTGGAACGCATCTGAGTGGCGAAAAGGGCGGAGAAGAAAAGAAGGCAAAGAAAATGCTTTAAATTAGCACAATCAACAGTCTGAAATGGAAACGTGTGCACACAATAAAGCCCACATAATACTAGACGCAGGCCCAGCTATGGCCCCCAGGTGGCGATCGTGCTGAATTTTTGAGTAAGCCTGGTTGCAGCTGCAGCTGCACACGGACCCCAAATCGTTTGTTATCTCCGGCTACAGATCGTTGCAGCTGCATTTGAACCGGCTGGCATTACGGTCAATTATCGTCAAGTTTGCCAAATTGGGGTTACACGAGTTTGGCTCAACTAGGGCTTGCATCTAGTTAATTGTGATGGTGATTGTGATTGTGATTCTGGCCATGGCCAATCGTTGGCTAATAAATAGATATGGATCATTTGAGAGTTGCACTATTTTCTCGAATGGACTTCCATTGCGGATATTCGAACCGTTAGCTGCCGATTGCCAATGACCCTCTGTCAACGACCTTCGGCCCAATTCATACCAAGTGTTCCAAAAAAACACAAAACAAAACTAAACAAAATAAAAAACCTATACACATACAGAGATCTTGGCCAATGGTTTCTCTCTTCGGTCTTTAACAATAAAAACGAAAAATAAGAAGAACGCAGTTCTCATCGGCTTCTTTCAACAGAACTTTGTTGTTCTCCAGCGCTTTCTTCAGCTTTCAGATACCAACAGAAGATAGTACTAGAAATGGCAAACAACCAAAAAAAGACACTTAAAAGGGTTGTCTTCTGTCCAGATTACGATGATGATAAAACGGAGACTCATTTCAAATCCTCTCGAAAGTGGTATAGTCGAAAAAGTCATTGATCGTATTCGCTTTTAATGGTTAAGCCAGTTCAAGTGAGTTGGCTTGTAAGCTTTGTATGGTTGTGTTGCATAAGCCAGACTAGCAGATCGATATATATATATATATATACATATGCGTGTCTGTGTGAGCGAGTGGAGCTCTTACATCAGTATGTCTTATCCACAAAAGACACATAAAAAAGACTCCTACGACAATTTCGCCATATTTGTCAGACAATCGCCTTGAGCAAGCAGCCGACGCAGCTGCAACTCGAGAAAACACACAACGTCGAGCAAATTGTTGGCATTTTGTGGCTCAAATTCTACTTGGCTTTAGCATTTGTTGGCCAAACAAGTTTTAGCCCCACACACACACATACAGGTATAGCTGCAAATGCTTGTAGGAGAGCCTTTGGAGCAAGATATTATTTTAATTTAAGTCGTTTTTTTCTGTCTGGGTGCTCGAGCTCTAACTTTGGCTCTGAAATCCCTTGGTGGTAAAAGCCAATCAATTGAATTGCATTAGTATATATACACCAGACTTCAGATAAACGCATTTTCTCTCTCTCTCTCTCTCTATATATATATATATATATATATATATATATATCGTCGTATCGAAACTGGCTTTTTCAGTTATATTTGCATTAGTTGCCTTTTGCAGATTCGAGTTAGTCATAATGCTAATTTAATATATTTCGAAGGTCAAAAGAACTTGTACTCATATAATTTATATGATTTGTCAGATAAATATATATAGGTATATATACAAATTTAACTGTCACGCAATCAAAGATTTCTTAAAATTTATATGACTCGAAAAGAGAAAAATACAAACTATCAATAATGTTATTAGAAAACAATAGATACAATGTATGGCAACATACATTTGAAAAGAATGCGCAAACACATATCTGAATAGATATATATATATATATATATATATATAGATATATATACATATACATATATATTTGTGTGTGAGTGTGCATTAAGGCATATTCAGGTACATTGTTATGTACAAGTTAGTGTTGTACCTGCACATTGTTGTAATGGCACTCGCACGAAAACCCGTACCTACAGCTACATATAAGTACCTAAAAACATACACATATGTACATACACGGTATGTCGTCGCACTTATTGAAAGACTTAGCGCAACAATAAGCTCAGATGACGGCAATTTCGAGTAAAACTGGTATTTTGACTTGCCGTAGATCGCGTCTCTCTGTCCGCGTTCGCACCTAAGCCCAGCTTATGCGGCTCTGTCACTGGCTCTGGCTCTGGCTCTGGCTCTGGCACTGGGCACTGGGCACTGGCTTGCCTTAATGATTACGTGACGCGGGAGACAAAGTAGCTGCCTCCACACCTGATGAAAATATGTCGGGAGTAGCTAGCGACTGCGAATATGGTTGACTCAAGTACATCTGCTGCTGCAGTGCCAAATCAAAAACTATACATATATATATACTATATATATATGCATACAACTATCCCTTTGAACTCTGCACAACACTAATACAACAATTGCTTCAGCTGCCTGTAAGCCAAGGCCGGAGATAGAAGAGAGCAACAACTTCACGTTAAGTCACAGACAGCAGCTTCGCCAATATGCTAGCCCACGCAGCACAACTCCCTGAACTTGATGTATGTACATTTTTGCGCACACATACATACAAACACATACACATGCATACTGTATGTATGTACATCCATGTATTTGAGCTTGACTATCTGTGTTTTTCTGGCTAATTTAAAAACTTTACGTGAATCCTAACAAATTGTAAAAAGTTAAATATCTAAAGTAAATGCTGAAATATATATTTGAAAATTTTCAAAATTAATTCTAAATAAATTTCATTAAATAAAATATTGGTAATTAAGTTCAATGTTTTAAAACCAATTTATTACAAATATTTATCAAATAAAATTAAATATTTAGAAAATCGAAATATTTGAAGATTTATTAAAATTTCAATAAATGAAATATTTAAATATTAATTTGCAGTTCATGAATAAAATAAATATGTAAAAAGTATTTTTTACAAATGAAATATTTTGTATTTGAAACACCAAGGAAATTTCCAAAGATCAAGCCATATTTAAGTGAAGAAATACGCTGGGAACCAAGACAATTAACCGAATATCAGGCCCTAAGCATAACGGTGAGCGTACGATTCGAGTATGTATACCTTGAGAGCAGTTCACCTGCCTAACTAATACAGTCTCAAATGCTTACTAATACATGCGCATTGTGCTTTAATGTAATCCGGAAGAAAACAATGGGAGTTTGAGAAAAATTCTATGCACTGCTCAAGAGATTAACTTCTACGATTTACTATATGCACATACATAGTATACACATACGTATGATATGTATGCATTCATTATATAATGAGTTTTTAGCGAATAAAACACCGAAAAGAAAAATAAAAAAAAACAATTATTAGGTCTCATGTTTTACATCTCATTGACACACTTATCAAATATTTCATAGATATATAAATCATAATTAGTTAGCCACAACGAATGTACATAGTTTGATGTGCATACATGTATGTTACTATGTGAGTTTTCGAAACACTAAAAAAAAAAACAATCACACACAGACACACACATAAAAAAAAGGAAGGTGTTTGCAAAACGAGACTAAAAGCCCAATTGCATGCAATCGCATGAGCACAATTGAATGTTCAAATAGATATATGTAATGCTCACTTTAGCTGCTATGCACTGTACTCTATTGAACGCTAGTTATATACATATATATATATATGAACATCAAGCCGTAAACAACAGAATTTCGCAACGGTATTGCGGGCCGAATATGGCAAAAGCTTTTCTTGTTTCAAATTTTATAAAGATTTTTTTTGCGTCGCGATTCGAAATTTGTTTTGTTTTTTATTCGTTCGTTATTATTATTTAAATTTTTATTTTTATTTTAATTTTTTTGTGAATTCTTTGCAAGCGGCCAATAATTTGTCCGGGCCCGAACGCGCTCTAGTAGATTACCTGCTTGCGACTGTTGCGCTCGTTTGCCGTTTGACGGCGACTAGCGAGCGGTTGGCGCTGCTCCGCAGCGTCGGCCATTTCCGCTCCCACTTCAGCTTGGGCTCCAGCTCCCACCTTTAACCAGGTTGGCTTACCAACATTCGAGCTTTGCCCACGTATCTGTATCTGTTTATGCATGCCTTAGTGTGTGTGTATCTATTTGCTTCTCTGTCTGCTCGTGTGTGTGTGTGAATTAATCATTTCGAGTTGCGACTCTCAGTTGCTCTCTGCTCAGTGACGCGGTTTTTGACTTGTTCGCCAGTTCAGCTCCCGCGTCCACTCGCCCCCCCTTGCTCGTCTTGCCCCTACTTCGCCCTTGGCCCAGCGGAGCGCAACGAATTTTTGTAGCCAGAACCAGCTAAAGCTGGCCTTCGTCCCCCCTCCATCTACACACTTGCGATCGGCTAGCCGCGAGACTCTGGCCTGAGCTGAGCTGTGCTGAGCTGAGCTGAGTTGCGCTGTGCTCGAGGGTTGGGTATCTCGGCACCAGCATCGGATTCAGTATCTGTACAAGTTTCTCTCGGCATGTTGCCAAACCTGTTATGTTCGCTATAATAATTGCGTTGGCACTGTCTCCGTCTCTGGCTTTGTCTCTGGCTTCAGCTAGCCGAGAGCCGTTTGTGTACTGCTCAGCCGCGCTGAGAGCTTATAACAACTTGGCTGCAAAAGAGCAAGGCATCGACTGTTGTTGAGTGTGAGCGCCACGTTGTTAAGTTTTCCTTCTCATTGAGCACAGACAATGCGCACAGACACAGCTACAATTAATGTCGATGCTCAGCTCAGCTCAGCTCTCAGAAAGGTTTTCTTTGCCAGTAACTCTATGAAGTGATGACTAAAATGCGATTTTAATGACAGCATTCCTCACTCACTTCCCGAGTTCAATTCTGCTTTGAGTCATAGGTATATTTCTTAGAAAGCCTACATACCCAGTTTCGCATTCATTCCACAAATATCAGACGAAAACGTCTTTCCAGTATCTTCAAGAAGTCTATACTAAGATTACATTTTTTATAGACTTAAAGTCTAACTCTAAGCTGGTTTATTGCTTCTCCATGTAGTGGAAAGTATATATTGGAATTGTATATGTTGTCTCTCCTTCAAATAGAGTTCTTCAATCATTTATCTGCTTAGATATGATGCTTACATATTCTTACAAAAATTTTAATATAATACATAATTTATGTAATTTTATCACATCTATTTAATTTCGACTTAAAAGTTTGTCAAATGTGGTTACTTATTTTATACCATATAAACTATGAACTGTATAAAACTCTATATAGAAATTGGTATCTTCTATATCTTCACGCCCCAAAGGGACTTACATTTTGTTGTTCCATCGATCTCTACAACTTTAGAAGATTTAGACTCTTACTGGTTGCCACTCGTTGCGCCCTCGTGTATTTGATATACAGTCTATATCATTGTTGCTGTTGGTTGTACTCAACTCTCTAACACTAATATTAGTACAAAATACTATATAGTCAAATATGATTTCCCACGAGCGAGTGATCATAAATATATAATTTGTTCGTCAATCTATAGAAAATCCCACCCTAACCCTCCTGCCAAATTTTGGCTTAAGCTGTTGGAGATACAGTTCTACCCGATTTGCCATGCCCCCAAGACTCATGACATGACTTGGTATTTCCCAATTTGCCACGTCCCTAGTGCGCGTATCGAGAAAATCTTAACACTTTATCTTCCAAGTTTCTCTGGCTACAACAACGAAATGGTTTGCTTCTGTACAGACAGACGGATGGACAGTAAGGCGGACATTGGATAAAACCAATCTACGCACTGCACATCGTGAAAGAGTATAAAAAATAGAACAAAATGGGATAAATTTTAAATAAATATCTTGATTTCATGATTCCAAATTGCGTGAGAGTAACTTTGAAAATTAACTATATAAATATCGTATAACTTTAGTAATTTTTATATATATAAATAAACCATAATATGAACTACGCTGAATGTAGCCTTTCCACTCGTCTCTGCATGCAAGTTCATCCTTTGAAGCGTGGTTTTATATTAGGGTGGCTTTGGTCGCTCAATGTGGCCAGTGGCTCGGCAGCTTATGAGACCTGCAATTGCTTATTGTGTTGGCTAGCAATTTCATAGAGCTGCACTCATTAATACCAATCAGGACCAATTATAGTTTTGTAAAGTAGAAACAGTAGTAATAGTGATATATTTGTTTCTGCTATTGAGGATCGGGGATCGGGGATCGGGGATCGACCAATATATGGGTGTTAAATGTAAGGCGTGTTTCCGAATAGACTCTCAGTTCCTGTAGTTAGTATAAACGCAGGCACAAGATTCAGGTGTGAATTGATTACAATACTTCAAAGTAACACATTCACCTGAACTGTATCAATTGGAGTTGACGAGCTATATTGCATGACCAGAGCCTAACCCGACGGCAGTATAAATAGCGGAAGCTCTAGCTTTTTTTAAAAGTCTATTTGACATTACATTTAGTAGAAATATATATAAATCTTTAAATAAAATACTGAGCTGATTGTGGTATTTCCATGTCATTCAAAATTCTGGATAGAGAATTATAGCCGTAATTATTCTGATCTTTATCGAAACTATTCAAAACTCTAATTGTAACCCTATAAATGATAAAGATTTCTCCAAACGCTAAGGTAAAATTGATATTATATATAAATAATCTAATATTGAAAGTATTATTTACGTATGTTATGCAGTAAATATTGCATATGAATTTTACCTTTTTCCAAGATTCATCTAGCTTCAAAGTCATTTGACTGTCATACAATCATAATGATTATGCAAATTAAAAAGAGTCAGAATCGAAATCCCAGACTGGGAGAGTTAGGTTTAAGGGTCAAAAGTGAACCACCCAATATAATTAAAGTCGAGAGGTTCGATCAACGATGATAATGATCGTTATGTGATCGCAGTCTGGAAATTAGGTCCTAGTTTTGAGTATGTCTAATTCCAAACAGTTCATAG
This sequence comes from Drosophila hydei, assembly GCF_003285905.1. Lineage (NCBI taxonomy): Eukaryota > Metazoa > Arthropoda > Insecta > Diptera > Drosophilidae > Drosophila > Drosophila hydei. The sequence continues at coordinate 213,991 of NW_022045854.1, forward strand.
AAACTAATCTAATGGATATCTGCGAGTTTGTGGTTCAAGCCAGCTTTGCTATAAGAATGATAATTAATTGTTAGCTAATTGAATTCATTAAATAAACGAATTTAATAAAGTGATTAAAAACATTACAGCAAGTAGTTTCTTCTATAGATAACGATGAACTTATTTAAAATATTCCCAGTCGATCACCAATCGTCCTCAACTTCCTGTGAAATCTCTAAGCGAAAGCTGGTGACGAAATCTTCCAATTTGCGACGACAATTTCTGCTCAGCGGATTATTGCGCAGATCCACCACAGCCAGGCAGTCACTGCTAATTGCTTCGTCCGTATCAATCTCTGAAATGGGCAATTTACAGAAATGTTTATGAATCTCTTGCTGCTAAGTGGTGCTGCTAAGTACTTACCTAAAATGGCATTATGCTGAGCATCCAAAGTGGCTAGCTTCTGAAGCCTAAAGATGACTTGAGGTAATACAATAAACGAATTGTGAGAGATATTTAGATTGGTTAAGGCACTCAGATTGGCAAATTCGTCTGGCAGCTTTGTCAACTGATTATATGAGAGATTGAGATCTGAAAATGAAAAGAAATTCGATTAAACTTTGCATTATAAATATATGTATATATTAATCTGAATATTTACCCGTAATTGTGCTAAACTTCAGCGCAAACTTTGGCGTCATCTTCTTCAGCACGTTGCCACTAAGGTTACAAGTTTGTAGTTCTGTATTCCGCATCAAGTGATACACTGCATCTGGTATTTGCATGAGTTCACATTGTGATAAATCTGAAAAGATAATTACAAATTGATCAATATATGACGTACGCACCTATGTAGAGACTATATACACACTTATATATAATATTCTTGTTCATTCAATATAAATATAACGTGATTACGGAATATACTATGCATTACACGATTTTGATGGAATGTAATATAAACTTTTATTACTAAGCTATAATAACTAAAAACATTAGGTTGGTATTCTCTAGTCAGGCAGTCTCAGATAGTACAACGACAGTGGGCACCTAATGAATTAGGGTATTCTCTAGTCTAGCATTTAGCATTCTCAAAAGGAACGAGATTTCATTAAATTAGGGTATTCTTTAGTCAGGCATTCTAAGACAGTTCGACAGCGAGTACTCTATGAATTATTCTTTAGTCAGGCATTCTTAGAATAAAAGCACTCAGTGAATTAGGGTATTCTCTAGTCAGGCATACCCATGTGGAACATTAATATTGTTAAGTTTTAATATTACGTAGACCTTTACATAAAAGATTGTATCTAATATGAAAGTATATAAATATGAATTTATTACATGTATGTAGTATATAGCACGACAATTTCATCATACATACAAATGTATGTATGTATGTATGTATTGCCACCAAATTTATAGCTATTTATGACACATACATACACAACACGCATTTCTATAGAAATACGTGAACATTCAAATGCCTATAGGCATGTGCCTATATATATTTATTTATGTATATATTATTATATGAAGGTCAACCCTTACCTAAATGTGCATTTTCGGTTGCATTTTCGCACCGCTCTATTACTTGAACCACCAAGTGCGCCATTTCCGTACCATATGTTCGAAATGCGCATATGTATGTTTCACTGCACACACGCTTGCCTTTGCTCTGCACTTTTGCTTATACAAATGTGATTGAATAATAAATGCGGGAAGATCTACTGAAATGAGTAGTCGTGTGTATATGCGCACGCATGTGTCAGCAGCGAGCAGCCGATAGCCGCTAGCCGCAAGCCAATTTATCCATAACGGAAGAAGAGCACCTAACGCCCTACAATCTTGCCAAGCACTAAAAATGCTTAATATTTTGATATTGCCACAGCGCAAAGCGAATGTCTGCAAGAGAGTGAGAAAGAGAGAGAGAGAGAGAGCAAGATCGCGAAAGAGTGAGCCATGAGTTTTCAACAAACTCAACGAATAGCAGACACATAATCTTCAGCCAGCACAGAGACTATCAGTGATGACATTTAATAAAGAGAAAAACAAAACAACATTAAAAAAGCTACTTTGGCTTTTAGTTGGGAAGCACTGGTTTGGCGGCTAAAAAAATTATTTATTTATTTATGAAGAGTAGCTACATAAGCAATTTATCACAGCTTATAACACATTTTATGCAGTCAACAATTGAAGTTGGGTTTGTATTAGTATACATAATATTTTAACATATAATAAAAATACGGAAAAAATAAAATCATAATATCACTAAACTTCCTGACATGCAACGATTATAACTAGAAACAAAATCTAGCTGGAAAAAAGCGAACAAGGCAACACTGAACATCAACATTACGTATTTGCACTCTCTTTTATCTCATCTTCACACGTCTCTTGGCACTTGCACTGAACTAAATAAACTTAATACAGAAGCAAATGTCAACCCATAAATGAATGGGTCAGTCCACCATGTTGTGTTCTCAATTGTTTCCTTGCCCTCCAGACTAATAAAACGGTAAATTTTTGTGCTTTTCTCTGTTTTGGTTAACAAAACCAAGTGCAATCCATATGGAAGTTAAACTTAATTGTTCTCTGTGTACAACTTGAAGGCACACATAACCGAATATGTGTGTGTGTCTGTGTGTGTGTGCGTGTGTGTATGCGTATGTTTGTATAAATAACAATGTGCTTTGGTATCAGCTCTAAGTTTATAGACGTGTTTTGGTTTTTATACCCTGATCCCATTGAAAATGGGAAATCAGGGTATAATGGTTTTGTGCAAATGTATGTAACAGGCATAAGGAGGCGTGGCAGACCCCATAAAGTATATAGATTCTTGACTAGGACGACAAGCCGAGTTGATTGAGCCCTGTCCGTCTGTCTGTCCGTCCGTCTGTCCGTATGTGTGAACGCGTGGATCTCAGCATCTATAAGAGCGAGAGACTTGAAATTTTTGTAGGTCCGTGTATAGCACGCGCAGGTCAAGTTTGTTTCAAATATTCGATAACTATACACATTTAATTGTTATCGAATAAAAACATTATTGAAATGCAGTAAATAAATTATATCTCGAACGTCTTAAGAGCTAGACAAATGCGTGTATTCTTTTCTATTCCAAGAATCGAAATTGTGATTGAATACTGCTTGTATTCTCAGCTGCTACTCAATTCAAATTTGCAACTCTTCTTGCAATAGGTGCAGTGGCTGCGTTGGTAGAGGCGGAGCTCGTATGCAGCTAGACCCAGCGTTCGAGATCGGTGGGGATGAAATATTTTTTTTGTTTTATTTTTTTTTTTTTTAATTATGAAGTGGTGGTGTTGGCAGAGTTGGTGCACGTTGCACAAACAATCCGGGTTCGAGTCCTGGTCTCGTAATGTCGTTTTTTATTTGTTTTCTTTTTTTTTTGAATACTCGATACAAACTACGGAAAATATTAATAAACGCAAATGGGACTGGGATCAGGGTATCTCCTAGTCGGGCAACCCGACTAGAGCTTTCTTACTTGTTAGCTACTGCTACTACTGATCATTATGATTCACACTCATTATGATTAATACTTTTTATCGTAATAATATATGTATGTGTGTGTGTTGTGCATGCACATGTAGCTAAGTGAGTTTCTTTCAATTATCTTGACTTATCAATGAAAGTCAAAGATAATGAGCAGATATTGCTAAATGTTATTGTTGTGATCGGTTTGGCAATATCATTTTGATAACGCTTTATGAGCTTTGATAAGCCTATAGAATTCGTACAACTGCACTGATGTATTACAAAAAGAAACATTTTAAAAGCATTCGATATGAATACTACAACACCATATTAGGATGTGTATATTGAATCATTTTTATTTTATATGTATTATTCATATTTTTGGAGGACCATATGCATATGCAGAAGAGTATTTAAGCTTTGTCGAGCTGCTTGTATTTGTTGTTAATTATTTTTAATTGGAATAAATAAGTAAACAACATTAACAATGTAATGCGTTCTATATTAATTTAATTCGACGCACTCTGGACCACTGAAGGAGAAACCAGACGATATATACATTATAGACATTTACATATTATATCTATCTACGCATCTACTATATAGTTTATCATTCTAACAAAACTCAGTGCGCAATAACTGAAATTGGCATTTGGCCAATTTTTGATCTGCTTTCAAAAATATATACATATATATGTACATGTGATTTTACAAATGAACAAAAATGTGTAACGGCTAGAGTTGGCCGTATGTATATACATGCATATGGATGTATGTATCGACATGCATACATACATATGTATATCCATATGATTTAGAGACCTAGATAGGAGCTCTAATAGCTCTAATATATAACATATGCTGAAACAGGATATTCTAGTCAGTCTTCTTCTTTGTATATATTGAGAAATCAGAGTGAAATTAAAAACATGAATGAAGTTGAAAATAACACTGAAATGAAGTATATAAAATGTAAATGTAAAAAAAAAATGAAAATACACACTAGTATAAATAGTTATGTATAATATTGTAAAGTCGAAATTCAAATGTATAAATGAAACATAAATGTACTTTTCACAAATATTCTATCTACCTATATACTCCATAGTTAAGTGGTATAGCAAATCAGTGAAGTCAAGTGGTATATCTGTGGACCATATATAACTGCCAATTGTAAGTGGTTAGTCCACCCATTGCCTAGAATGAATAATCGAAAGCCTTTTGATCGTCGATCTTACCTAGCTTGTGGTTCTCCTTGGCGTCCTCGCAACGGCGCACCACTCGTATAACTCCACGTCCGGCGATCGGCGGGAATGCGCCAATGCCTCCTATTCTGGCTATATGTGGAGGAATGCGTGGGTCTGTTTCTGTGTCCAAGGCTAACTCATTTGTGGAAGAGTTGGAGTCTGACTCGACGCTGTCTCTATTGACGGGATTGTTGCCATTGCCATTTCCATTGCCATTTGACCGATCCTCACCATTGCCAGCTCCATTGTTATTGGAGATGTTTGTGATATCGTTGCCGAAAGGGCGCATATTTCAGAGTTGTTTATTGATTCCGTTTTTTTAGTCAACAATGTTTTTTGTTTTTTTTTTTTAATTGGTTTGTTGTCACCGGAATTATCAATTATTTCACTTAAACTTCAATTAAAAAAATAGGAAAAAAACAATTCAGTGATTCGATTGGGTATTTTATATTATTATTATTATTATTATATTGCTGTAACACGATCAATTCATGCAATTTAATTAAAGGAAAACAGTTTTGAAATAAAATCGCGAACTCTTCAATAACCAACTGAACGGCACTCTCTTGCGCATTGAAATATTGAAAATTCGTTTTACTTTCGGTTTTTATAGCACGGAAGAAGAAAGAAAAATTGCGCACAACAAAACAAATGAAAAATAAAATAAAATGGCAAGAAAAGCAACAAATTGGGACTGCAATCGACAGGAAACATATCTATACTCTTTCCAAAAACAACCTTAGCTTGCATGTAAAAACAACTAAAATTTGTAAGTTAGCATGTGGTAATATATGGATATATGTGTGTAAGTTAACTTATAACACTTAGTTAGCTTATAACACTTAATATAAGGTATTATTCAACACTTATTATCGGGTGCTAGACAAGTTAAGGAACAGCCCTGGCAAGAGCAACTCTACTTACGCCGGTGAGGCTATGATTTGTAAAAATATAGATCAGTCTCGTGTTTTAACTCGTACTGATAGGACATGCTAAAAATTGGTGTCATATAAGTAAAACTAAAAATAGTGAATATAATAAGAAAAACCAATAAAATTAACTGTTTCGATTATTCAAAAAAAGAACAATTAAAAGCAGGGTTAAAAAGCGTTCTTCCAGTAAACCGCTTAAATAAATATTCACTCCGTCATTTGCTCGTTAAATGGCTTATTTCATTGTCTGAGCCCGAGGCCAGCAATAAGAGGCACAGTCGCCTCTCAACCTAACTTTCAGTCACCACAGGACTGGAAAACATATAATTGGCGCCCAACTAGTGGTCGGACTCCACAACCAACAACAATTAAGACAGCAGCGCGGGAGCTGCAATTGACAGATCTTATAAAGGGATTTTTTTTTTTTTGTTTTGTGTTAGTTGAATCTTGTAAGTGGATACTCTAGCCAAAATTTTTCTTCAAACACAAAAAGTGTTAAAATTTATTTTATAAAAAAATACCTAGGACTAGCGAGTATTTTATATTGCAATTGCATGTAAAAAAAAAAAAAAAATTAATGATCAGAACCAAGTGAGAGTGACTACTTTGGGAATTTTAGTGGCAGCAATTGATCATTCAGATCGTCAATAAAATTACATTGTGTTACTTTCTGTGTGTCTGAAGTTGTGCATGCAGTTCTCGTAGTTCAGAGCTGTGACGTAATTCGACCCATCTTCTGACGGTCCGTTTTATTTTTCGCGACCACTGACCTGCGCATGTCTCGGTTCAACCAATAGAGAAACCCTCGCAGGCAGTCTAGCGACTCAGATTCCGACTGTGCAGTTCTCCCACCATCAGGTAGAATGGATGTAGATCAGCTTACGGAAGTAATAAGGACGGCTATCAGCAAAGCTTTAGCCGAACAGGCTGCTGTAAACCAGCAGAGGGAGCATGCATGGACTCAAAAAATTAATGAGTTAGCTGAACAAATAGCAGATGCATCCCCATTAGTTAGAAGTTCTTTTTTGAAAATGCTGAAGACCAGACAAAAGGCCTTTGCAGACCCAGACGAGACGTTGCCGTATAACACATCAGTCGTGGCTACCATTAGGACCATAGATGAGCAACCGATCTATACCAAGCTTTACCCATATCCAATGGGAGCGGCTGATTTCGTTAATAAAGAAATCAAAGATCTACTAAAGAATGATATAATTCAAAAGTCCGTCTCTCCCTACAATAACCCAATATGGGTAGTAGACAAGAAGGGCACTGATGAAGCGGGCAATAGGAAAATGAGGTTGGTAATGGACTTTCGTAAACTTAACGAAAAAACCGTGCCGGACAAATACCCTATGCCAAATATATCAATGATATTGGGGAATTTGGGGAGAGCCAAATTCTTTTCAACATTAGACCTCAAGTCTGGTTATCACCAGATCATACTCGCTGAACGCGACCGTGAAAAAACCTCTTTCTCTGTGAACGGGGGGAAATACGAGTTCAAAAGACTCCCCTTTGGATTAAAGAATGCAGCAAGCATTTTTCAAAGAACCATCGACGACATACTGCGAGAGCAGATTGGCAAATTTTGCTATGTTGATGTCAATGACGTAATCATCTTTTCAGAAGATGAGGAATCCCACATTAAACACGTGGATCGGGTCCTAAAAAGCTTATACAAAGCAAACATGAGGGTCTCCGTCAAAAAGTCACGTTTTTTTAAGAAAAGCGTGAACTTTCTTGGTTTCGTAGTCACCAGCACTGGCACCACGACGGATCCTGAAAAGGTTAGGGCAATACAGGAGTATCCAGAACCAAAAACGCTGTTCGAGGTTAGATCATTTCTAGGCCTCGCAAGTTATTACAGATGTTTCATTAGGGACTTCGCCGCAATAGCAAGACCCATCTCGAATATCCTAAAGGGTGAAAATGGAACAGTCAGTAAGCATAGGTCCAGAAATATAAAGGTTCAATTCTCTGAAGTGCAGCAGAGGGCATTTCAGAAGTTGCGCGATATTTTGTCATCCGAGAATGTAATGCTCAGGTACCCCGATTTTAAGAAGCCATTCGATCTAACGACCGATGCTTCGGCTCACGGCATAGGTGCAGTTTTGTCTCAAGAGGGTCGTCCTATAACAATGATTTCAAGAACATTGAAGGACAGTGAGGTTAACTATGCAACCAATGAGAGAGAGTTATTGGCCATTGTATGGTCACTTGCCAAATTAAGGCACTATTTGTATGGGGTGAAAGACATTAATATCTTCACTGACCATCAACCCTTGACCTTCGCAGTTTCGGAATCTAATCCAAATGCGAAAATCAAAAGGTGGAAAGCGCGCATTGACGAGTCTAATGCACGTATCTTCTATAAACCTGGCAAGGACAATCTGGTTGCGGATGCCTTGTCAAGACAGCAGCTCAACGCTATAAATGAGCAAGAAATTGAGTCCTGCGCAGCAACGATCCACAGTGAGGTATCTCTCACCAACACCATTGAGACGACAGACAAACCCTTGAACTGTTTTCAAAACCAGATAGTGCTAGAAGAGGCGCGTTTCCCCTTAAAACGAAGTTTTATTCTTTTTGGAAATAAGAAACGCTACTTGATCAGCTATACATGCGTCGAATCGCTGCTAGACGAGCTCGAAGATGTAGTCTCACCCAAATGCGTAAATGCTCTCCACTGTAATTTACACACGCTTGCAATGATACAAGATGCATTGGTGCGAAGATACCCAGCCACAAAGTTCTGGCATTGCAAAAATCGCGTAGTGGACATATTTGCGGTTGGAGAAGGAAGGGAAATCCTCACAGTCGAGCATAATAGGGCCCATAGGTCTGCACAGGAAAATGTTAAGCAGGTACTCTCCGAGTACTACTTTCCACGGATGGCAAAAATTGCCAAGGAAATAGTACAAAACTGCAAAACATGTGCTAGGGCTAAGTATGATAGACACCCCAAAAAACAAGAGCTTGGAGAGACACCGATCCCCTCACATGTAGGAGAGATGTTACACATAGACATTTTCTCCACTGACAAGAAATACTTTCTCACTTGCATCGACAAGTTCTCTAAGTTTGCTATCGTCCAACCGGTCGCTTCAAGAACCATTGTGGATCTGAAGCCAGCCGTAATGCAACTTATGAATTTTTTTCCAAAAGCCAGATCCATTTACTGTGACAATGAACCGTCATTGAATTCAGAGACCATCATGACTATGCTCACAAACAACTATGGGGTCAGCATTTCAAATGCACCACCATTGCATAGCATATCGAATGGACAGGTTGAGCGCTTTCACAGCACTCTGTTAGAGCTAGCCAGATGCCTAAAGATCGACAAAGGCATAAATGACACCGTAGAAGTCATTTTACTGGCCACAACCGAATACAATAAGTCGATCCATTCGGTCATCGACCAGAGACCAGTTGATGTGGTTCAGGCGCACTCTGATGAGCCACAAGAGAAGATAGAAGAAAAGATCAGAAACGCTCAGACGACGCTCAGAGCTAGGGAGAACGCAAAGCGGCAGAATAGAGTCTTCGATGTTGGTGACAAGGTTTTGGTCAAGTCCAACCGACGGCTCGGAAACAAACTCACACCTTTATGTGTCGAGAAGGCCGTGGAAGCAGACCTGGGGACCGAGGTCCTCATTAAAGGAAGGGTGGTCCACAAGGACAACCTAAGATGACTCCCTTGTTTTTTTTATTACACCTTTTTTTTAAGCCGCTAGGCAATTTCGAATAAGTTAGATATAGTTTTCTATTTACCTTTAGCCACTTGGCATAGTTTTTATAAAACATTTTGGTGGCGGGTACACCCGATGCTGGTGATTTAGAGCAGACTAGGTCCACTGAAATGCGACTAATGAATGCCAACAGTAGACGGATAGAAGTAAACACTGAGGTTCAAGACCAACTTAACCAGTTAACATTTGCTGTCAGTGGAGTTCTCGGGATAGCCAAAACTCACAAATTGATTTTATTGATTTATTTATTTGAAACACTGAAACACTGTCCAGAAACAGAATGCGGACGATGGAGTTGCAAAGTTTAATGCTTGCTATTACTCTCGCGAAGGCTCATTGTTAGCCCAAACATTTTGGACTCCTCAGATTTAAAATCAATTTGGCTAGAGGAATCCATCAACACTATACATTTTATAACCAAATTCCCAAAAATTAAAAAAGCCTGCAGAAAAATTACGATTTATCCTGTCGTCCACAAGAACCAGCAACAGCTCTATTCGCCCCATAGTTGGATGCTAAGCCAGAACCACAGCATGCAAATCTACAAGCGGAATCGTTGAGGAAACCCCCTTGTTCACGGCACCACCACCAACAGTAGAAGCTCATCAGCCAGCAACAACTAACGAACTCTTCGCGGCGGCAGAGCCAAGCGACTCTTCATCCATACTAGAACCAAGTCAAGAAATCCCCAAAACACCGCCAACTGCATTAATTCAAGAAGTTTCACAGCCACAGGTTGCTCCAACCGCTGCCCATCTCTGTCGACACCTGCCACGGCTGCCGGCTCATCCTCATCCTCATCGGCAGCGGCATCACGTCAACTGCAGCTGCCGGCATTGTCGGCAGTTGCCGCACGGCAACAGCAGCTACTGCTGAACGGCTCTCTGAAGAGCAAGACGAAGACATTTCCTGCGTATCGAGCATCGGTGCGCAGCGAGAGCGACGACAAGGAGTACAGGGCGGCTAGCAGCAGCAGCAACACGATACCGACGACGGGCAAAAGTCGGCCAAGATCAGCGGCAAGAACTGTAACAATCTGCTGCACAACGCCGGCAATAAGCTAAGCGTGAGCAGCAACTCCTTCGGCCTATACGCAGCATCTGGCATCATCGCCCAAGAGCCCTGTCTCCAGCAACGGCCATCTGAACAAATACTGCCTGACGGACTTGACGCGCCGCAAGGCCGAATTCAATCGCCAGCTGAGCGCGCCAACAGACTACACACATCACTCGTCCAGTAACGGCTCATAGCATCGCTGGAGTGGTGGGACACAGTCATCACGGCCATCACGGGCACGTGCACGGCCAGTCATCGACGGCGCCAGCCACACTCAAGTCGCTGCAGCTGCACAACTTTGGTGTGCATCATCCGATGCCAAGGCTCACGTCCACGTCGGGCACCAACAGCTTCAACAGACGCCACATACGTAGGCGCAAGAGCAAGCTTAGTAAGCGCCTGCTGAACGGCGATAGCGAAGAATCAGTACGCTGCTCATACTGCTCCGTATTGAATGTGAATGAGAACGACTTGCGGATTTCATTCGAGAACACCTGCACCGACTCGCTGGTCACCGCTGCTAATATGCGACCAAGGAACCGAAATGGTGCACTTTGATGATGTGTCGTTGTACGGCACTCCGAAAGAGGAGCCATATGCTGTACTTTAATCTGCATTGGCCTCACTCTTTGGTGGATCATCGACGCAAAGAAGTCCGCGAAGCACTTGCGAGGAGTCGTCGCTGGAATTGGGTCGGTCGAGGACGACCTTACACTTGAGGGGGGGGTAGTTAACTTATAACACTTAGTTAGCTTATAACACTTAATATAAGGTATTATTCAACACTTATTATCGGGTGCTAGACAAGTTAAGGAACAGCCCTGGCAAGAGCAACTCTACTTACGCCGGTGAGGCTATGATTTGTAAAAATATAGATCAGTCTCGTGTTTTAACTCGTACTGATAGGACATGCTAAAAATTGGTGTCATATAAGTAAAACTAAAAATAGTGAATATAATAAGAAAAACCAATAAAATTAACTGTTTCGATTATTCAAAAAAAGAACAATTAAAAGCAGGGTTAAAAAGCGTTCTTCCAGTAAACCGCTTAAATAAATATTCACTCCGTCATTTGCTCGTTAAATGGCTTATTTCATTGTCTGAGCCCGAGGCCAGCAATAAGAGGCACAGTCGCCTCTCAACCTAACTTTCAGTCACCACAGGACTGGAAAACATATAATTTGTATGTGTGCCAGTCATACGGAAAAAAATGTGGGATTAGATTAAATTTTGAATTATTATATTGATTGACATAAGACTTTCATAAGTTGCTTTGATGTTCTATTATACATATATAATGTGAAGTCATTCAAATCGGCCTGGGATATTACATTGCCGTTTCCTGCGTGTTCTGTTACATAAATACTGTCATAGCATTGTGGCTCGTGCGCAGTGAGGGTATTATATGGCATACTACAAAATCTTGTCTTGTCATCGTAAGAGCAATACCCCCTGTTATAAACAGTCTTTCTCTTGGTCTACTCGGTTCTGACAACGGAAAAGTGTAAAAGTTCAAACTCATCGGGATCGAGAGAAACATAGAGAGGAATAGAGAGACCAAAAAAGAGCGAGAGCGATAGCGACAGCGAGAACCAGAGCGCGAACTAGAGCGAGAGACAATAAATCAATGCGAAATTGATGCGTATTCGTTCAAAATATACTCATATATATGAATATATCTATGTATATATGCCGAAGCTCTGACGCATTAATTGCGATGTTTGGATAACGGAACTATTGTATACATTTTCCGCACACTTGCCAAATGTCATTGCATATATATGTATGTATAGACATATACACATACTCTTGCCTATATTCTAGTAGGGAACGCTTAAGATCATATATACATACGTAAGCCCTTGTAGGCATAGTGCATTGCCATCCCTTTATGAGATGTGTTTATATCGGAGCGATTGTTTCTTGAGTTGTTACTGATCAAAATACCTATAGAAACGTGAAACGTACGTTTCACGCATTCAAAATGTTCAGGTACTTGTCATTTAATAAAATATGAATAAAACTAGTGATTCGATGCAATTATGATATATGTATGTGAATATGTTAATCTGCCAACTGGAAAAGCTATATAAATATATATATATATATAAATATATATATATATATATATATATATGTATATACGAATTGAATGAATAGGAACTTGGATCTGTATAAAAATAGTTAATGGATAATGCGTTACAGAGTTTGTGATGAAATTATTATACCTCTCCGATGAAGGGTATAAGAAACGATGAATGCTTTTGTGCTTTAGCATTTCCAAGCATTTTCCTCAATAAGCTTACACGCAATATATTGTTAGATATTTATAGACGATACCCTCTAAAAGCTTGTGTGGCAGGGTAGCATGGCTTGCACATTGTATGCGTAAAAGAAATAAGTAAGAAACCTCAAGTCGGGGTGCCCGACTAGGAGAAACCTCTTCCCAGTATTATCTGCGTTTTTAAATATTTTTCATAGATTGTATCGAATATTAAGAAAAAATAAAAAAAAATAAATAAAAAAACGACAGCAAGATTCGAACCCACATTATCTAAGCAACGCGCATCATCTCTAACAACACCGCCACTTCATTAAAAAAAAATTAAAAAATAAAAAAAACAAAAAATATTCCTTCGCCGCCAGGCTCGAACCCAGAGTTTATTGCTTATGTGCGCCGCCTCTACCAGCACCGCCACAACAATAAGTCGCTATTTTGAAGTTAAGTAGCGCTGATAATTCATGCACAATTCAACCGTAATTTCGATTCTTTGAATAGAAAAGAATGTATGTGTCTACACACAGCAAAAATGCGTGCGCTTGGCGCTGTTTGACGTGTGCTTTTACAAATTGGCCAAATGTTTTGTTTAATAACTTCTGTTTTACTTAATGGATTTTATTGAAATGTTCAGCGTATGATTTAATATTCCATTGGCTTGGTAGAAATGCAAACTCCTTTAACTATTGGCCCCATTTCCAACTGAACTTAGATTTTCGGAGAAATATGGAGCAGCTATTCAAAATCCAATAAAAATCAAAATTGCATAAAATATTAATAAAACTAAATACAATAAATAAATAAATACAATAAAACGGGATTAGCTATCGAATATTTGAAACAAGCTAATTTAAAATCTCTAGTTCTCTAGCTCTGCCACACCTCATTCTGCCTGTTACATACATTTGCACAAAACCATTATATCCTGATTTCCCATTTTAAATGGTATCAGGGGTTTTAAAAATAGAGATAAAGGTATCTTTTTCAGCCTCCGAAACCAGAGGTCTGGTCCCAAAATCGATCTTCCTTCGGTTGCTCTATAACGTGTAGTACAGGAGCACTCGGTCCTGAAGTAACTCCTAACCATGTCCACTATAATAATAATATTAAATATCTGTAAATGATAACATTGAAGCATGGCGACTCCTTGATTAAATGATGTCTAAATTGAAAGTGTATCATAGCAGTTTAAAAAACTTGTTTACTTCGATCAAAGTTGAAAATAATTATGTATAATTCATTGATATCTCTTATATGCTTAGTGAAATTGTATTAATTTGACAAGTTTTCTAACACGCAAATACATAGTTTGTTTGTTATTTTAGGTTTTTGGTTTTTGTTTCATCGGAATAATCGTCTTAAGAATATGTTAAGTGCCGTAGCACAATTAAAAAATGCCCATAGGTTCACTAACACATTTACAGTCAAATACATAACAAATACTAATTATATGTAATTTACGGTGCTCCTTTGGATTACTGCATTGCGGAGCCCTGTGCATGCTGCAGACCCGTGCACAAATAGAGCATAATGATGCTTAAGGCCTGAACGCGTTCTTCGGACTTGATTTTCGTTGTGGCCATTGATTTCCATGGCGACTCCGTGTCCATTCTGTGTGTAGTCGCCTTCTCAGTGTAGCTTAGCAACGTATAGCCCTTTGTTTCCGCATCCAATGCCCCCTTCAGTTTGGTTAGCTTTAATAAGAGAGATGAAACGGTTATGGGAATTGTTCGAGAGCAGTTGAGTTGGACTGACCAGTTCATTTATTTTGGTAACCCTCTCGCTGGGCGGTATCTCCGCATAGAGCAGCTTGCTGTCGCTCTTGGCCAGATTCATCAGGTCCTCGTTTCGAGAATGTCCAATGATTGGCTCCGTGATCAGCATCACCTGCTCAAAGCTCAAGGCTGAACACTCTACGGGCAGGGCCTCTAAATGCTGTGTGACTCTCACAAAGGGATTGGGACTGACTTCTTCTGATATCGATGGCTTTCTGAATCGTATAAAATTCAAATTATAGTTAAGTTAGAGCTTTAATATGATAGCTGTATATTCACCGCGATGGCGTATGCTGAGGACTTGGCGGCAAACTTTTCGAATTCATCTGCGAGCTATTGCCGGAAAGGGACGAGACTATACCGGGTATATCTAGGTTGCTAGCTTGTCGCTTTATACCCTGTGTCAGCATGCCCGTCAAACTGGCTCTGTGCACATCCAGATTAGCTTGCGGCATCTGCTCAGCGATATCCTCCGTTGGCAGCGAACTTGCAGAAACGTCAAGATATTCCGGCTGAGTGATTGTAAACTCGGGCTTGACCACCACTGGCAATGCTGAGGGCGTATTTGGTATCGATCCACCGTAGTCAACAGGCCCACACACCGTGGCGCTCTGGCACTTTGCAATGCATTTCTTGTGGCAGCACATGGTGCAGTCTTTGCATTGCATGGCATCCTTTAGCCAAATCTTCTTGCCACAAAAATCACACTGTGTGGCACGTTGAAAGTGCGTGCGTATAAAGTTGTGAGCCTTCGATGCTGACGTTGTATTACCAACTCCAGAAGTCGAGCAATCGCTGGAAACGTTGGATGACTTCAATGACGCTGTCTCTGCGCTGCTCTCCTCCTGCTGCCTGTCGCTGGTCATTGATTGACTTTACCAAAAACAAGAAATGTTTATTTCATGCAATTAGATTCAGTATCAAAGTATACCTGGCTGTCGATGTGGACTTTGATGTATTCCTAATCGTGTTCTCATTGGTGGTAGCATTTGGATTGCCATTCCAAATGAAGCCAAACAAAATATCTCCAAAGCAAAGGCTGGGATTGAAGCCAGATTGATTGGACAACGGATGTGATTTACTATAGACAAGAGTCAAGTGATATTATAATATTGAATTTGTAGGCTGTTTCTTGCAACTCACACTGGCAAAAGGGTTGCTGGGTTTATGGCTATCTGCCTAAGACATTGATTCAGACTCGTTTCGCTGCACTCGACCAATATCTGACTGACCTGTATGTTGTAGTAGCCAAGCAGTATGCTCTCGCCTGCGCACTTGCCGAACACGGATACATTCAGATAGCGACTATTGGCGTCCAGCTGAAAGTTGGACAGATCATCCATGTGGATGAGAGGGCTGAAGGGGCAGTCGATTGTCGAGTGCTGATAGAAATAGTTGACTTCATCCAGTGGTCTGTCGCTTGCACTGGGGTACTTGTCGTCGGATTGGCTCTGGTAGGACACTTTCACCGGCGTCTCATCCAGCTTTGGTTTGTCCTTTTCCTTTTGACTATCGCCGCTGTCCCGGCTAATCGTCTTCTTGATGGCTTTCGCAATGATGTTAGACTTCTTAGGTGAGTTCGTTGGTGTGGCGCTTAGACTGGACTCGTTGGAGTTGCGACTATGACTGGCCTTAGCTGCTAAATGCTTGGACACTGCTTCGGTCTCATCGGGCTCATGCCTAATGCTTGCAGGAATATCGCACAAATCGTCATACTTCTCCAGATCCTCAAGTATCGCATCGTTGCGTATGATGCCCGGTATTATGCGTTCGATGCGCAGGCAGCAGACCGTCGACTGCAGACTCTTTACCACCTTGGCAATTTGCTGAATAGTTGTCACCTGCTTGCCCTCGATGGAAACAAGCGCATCACCTGACATTAGATTGCTCTTGCAAGCGGGCGTATTCGGCAATATGGACTCAATCTTGACCACCTGGCTGCTGCTTTGCTTGAACACAATGCCTATCTGTTGATTCTTTGCCTTGTGTATGATCACATCCATGGAGATTAGCACGTGACGATGGTCCTTCTGATGCGCCTCAATGAATGGCACTGGCGCCAGGGTAATCGTGCAGTAGACGCTGCTGGTGCCCGGCCAGGCCATCAGTCGCGACAGCTCGGCCACGCGCACAGTCAGCCCTCCATTAGGCTGTATGTCACAGTCGGTTATCTCCTCGTCGGCCGCCCAATGGAAGAAGGGCTTATAGCGTAGCTTATAGTTGGGTAGGGTATGTTTGCGTCGCACTGCCTTGCGTATTTGATTCGAAATGAGGTTAGTAATATTGGACTGCATTTGTCGCCCTTGATACTTCGATTCGATGACTAAGTTGAGTTCTGGATCGCCCAAGAAGCTGAGGGACCAGTGTGTGTAAGGCTTTCGAGTGAACTGCAATCGGGCCATGCCCGAAAGTTGTTTAACTGTTGATGAAAGCGGAATTCAATCAATCTATCGATCCAGTTAAATACTTCTGTGTGGACATTACCTTTCAGCATTATGGAACCCTTCTTGCCCAGCACCATATCCGCATCGATCGATGTTGAGAAGTTTCCAATATAGTTGATGTCCAGCAGTAGATCTAAGTTCTCGATACGCTGCTCAGCGTCGTCCAGCTGCACATTATGCACTGAAAGGGATCTGATATTTGGAAATTGATCGCCCAGCTCAAGTTCCCTGATCTGAAAGAAAAACGGACAGAATGAAGTTTCATTCCAATTTGACTGATTGATTGGCACCCAATTGATTGCCCGCACCGTCAGTTTGTCCAATAGCTTGCCCGTCGTTGTCTTTGTTATCAGCTCATCCAGCTCAATGGACAGTTTTCGGTAGAACCATTTGCGAACACGATTCGAGTTTTTGAACTCATGGAACAGGAACTGCATAACGAAATTCAACGATACCAAAGTCGACGAGCCGTGATCATTATTCGGATGCATCTCACAGGCTCCACCATCAGTTTGCGCCGTATTCAAGTCCCGAGCGGTTTGCTTAATATTCTAGAAGAGAGAAACTGCTTTGGTACATATGCATTGTAGGACTTGTGGAATCAGCTTACCAGTGGCAAGGTGTACTTGGCATTCATTTGCTTTTGCTCTTCGCTCTCATCGGGCAAATTGGAAAATTTGATAAAAAGCAAATACTGAAGAAGTATCATAATGACTCCGCCGATTAGCAGGAATATCAGGCAGAGCAACAACACATTGGAAATGGGTATCTCCATGTTGGAACTATCGTCTGAAGAATTATCTTGTTTTTTATTTGTTTTGTTTTGTTTTTTTGTTGTCAACCCGTTTGTAATCAGTTGCAGTCTTTTCAGTTACACCTGTCTAACTGTTTGTACATACAACTGTATCAGACATCGTCGTCAATGTGTACACAGGTCGACTATAGAGTATTACGAGTGCCACTCCATCCATTGGAGTGCTAGATGCTTCCTTTTTCCTTTTTGCCTTTTAGTTTGCCTCGAACTTGGACTATTCTTGTCAAATTTATGCCCCACACGAATGGGGAATTCAGTTATTTTCTTAGTGTATTACTGAATGCGCTGTTTAAATAATCAATATCCTATCCTACTAATGCGCATGTCCCTTAAAGTCAGCTGCTTTCTATATTGTTACCACTTTTTGTTTTTCTGTACAATCCAAACAGCTGTTCAGCAGATGCAAATAGCCATAAAATTTCCAGAAAAGTCAAGAACTTCTCCTCAGCTGCAATTTATTTAAAGAAAATATAGATGTTATAGATGTTTTCTGAAAAAAGTACAAAAATCTAATAAAGTTTTCTATAAATTTAGGAAAGGCTTTGAAGGTCGTATTAAGTCGATTGGACTGAACTAAAACTTATTTCAATCAATAAAGTTAGACGGGATTACCTGGTATATATTGCATCTCTCTCCTAGGTGCGCACAGTTAAAATTATCAGACTTTGCTTTCCCCGAAAATATTTTATTCGCTTTATTTGGCAATAAACCCAGAATAGAAGTATTGCATTAGATTTCTGACCTCCAGAACTTTGGGTTCTGTAAAAATCATTCTTCACTTCATTTCTTTAAAAGAGAGTTTCAAATAGTTTCAAAATAAAAGTTAAAAAAAATGTCAAAAATCTTATTTTTGCCTCGGGAAATATTCTGCTGAAAATCACTTGCCGAAGGGATAGAGTTGAGAAAGAAGAGAGAAAGAGAGGGAGAGAAAAAATTGAAAAGAATAAGACAGAAGAGGAAATGAGAGTGTTAAGAAAATAGAAGTGAAGGAGACAGAAAGGAAGTGGGAAAGGGAGAGCATACGAAAGCTACTAAATAAGTTTAATAGACGATATCTTAGCGACAAAATATGATTTTAAAAAATAACCGAAACACGTTTTGAAGGTAATGAGGATTACTTTCAGATACCGAACCAATTTCTTTAAAACGCTTGGCTAAGTATTCAAAACTCAAAAATGAAAACTTGGCTTTTCCGTCTCAGATTCGTGTTTTCAGTTACAGTCTGATTATTGGTAGTCAAATTTGGTTGGCCAGTGTCACACCAGTGAACTCCGGTTGATACTGGGCTCAGTGGCTCAAGAAATGTTACTCCGTGTCCAATCCCAAATGCTCTGTAACTGTCTCGGTTCATATTCGTGGCCAAAATAATGAAAATACTTCAATTTGAATTAAGTTTTGTAATTTCTGGCATTCATTTTGTTTAGTTTTTATTATTATGTAATTCCTTTACTTTGTGTAAAATAAGAAAGTATTAATAGGTTTTATTAACAAATTTGTTGAAGGCAGGTATTTATGTTATATGTTTGTTTGTGTATATCTTGTATATAAATTACAAGTCGTTTTTTGTTTTTGTTTTTTCCTTATGGTTTTGTTTTCTTTCATAATTATTAATTATTAAATTTACTTCAGTTATCTTTTACTCTAGCGTTTCTTAATATTATATTTAATATTTAAACTTCATTATTACTTAGTGTACTCAGTTAAGATAATTTATATATGTATATATATATATATGTATATATATATATATATATATATATATATGTATATATATATATATATGTATATATATATATATATATATATGTATATGTATATATATATATATATATAGTTATTATAATTAAATGGTTTGCCTTTACTATTTTAAGTTGATCTATATTACGATTTCCTTGACTTCACTGTTTTTCTTTATGTTGCACTTTTCTTGTAAAAATGAAGAGCTGTTTAGATTTAATTTTAGATTTCCCATGTGACTTTCATTGCAGACATTTATTGAACAAGCCAAATTTACAATTATAGTAGGAAAAAAACATCGCGAATCGCCTCGTAACATCATAATACACTAACGCCATCAGATGAGCAATAACATTTGGAAACAATTAAGATTGCTCTAGTCGGGCGTACCCGATTAGCAGATACCCTGTACCCACCTATGAGCTGCTGTCCTTTACCTATCAGCGTTCCATTTTTACTACGTCACACTGCACACTCACGCACACACGCACATACGGACGCACACACACACACACATGCACACAAGTTCACAGTTAGATATTATTTCTTAAAGCGGATGTGACTCTCTTCTCCCAACTCTGGATCGTTTCAGACTTTCAGAACATAAAAGCCAAGTGTGTGAATATTCCAAAAGCAAAAGAAAAAGCATGTTTTATATATCTCTATTTATCTGATTATCGCTGATCAGTAGCTCTTGCTATCTTCCAAGTTTTGATAAATTATAAAAAAGAAGCATAAACATGATTTCTGCACAGATATATATTATTTCCCATACTTGTGCAGACGCATGGACGGACAGACAGACGACTCAGTATAGCTTCCCGCCAAGTATAGCTTCTATTCTGTCTGTAGCAGACGTATATATGCACAGAACTAGAGTGCATACCCATTCCAGATCAATAGGTATTCCAATATCAATAGGTACAAAGCATCGAAATGAATTGGCAGAATTGTTGGTTCGATTAGTCTGATTATAATTACGAAATGTTCTTTTTTTGTTTTCTTTGGTATTTACAAATTGTGAGAGCTTAGTTCTGGAGTTCTGGAGCTTGGAAGAGTAAACCGAACTCGAGTATGTCAAATATGCATGTTAAGATATTTAAGTACTTAAGCGTTCTACTCGAACTCATGGCAAGAAGGGCATATGGACGTTGCTTTCAACCAATTTTCCTAGATGAATCAGAGATCTAATAACATGAGTCTAAAAGTTTTCTATTGAGATCTTAACTTTCTTTTCAGAAAGAAAAAAATGAGTTCACGGCTAGCGAAAACATCAGCTATTAGTTTCAGAAAAGTTTCACAGAAAAACAAAATATATAAATATAACTAGGCCAATATTACTACAAAAAAAGAGGTAAATAAATATTTAGATGGTCTAAGAATCAATTAAAAAATTAATTTAATAAAATAATTGAATTTTGTCAATTGATTTTATAGTTGTTAATTTTGTACTTAATAGGTCGATTCTTATGTTTTTGTCTTCTTCTTGAGTTTTTTTTTTAATTTTTTATTTTTTTTTTTTTTTTTTGGCATTTAGGTGACTGCATGGATTTGCAGATTGTTTGTTTTTTTCGTGTATTTTTGTTTTTGTTTTTTTAAATTTGGGCTAATTATTTAATATGAAGCCGTTTGCGAGCGAACTGTGAACTCGATTAATGATGCTTAGCTGAATGTCCATGCATGAACATATCATTGTAGATATACTAAAGAGAGTATATATATATATATTTATATATATATAAATATATAAATATATATATTGAACCGTGTTAAGACATTTAAAGTATAACAATAAAAATGTTGAGAGGTAAATGGTAACCCATAGATCTATGTAAATGTACATATTATTGGAGAGTAAAGGCAAAAGGTCATATGCCATTATTTTTGTTTGTTTCTTTGTTTGCTTACATAACAGTAAATTTGTAATAAAGTAGGATTGATTTAGCTATGGATGCTATGTTATACTCCATTCCATATATATATATATATATATATATATATATATATATATATATATATATATATGTATATATATATACATATATATATATAGTTAAATATGCTAGCATGTATGCAGTGTTTGTATGTGTGTACGTAGCTGCGTTGAAGTCTAAAAAAGATTAATGCTTGATTTATGTATGTACGTATTTCGCTCTCTCTCTTTCAAGTAGTGTGTGTATGTGTGTG
This sequence comes from Drosophila hydei, assembly GCF_003285905.1. Classification (NCBI taxonomy): domain Eukaryota; kingdom Metazoa; phylum Arthropoda; class Insecta; order Diptera; family Drosophilidae; genus Drosophila; species Drosophila hydei. The sequence goes on from NW_022045854.1 coordinate 235,686, forward strand.
TGTTCATAATGTAAAAGTAGTATTAGACTAACCTACATACATACAAACTATTTAAATATCGTATCGTATGCACTATTTAAAGTCGATCCTTACATTTTTGTTGGTGTTCGCAGGACACTTTCATCTATTTATATATATATATATATATATATAGATATATATATATATATGTATATATGCATATATGTATATATATATATATATATATATATTGTGTAAATTCGCATTAATGCTCAGCGGTTTTAATTTTAACTTAAGTTATGGATTCATTTATTTAAATTACAATATTTGTGCGCTCTTCAATATCCCCTCCCACATCCAAAACTTCTACATATTGATTCACAGATTTGAACTATCTAAACGCTAACTGGTTTTGTTTTGTTTTTTTTTTTTTTTGTTTTTGATTTGGAATGTTTCTAGTGTGTGTGTACATAGTATATATATATATATATATATATATATATATATATATATATATATATATATATCTATATATATATATATTTATATGTATATATATATATATATATGTATATATATGTGATCTAAATGTCTCTTATATTTTGTCAGCAGGCTCTTTATATATGTATGTATATCTGTTGTTGCTATTGGTTATCTCCTAGGGAAAATCTATTGTCAGACTCGCTCAATAATGTCATGGCTGTCTATGTACCTAAATACTTATATACATATGCATGCATATCGTAATATGTTTTTCTATCCAAGCATATATATATCTATACATATATATATAGTTTATATCAATCGGAAAAATATGTATATATGCAAATATGAAACAGAAAAGGAAATAAATTCAAGAACTTCATATGGAATACCCGAGAATAATTGAAGTATCTATACATATGTACAGGAAACATAGATATAATCTGCTGAGAGTGCATTCGCTTTATCTCGGTATGCAAGAAAGGAAGACAAAAATCGATCAAGCCATAATGTTTGTAGACCAGCAACATAAATTGGAAATACCTTATGCTACGTATTTCTATATATATATATATATATATATATATTATTACTATTATGCACATGGAATTGAATCTAGCTGAATTTTATTTTCTTTTTTCTTTTTCTATTCTTTAGTATAATAACAATGGATCTTAAGACACTTATATGCAGACACACACACACGCACACATACAGTTGCAAAAAATTGAGACTATCACTCACACACACGCACACGCACATAACAGTATTTCAGGCATTAAATATCCGATTCATCCGCATTGGGGGTTTAGCTTTAGCTATAATATAATCGTAGTCGTAGTCGTAGTCGTAGTCGTAGATAAATACATTACATACAAAAATTTGATATCTACAATAATATTTGATAATATGCACAATCGTATAATAATAAAGATAGTTCGGCATTTAAATGTACATAATTGAATTATTAACTTTAAATATAAACAAGACAAAAACGCTTGCAAATGGATTACAGATTCATCGAGTTATGTATGTAAATATATACTAAATAACTTACGATGTATGCGTGTACCTACACATGTATACATACATACATACATACATACATACACACATGCATACATGCATATACACTCATGCTACCTATATGTGTGTGTATGTATGTATGTATCTATAGAGAGAGAGAGATACTACCTACTTAGACTATGTATGCTACAATTATTCGAAATATTTTTACGCCTTACATACAATACGTTTCACATCTTTTACTTTAATGACATTCGAGTTAATCCTTTATTTATTTGTATATTTATTTTTATTTTTCTTCTTTTTCTTATTCGTCTTTTTCTTTTTCATTTTCTTCTTCTTTTTCTTTTGTTGAAGATCTTGTTTACAGTTAAGCGGGCTTCTGCATTTAAAGTGTATGATACGAATGTTGTTGCTGGTCTTCGTGATCTTGATAAGGTTTATGTTGGCAATAATGTTGCTCGATCGTATCGCCAGATAACGCAAATCTATAATTTTCACTGACTGCATTATAGTTAATATCGTTATCTGAATAAACTCTCTGAATAGCTGCAACTGATGCTGGTATTGAAATTGGTAATATCATTCTTTGATTAGTTGGTGTCATTGGTATTGCTATTGGTATTGTTGGTGCTGTTCCTGTTCCTGTTGCTGTTGCTGATCGTAATTTCCTGCTTACTAGTATATCCGATAGGGGCGATGTTGTTCGTGTTCCGGGCAAGGACAGTGCCATTGGAACTGGCATTGATAGCAGTGAAGCATCGCTATGCGAGTACTTGTAGCATGTGTCTGGCTGTTGTTGTTGTTGTTGCTGTTGTTGTGTTAAGAATTGTTGCGATTGCGGCTGTCGATTTGGGTTCAAAGCATATGCTGATGTGCTGTCTGGAGCTGGATTCATATCGAATGCTCTTGCTTCTGATGTTCCTTGTGTTGCTGTATGTCGAATACATTTATTTCGTATCGTATCAAAATTGTGATCTAAGTTTGGTGCTGATAACGATGACCAATTGGCCTGATGCTATACCCAGATCTGTTCGTTTGGATTACGCGATCGCAATCAAAGCCTTTGCTAGCACCAATCCTCCTCATCCGAATCGGAGTGTCGAGTATTAAGTCCGCTCTTTGGCTTAAAACCATTTAGAACTGGAGATGGCAGTACACGACCCGTTCGGCCCATAGCTAACGCTTGCTCAAAGGACAACGGTGCTATATATTCCAGTCTGAAGGCAAATAACAATTGTAGATAATTATGAGAAAATCAAATTGATCCGATATTACCTTTCTCTTTCCACTTCCCGCTCACGGTCTCGTTCACGTTCGTACAACTCTCGTTCCCGATCCCGATACTCGTAACGCACGTCGTACTCGTGCAACCGATCTCGATCTCTGAAACGTTCCCGATCACGTTCTCGCTCTCTACTACTATAATACACGTCTCTCGGATCCCGCAAAAGATCTCGGTGATGCGGCAGCGAGTGAACACTGTGGGGTGTTGAGTGATGCGTCTGAAAACAGTTTAAATAAATTTAACGTTAAAAATGGTTCATATAAACCGTCTGCTGTGCTCCTTCCAACTGACTGGAGCTAAATAGAAAACTATTTGCTCCAAGCATTTCGAAATACTAATGCAATATTTGAGAGGTCATAAGTTTTAAATTGATATGCTTTAAATTTAAGCGCAGGGCTCTTATAGGGAGTGCCCGACTAGGATATACCCTGAACTCTGCGCCATGTTCTGCTGCTACCATCAGCTGACGCTGTTTGTTCCCTAACAACTTCGCTTCTAGATTGCACGCTTTTGATTAACTTTTCAAGTTATAAATTTGGAATATAAATGTACGCATTCCAAAGACCAAGATTCTACGATTCGAACAAAACTTTTTTATTTATTGAGTAAAATATTATATATTATATTATATAATCGAAATACTACATTTTGAGCTAGCTAGCTTTTATGAGCATTAAGATATTCCTTAAAAATCAATCTAAAATTTGATATGTATTGATAATATAAAATAAATGAGAGTTTCTACCTTTTTATGGATTACGTAAAAGTAATCAACTGATCGTGGCAACGATCGCTAGTTGATGTGATTTGCACTTACGTGGGTTGGACTCGCATTCAGCTTTGGAAAATTAATGTTGGTTGGCTTAAGCTGAAGGGTTGACGGTTTGCTCGGAGTCGGTGGTAGGCGTCGTCCGATGCCAGCACGACGAGAGGCCAACGTTGGGTAGCTGTGCTGTACATGGGCGCCACCTAAGGTAAACGGGGACACACAGAGACGAAAACATATTAGTTGTTTTTATGGCAGATCGGCGAGTTTGTAACCAATCAAAATGTCATGATATAAGCAATGTATGAGCCTAATAAGTCTAACAAGGGCAATAGTCGTCTGAAACCATACATACATAACATATAATGAAAATATATTGTTTGAGTGTTTGTTGTTTTGCTCGAATGTTCAGCTGACGAAATGATATATATTTATATATCTTTAAGAATTTCATATTTTGATGTTTTAATCTAGTTAGCTTTCTGAACATTCGCACATACTGAACCTAAATGGACATTAAATAGATACTACAAGATGTATATATATGTTATGTTATATATACTATGTTTTGATTTATCGAATGTCCATGTGGAACACAAAAAATGAGTGCTACGTATTATTTTTGCATCAAGATGCAGATATACTTAAGATGATTCCGAGTAAAAGTAAACAATTGCGATTGCATGCATGACTGTGAGCTATAGATACAGGTTTTAAATCGAGAGAGTTTTGAGTATATTCCAGACAGAAAGAATGAAACTTGGATAAACGTAACAGTGCAAAAAGTACGAAAGATATACATATATATACATACATGATCGTGTATACACATACATATACAACATGTATAGACATATATATATATATATATATAAATATATATATGTATATATATAACAACTGCAACCTGAATGATAACCATGAATGCAAATCGTAAACTAAATTTGTTGTTTTCTTAAATTTTCTTTTCTTCTGCGAGTGGAAACGACAACGGCAATAACAGCAACACCAACAACAGCGACAACAACGACAACAACAACAACAACAAGAACAACTAAACATTAAACAAATCCACCCACGTCTTTGACTCGAAATGAGGACAAAAAAATATGAAATGAGAAATTGGGAATCCCCTTAATGTAGCAGACGCCTAGATACTTTTCATATTGTCGTCGGGCATAAATCAGTGTGAAATTAATATAAAGTTGAGGCACATAGATTCTTGGTCAGTTGATTGGGCTTAGTTTGAAGATAAGTTAAGACGAACACTGCCCTAACATAGACTCAAAGTAAACTCCATAAGTATGCATATGATCAAAATCAACCCAAGTTAAATTTGCAAATGGATTTCAGCAGTCGGCTTGTTCGTCGTCAGTCGAAGACGGCTCAACCAAAAAACACCCGTCCCTCTTTCCTCTCTCCCTCTCTCCCACTCTCCCACTCTCCCTCTCTCCCTCTCTCTCTATCTCTATGCTTGGTATGGCGAAATAATTTGTAAATTATATATATATATAGTCTTAAAGTTGTGCTGTATGCATATAATATCTTACAACCGTTTAGTGAAAAGTTATTTGTTGCCAAATTGTTTTCGTGTTTTTTGATGCGGATGAATGTTTGTACATAGTTCTAGTTGTAGTTGTAGTTGTAGTTGTGGCTATAGTTGTAGTTGTAATTAAGTGTATGGGCACTAGAGAAATGGAGTTATGAAATGAACGCTGCTAATACGAATATTTGAGTTCGAGTACAAGTACATACATACATACATACAAAGGTATATTGTTCAGATGGTTCAAATGGTGAAACGCTAACAAAACTGAGAGCTGAGTGTAAGTTTATGATTTTTGTAGTAGTAGTAGTAGTAGTAGTAGTAGTAGTAGTAGTAGAGTAGTAGTGGTGGTAGTGGTAGTAGTAGTTGTATTAGTTAGAATAGAAAACTATTTGATTATTGAAAGCTTTTAATGGAACGTCTCATGGCATGACAATACATGTACATGTTAAGCATTTTAGCAGCTGTGTACGAGTAAGCATGTCTGATATTTGATATTTGATAGTTGATAATTGATATTTGATATTTATATCTGATGTAGAAATGTTTGAAGAAATTTGTGTAGAAGAAAGTACTAGCATTATATAGAAAACATGTTAATTATGTTTTTATTTGTGTGAGTGTGTGTTTTTCTTTTTGTTTTCTTATTGATTTTGATTGTTTTTCGTGGTGTGGTTGGTAGTTTTTTGATTTGGTTTTGATTTTGATTTTGATTTTGATTTTGTTTGAATTGTCAGCTTTAGTTAACATGTGCCAAAGATGTACCCATATCAATCCCATAACCAAGTCTGTCTCGTTCACGCATCTCCTGAAGTCGAGCGGGACTCGGCGATCGTGATCTTTGACATAAACTTGTTGTCCCATATGTGGGATAAGGCAGTTGAGTGCGTTTACTGCGAGACAAATGACCACCATAACGAGAAGGCGAGGGCGAACGGGCCGGACTTGTCGATGCTGACCATGAACCTATATTGTACATATAACAACAATAATAAAGAAAAACAACAATAATTAAGGATGTCGGGGCACAACAGTTTACGTATCGTAAAAATCGTATCGTGTTTGTTTTTGTTTTTGTTTTTGGTTTTTGTTTTATTTTCTTTTTTCTTTAATTGCAAAAAGCTGTTTTTGTTTTGTTTTTGTTTTTGTTTTTGGTTTTATCATAATGAAAATTTCATATCTAATTTTGGTATTTAAAAACGAGAAAAAGAAAACCGAAAACGAAACGTACAGAAAATCAAGAAATCAAATGGAATAAAAGTCATCTTTTAATGCTAATTAACTGTAGACATATAATCATAATGATGTATTTTACTAGGATACTACAACATTTTTTAGATAAAACTTCGGCAGCTCCGAATCCGAATGTATGCACTTTTATATATAACATAAGTGTTCTCTTCTCAGACGTGAGTTCATACACAATCTGCTGTCTTCGTTCGATACGATATTGAGGTTAAGGTTAGGACTGATACACCTAAGGGAACTTATTGGGTATAGTTGAATTTCAAATTTGAATCTTAAACAAAAGTTATTCAGGCAATTGTAAAAACACATTTCTAAGCGCGGCAGACATTTTTTGGTTTTCTGTTTTCTTTCTTATTTTCTTATCTTCTGTAGTGGGATCAAAAATAATGTAATGGAGCGCTTTAAAACAAATAATATATATATATTAGTTTTAGCGATCGGCTCACACATAAAAATCATAAGTGCATTAAATATACATACATAATATAGTACATACATAGATAAGTATAAAGGAATGTGTGATTTGATTGTTAAATACCTCTTGGATACCGTGGATGATTGTTGCCGTGCCTAGGATGTCGAGTCTCCTTGACCATCTCTACAACATTAGATACGGTATCGGAGAATCCGATATCATGATGTATGTATTGATGGCCGCGTCGTCTGGGACTTGGCGATCTGGCCAAAGGAGAGCCGTTGTGTCTGTAAGAGATTATGAAAGCCAGTCATCAGCACAGTTTCCAGCCAGCGTTTCCAATCTTAGAATTGATCTTTTGGAGAAATGTGTGCTCATAGCAAAATAACTAACCTCAAGCTAGGCGAGTGCCGATGGCCATTGATATACGAATGTCCAGGATGTAAATGGCCAGCATCGGGACCGGTCAGCGATTCCTGCGATGGATGTCTCGACGAATCTTGCAGATCCAGCATCTAGTTAAGAAACGTAGTTAAGTCAGTTAGTGAAACAGCGGGATAAAAATGAATGATACCATTTGAAATCAGCCGCGGCATGGACGCCCGAATAAACATTCAAATATTTAATAGTTGAATTTCTTTTGGATCTGATTGGGGGCACTTGTGTCTCTCGCAAGCTGACGACATTCAAATGAATTCATTCATTCCTTCATTTCAATGGGGTATATATGTATATAATTTGTATTTGATTTTGGGTATACAATAAAAGCTACAAATGTTACCAATGCTCCGTACTGGAGCGCAGGGAATATAATATAATATAATATAATATAATATAATATAATATAATATATATACGTATAAACAAAAGCGACAAATCAAATATATTCACATATGCATATATTGGAATATGTAAATATATTCGTTTTGCGTGAGTATTCGTAAAGGGATATACATATACATATAATATGTTAAGAAAAACAAAAAAAGAAGAATATATATATATATATATATATATATATATATATATATATATGTATATATATATATATATACTTCACTGCAACAAAATACATATCCAAATGCGAATTTCAATTGCACTAGGTTGAAGTATCGAAAGGTTCTTAAATGCAGGATTACCTAGTTTAGGGCGTGAAACATTTAAACAATTCCATACACTACTTAAGAGTATACATGTATGTTTACATACTTGAACACTTTTAAATTAATTTAGATCATTTTTTTTTTTTGATTTTGATTTTGTTTTTGTTTCTCTTTTGTTTGTATTTTTATTTCTATTTGTTTTTCTAGCTCATTTAAGTAAGTTTTTTTATTGTTTTTTTTTTCGAGTTTTTCATTTTTGTTTTACTTTTCGTTTTATTGATGTGCCAATCATTTAATACCCAGATTCATCTACATATTGTCCTATATTTATGTAAAACCAAGTGATATATTGTTCAACTGAATCAAATATAAGTAAATGTGAAAGATACGAAACTTAAAGTCAAGAAATATTATAACTATTGTAGCTGACAAATGATGTTAATACTGCAATTGTACACATATATTTACAGTACAGATATTCTACAAATAAATAAATATGTACAGTGTGCTATCTGAGACTTATCTACAAATATACATCAATAGAAAAGATAGTTCGATCCAAGCAGCGTGTACAGATAGAAGTTATGTAAGAACTAAGCGTGTGTGAATATTTACATTTCAGCAACTACAGATCTAAGTATACATATATATATAAATATATAGATCTATATATATGTCATGCATTCTACGGATAGTTGTTCTAGTTGTGTGCATTTGTTTGTGGGGTACATATATAAGATTATTCTGTTGGTTTCTGATTTCAAGTTCTGGTGGATGTGCAGCTGAGCGGGTGACCTGTCCAAATGTCCATCGGTCAGGTAATGAGCCCGACTTACTTACCACGCTTCAACTAACCTACTTTGTGGACTTTCAAACAATAAACAATTCAGTAGAGTCTTCATTAGTGTGTTCTGCCTTAGGGCGGATACCAGTTCGGTATCAAAAACTTTGTTCTCTTATCTTGGGACAGATGTGTGCGAATCGGCACGAAAATTTTAAATAATAGTAAAAAGTAATTAATTGTTTTTTTTTTTTGCAAATTGAATACGTGTTTTGAGTTTGAAACTACTTAAGAGTACGGTATAAAGGTCCTAAGTTATCAACACAAAAATAGAAAAGAAGAAGAATAATTTACTTTCCATATGGTAATTGGGACACAATAACATATACTATAGTTAAATGAATAAAATGCTTCTGCTTTAAAGTATCCTAAGCACATTACTCTATATTAACACTAGAACTTCCCGAAGTCAGAAAACGTTTACACAATTGTTCTGCGAGTGTGCTTCCCTTGTATTTTGTTATACTCGTTCAAGCAATCAAGGAGATCATATGGGTCGTCTTAGCTGAATTAGTAATATCTGGAATATATAGAAGAGCGTATCCTCGTCTTCTGAAGGGTTGAGACTATGCTAACAGCTTGTATATCAGTGACACGAGACTCGGAAACTCGAACTATACGATCCCTTCAAAGGTGAGGCATCAAAGTTTTTTGCATACGCCTAGTCGAGGAGGCGTGGCAAATCGGAAAATAAGTACATCACTGTCGATCTTGTCTATTGCTATGAAACTATATATTCCACATTTCGAATGGGACCTATCGATGCTTATTAAATTTTCTAAAAATTAGTTTTCGAGCGTGAACGAGTATCATGCAGTCGGTTGGACCCGACTGCAATAAGTTTACTTGTTTTTCTTTTCTTTGTGCTTTATCAGAGTTTGCATGGGTTGCTCAGTCGCGCTGGCCTCTTGGACTATAGATTATTTAATTGCAATTTGAACATTGTTCCATGATATTGAAAGAGACAATTGCGCTCTTAGAGCAATGCGATGCGAAACTCTGTTAAATTGCCGAAGGAATGCTTACGTACATGTAAGTAATTAAGTACTTATACATACGATCAACGATCAACGATCAAATTACAACATTTAGTATGAATACTAAGCGAAGATTTGCTTCTCTAAACTGTTCAATAATGGCTATGCAACACATACATATATATGTATATATATATTTCTTTATATATATATATATGTATGTATGTACGCATGTATATGTTAAGGCATGTATGTAAGTTGCTAAATTGCTTAAATTAAGTTACATCGCACGCATGTACACACATTTAGATTCTAGATGTACATACATTAATACTTATACTGTTACATACATACATTAACTCATATATCGCACACACACATATATATATATATACATATTGACATATATATATATATATACATGTGTATATTTGTGTATGTAGATGAGTGAGCGTATACTTTCAAAGGTACTAGTGTTTTACTTCGACTTAAGTAATTTGGTTTTTTGAACAACATTTATATCGGAAACGGATTATGGACACAAAGAGTATTCACATATATTCATAGATAATATACACAATTATTTATTCTTGTTTAAGTTTTTAAATTTGATTGATAATTTCTTTTTGGTTTACCGCTTGGAGTTTATCAAACTTATTCACCTTTTTGTTTCTGAAATTATTTAAAAATTAGAAAAAAACAATTTACTTATGTAAATGTACAAAGCACAAAAAGTTGTTAGTGTTTGTTGTTGTTGTTGGTGGTTGTTGGTGTTTGTTGGCGTTTGTTGTTGTGTTATTTTGTGAGTTAAAAAAGGAAACAAATCAAACATTGAAAACAAAGAAAGTCGTTAGAGTTTGCAGACCTATACATATCATATCATCTGATTTTCGAATTCATTTATCCATCAAATATATGTATATGTATGTAGCATGCTTGTTCTTTAACTTTATATATGTATAATGTGTGGCAAATGTGCGATTGGGATGAGTACGAGGCATACAGAAACACGTATATATAACTTATGATGTATGTATGTGCCTGGCGTATGTGTGTGTACGTCATGTAGAGCCAGTTGTTAGAGAACATTTGATTGAAAGCTTTGGAATACCGAAACTGGAAGAATGATCTTCACTTATAATATAAGTTGTATTGGCTAAAATGCACAGAACTCCTGTATGAGTCCATGGCTGCTCCATACGAACGGAAAATCAAGAATTTAGTTTTGCCAATTACATTTTTAAAATGGCTTAGGGATCATGGGAGCTTCTAAAAAATTATTTTCTGGAGTGAGAAAACTCGGACGTTCTTGGTGTAAGTTTTGAGATCGGCACGTGCCGCGTCCACTTGTTGCTCAGCAAATGGTCTTACTTTTTCCTAGAAAATTGCAGAGCTGTGGCATACTTTTGGGCTCGGCAAGGCTTTTGATTTCAGTTGAAAATGTAATTACCTTCAGTGAACCAACTATCGATCTCAAAGGCTCTAAGACTTAAGATCAATATCCAAAAGATTTGATAATATATTATGCCTTATAGAAGGATTGAAAATATACAGGGTATACGATAAGCTCTTCTTTTCAGGTATTACATCTGGGTAGGAATCAGAGAGCTTCTAATTAGCAATACGTATGGATATGACCTTGACAACAAGAGGGTCATAAATGTACAAGAGCTAAGTAAATTTGTGGCTCATACGATGCTGGGATGACTGAACCGATGAGTGGTGAATGACGACTGATGACTGATGACTGATGACTGAAGAGTGATGACTGATGACTAATGACTGATACCGGGTGAATGATGAGTGATGAATGAAGAGTGACGTTAGCAATACTATGCACTGGACATGTTAAAGTTTAGGTGTTGTTTGTTTTTAAATTACCTAACTGATCGCTTTCTGATCGTACTCCGACGTGCTAGTGTTGCCAAACTGTTGTGTTCGACATCACCATTAGCGTGATAAGTGCTTGCTAACAAATGTGTTTGTGAGTTGGCGCCTCCTTCCCCATTTGGCTCAAAACTTATCGAGCCCTGTCGCGATCCTCCTTTGTCAAGGGCTGCCATATCGAGCAGGCAATTAAAGAATGATTGTTTCTATTTTGTTTCGTTTCGTTTGGTTTTGGTTTTGGTTTTGGTTTTGTTTTGTTTCGTTTTGCAGTGCCGTTCGTGCCAGATTTGAGGTTCGATTTTATCATTTTTGTTTGTTATTTTGTGATTGTTTCATGAGTATAGAGACAGTTTCGAGTAAGTGTGTGTGTGTGTTTTGATTTTGTTATTATTTTGTTGTTGATTTTTAATTGTATTTTCATTCGATTCGATTCGATTCGATTCGATTTGTTTCAATTGTTGGTTTGGTTGGTTCGTTGGTTGTATGTAGAGATCAAACGTTGTTGCAAGTTCAATTTTCAGTTTTCATTGTAGATTTGTTGGGTGAGTGGTGAGTATAAAGAGTCATGTTACATTGCAACGCATTAGGATTTTGATTTGTGTTCAAGCATTAAAATGGAATGTAAGAATTATTATAGAATAATTGAAAATGTAATAAGTAGTTACATAACAAATTAGAGATACATAACAAAAAAAGATTTAAGTTTATATATAGATATATATATATACAGATATGAAAATATATATATTTATATATAAATATATATATATTAATATAAAAGTTGTTTTTTTTTATATTCTAAAAAGTATATTTGTTTACGTATTATTATAGATATATATGTATATATATATATAAGTAACATATGTTTATATTATAGTAATGGGCAAATAGCGGGTTTTCTGCTGATTTCATTGATACGTATATGTAGTAGAGTATACCATTTAGAGATGTTTAAAGCTCTATGCATTTTAGAAATGTGTACATGTGTGTGTGTGTGTGATGCTTTCGCATATCAAGAGAGTTTTTTGTTTAATTTTTTGTTTTTGTTTTTTTATATTTCAATTGATGTGGTAAAAACATGCGCAAACATTTTTACAACTCACTAGGTTTTTGAAGAAAATCTAAGAAGTATCTGTGTATATATTTGAGTATGAGAATTATGAGTGCCAATTTGTAGAAAGGTGGACCGGGCAAGTAAATAGAGTTTGATATTGTATTTGCAAAGAAAATCATTTATCGTTTTAGATTGTTTTTGTTATTGAGTTTTGCTTAGCGTGGTGTGGGTGTCTAGTAGATGGTAAATGTTCAACACAAAAGATAAGTATCGAAAAGGTATCTAAGTTTTTTGGTTGCATTTTGATCACATTTCCAGCTTATTTATAATTATTATGAGTTTATTTTTATTGTTGGTTTTTATGCATGCCAAGGTTGTTTGTTTAGTTTAGTTAAGTTCTATGGTTAGATTAGATATGCAAACAGTTGAATTTGTTACCTAACTTAAGACTTATGTAGATGGTTTTGTTTTGCATGCCTATCGTCATATAAAATGGTATAGGAAACTCAACGGCACAACTTGTGAATCAAATAAAAATATATGTTAAATATAGGACATTTGCCATTGTTGTTCTGTTGTTCGAACAACTACTCGTACTACTTCATTTTAGATTCTCTGTTTTTTGTTTTCTTTGCTTTCTTTTCTTTGGTTTTTTTTATTTAATCATTTTGTTAATTCGTTATGTAATTTGCGTTTGCTTTCGCTTGTATTCAAATGTATTTTGATGGCCGCCATCTTAAGCACTATATGTATATATATATAGGGCTTAGACTGGAATTATCCTAATTAGATATACTGATTTGTGTGGGTATATATATAAGGTATATAGGTTAATAGGTTGCAGCACAATGCCGCTCTATGCATACAAATATGAAACGGTGCAGAACTTTATTCGAAAATGGATTAAATTGTGCGATATTAACAAGACTCGCGAATGCAAATCGGCAAAGTGAAATGATACAAACAATTCTATAATCATTGTGGACTTATAAACAGCAATTCACATCTGCTCTAGGCAGCCCAGGGCTGCTTAGATCTGAGATAGGGCATACTTGCTGTGGGGTAGAGAATGATCTAAGTCTAAATGGGTTTAGGTGCGATTTCAATTCGATTCCGATTAAGAAATTTGTCAAAAAACTGTTAAAATCAATTCAGATACCGAATTTCAACTTGAATTTTGTCGTTATGCAAATGAAAATCATATTTATAAAAAAGATTCGTCAAGCCGGTGATAATTATCGTTCTACTCAATAGTGTACTCTGGCCTACCCTTGCAGACGACTTTTTGGAACTATATAAGACGGTGCGCTACGCATTGAGATCTTCATATATATATACGATGTACTCGTTCACGAAGTCAAAGAGAGTATATCCGCGTCATCAGTCTTTGCACGAGCACACAGGGCATTCCTACTGAAGCTAGAGACTTGAAATTACTCCCAGGTGTTGGGGGCGTGGTACATCAGTAATTACTGTACCTTTTGGATTAAATGGGTGTATATGTATAAATCATCCGATATATACCGATCCCATATCTGTTAGATATTCACGTCTTTAGCTAGACGTGGGAAATTAGGAATTTCAATGAAGAATTGTCATATAGGAATATCAATGTCATATAGCTACGCTCAGTAGGTGCTCATCCTGCATCTGGATGCTCTACATTGCCTGGCCCGAACAGACATTATGGAACGTAAGCCAATTCGAACGAGTATTGGGCAGTCGGCTACGCCCGACACCATACAAATTTAAAGTATGAATTGGAGCAGGTTAGCGCTTGCGTGGGGTCTGCAAGGGTAGCTCAGTTGATTTGTTTCTTGTATCTTGGTTTTACTCAAGTTGTTTGCACAGAGGGTAATTTATGTGTATATAGTTTGATTGCTGTACATCGATTCGTTAACTATACGTAGTTGTGATCATAATCGGGGAGGAAATTGAAAAATTCAGATAGTTGGAGTTGACTCGAATGGCCTAGGCCATTGGCAACTGGCAATTGGCAATTGGATTATTGTTAAAGGGTTGGTAAGGTCTCGAACCCGAATTGAAGCTTATTTCGAACCTAGATTGGTGAGCGAGTGAGTGGAGCAAAAAAGTAATTTGTGTGGAGTTTTGTAAGCGAAAACATAACCATTGCATTGTAAAGATTTGTTACATAGGTGTTGTAATTGTAGTTGGTTTTTTGTTTTGATAACTAGATATTTAGAAATTAGTTGGGTGTCTATGAAGAAAAGTATCGCATAATGCATGTAAACTAGTGTATGTTGATGCCTATATTTATATATAGTTAGTTAGTTATGCACGTTCCTATGCGAGTATGTACACATGCCTCTAGCCGAAATTGTTGGTATTTGTTACTTGCAGAAAGTTGTAAAATGGCAAAACGGTGAAATAGGAGCTTATAAAAGGCAAAGTAAAATCAAGCGAAAGATATTTTGTATTTAAATAGATTATATACCGGCTCCTCGACGGCCGTTGGGCTATATTTACGATCATCATCATCTTCGGGCTTCTTCCGCTATCATTTGCCCAATTATCCAATTACAAGTATTCAACGACAATTTGCAATTTTTGTCAATTAGTCAGTGTTAATTTTTCGATTGTTTGTGCAGTTAACAAGAATAAAACAATGTATGTAATTTAATTACTTTTGTTTCTCTCTTAAGGCGCTCAACGAATTCTTGATTTTTCATACTTTTAATGAATGGACTGTGACTTTACAATTACATATGCCTTCTATGGGGAACGTGATCAACCATCATAAAAAAAATAATAAATATACGAAATATACGCAATATACGAAACTGAGAATCTTTTTGTTTTTTTTTTTTTTGCTTTTCTGGTCTTAGCCCAAATAACTTAAGTGAATATTGATAATTGTTAATCTATGGATTAAGTCAAGTAATGAATTAATTTATTCTACAGTTACCTAAAAGAACAGCAAACATACGAGAGTCAGTTACAAACTTGACAATCAAATATATATCAACTCTTTAACTCTACCAATATATGTATTTGACTACGAATAATTATTTTTCGCTTCAATTCATATCAGTTTGGATCGAATGTTTGTAGCCAAATGATGTTCTCTCCGAAAAATGCACCACGTTTATTTTCATATCAATTATTATCTTTTCGTTAGCCAATGCGACTGCCTTCAAGTGCAGCCAAAGTGCATTACTTGGGGAAAAACACAAATGTGAAACGCAAAAGAAAAGCACACGACTTTTTCCATCACTCAGCTGCTCAATTTTTTTCTTATTCGTTTTGTTCTCCTAGTCGAAGGAGGAAACTCTCTCGTTGGAAAACATTTTTTAAATTTCATATGGAAATTGATATCAAAGAATTAAATTTTCTTTCTTTCTTTTTTATAAAAACTAAATATAAATTTAAGTTAATAATAAATAAATATGTTTAAGAACTGCACGAATTTCTTACTAGAACATTGTGTTAAATTGTGTAATTAAAAGCAAATTAGAGTTAGTTTAAATTATGAATTAAAATAAAATAATATTTTAAAATTCTTAATTAGAAAAATTATTGATTATCAAAACTCAATCTCAATTTTGCTTTAAGGTACTGGCAAGGAAAATAAATTAAAATTTTGAATATAAATATTTAAAATACATCGATTTTATTTTCATTTCAATGCAAATTTTCTCTGAAAAATATTTTTAAATTTTATATAAAATAATTTATTTTCTTCAGTTCAGGAAATAACACGAAAGATTAATAGTTGAAGTGATAACGAGCACTGAAGATATCTGAAGTAAATTAGCTAAAATTGTGAGAAATTGAATTTTTATCAGGTCTCGAACGTCGAAAGTAGCTGAAGCTGAAGTTGAAGCTGAAGTGTTGCTATCTAAAAGTTCAAGAGAGAAACTTCTAATCGCTCTCAACTTCTTTTTGCAGAATAATAGATTTGTGGCAATCGATTTTTAATTGACTTTCGATTTCCCACTTTATTATCGATCGGATCACATGAACCACAAAAGTTCATCGAGAGATGGAAAAAGTTCTAATTGTGTGGCTTATCGATTTTTCATTTCGTTGCATTTGCTGATTATGTTTGGTTTGAAAAGAAAAGTATGCGAAAAGTTTTTTTGTTTGTTTTTTTTGATTTCTTTTTTTTGTTTTAGATTAGATACATATGTGTCTCAACAGATACATTTACAAATGTGTTAAGCGTGAGGTTGCATATAAATTGATTATATACCTCCTTCCAATTCTGCATTTATTATTAGTTAAGCAAAATTATCAGTATTTGTTGTTGTCGTACATTTAATTGTATTGTTTTAAGTTATGTTCGAGAGTTCATTGTTAAAAACATATGAGAAGAGAAATCATAATATTTATTAATCAAATATTTCATTGAATTAAATGTGCTTATTTGTAGTCGACTCAGTGGCCTAGATTGGATCCTATAATTGGATTTCTCTCATAAGTCAAATGAATTTTACGAATGAATTGAATTACTTGGTTGGATTTCCGTTTAGTTCGTGTTTTAGTTGACTTGATATTTAAGATTAGAGCTTATAGAGCTTACATATCAATAGAGGATCCAATCCATGTCAAGCTGAATCGTTCTCTTTTATTATTAATATGCAATGTCCTTGTAGTTGGCCTAAAGTGTTTTTTTTTGCGTTGAGCGTGAGTTGAGATTTCATTTAGAGTGATTAGACATAATCTATACACATATACATACAGCTGTGTGTACATATATTCATACTTGATTAATGACAATTAAACAGACAGGACACAATCTTGAATGATGGTGTAACAGTGACAGAAATAAATAGCCAAAAGAAATCGTAATTGTAATTTATTGTAGATATAATATAGTAAAGCGACATCTGACGACGTCTTGGAAATGAAACTTAAGTTTTTTCTTTTATACCTAGGCACAGATCCCTTAAAATACGTATTGTTACTTGATCACAGGTGACTGTGAATATTGTGATACTTTAGCCCTGCGAGTCATTGAAATCATAAGGCTAAGCAAGCAGAATCTTTTTGTTTTCGCAACCATTGGGCTGGGCTAGGCTGGGCTGAGCTGCGCTGGGCTGGGCTGATTGCTCTTATTGTTAGGCTAAGTAGCTGGAGTACGAATTTCGCGGTCTTTGGCTTTAGGTATATACGATATGGGGCAACTTACCGGCATGCCTGAATCAATCTGGCCGAATCTTGTATTTCTCCAGGATTCCAATATGAGAAAACCTGCATAGATTTTACCAACTGACAGTTTGCCCTTGTTCAACTGATCGATGGGTGGAACGAGCAGATTCAACATTTTCTTGGCCTGCAATGGCCAGATGTTGGTGATGGTTTCCCTGAGCTCTAGGTCCGCCTGGTCCATTTCCTCAGCTACATGATAGCCAAAATAATAGAAATATTTTATGAAATATATTTGCTTTTCTCTCTTTCAACTTACGCGCTCGCATTTTAATGCTAAGATTCTCCCGAATCAGAGCAAATAACGTCGTCGTGAATTGGACTCTCAATTCATCGTCCAATGGCATATTCATCCGTATTAGTTTCTTGTAGGCAAGCCGGTTGGGACACTTATTACCGAAACCCAATGGAGGATCCATATTTTTCAGCATGTCATACATTTCCGTGTAATGAATTCTACCACTATATAAATATTGTTTTTATGTGTTGCCAACCAACAGCACAATCAGAAAGAAACATAATCAGTTCTTCACTTTCAAATGGGCAGACCAAGACAATCTATTCGATGTAACCGAACCCCAAGTACACGGAAACACAAGATCTTGTTGCAAGAGTCTTGTGAGGGACAACAATATCAACAACGAAACAGAGACACAGAGGGACGAAAACTCAAAATATAGACTGTAAAGTTTCTGTAATAAACAAATGAGTTCGAAGGCGAAAAAAAAAACAAAAACACTGTTGGGGACTGTCGATCTCTGAAGATCAAATGTTGATATATAGTAAAAGGATTTAAACGAAAGACAAAGACAGTTACTGCTGGCAGGGTAAGTTATGGCATTATAGCCAAAGTCGAAATACGATATCGAAATTTAGTCATATCAATTTGCAGATGTTTAGTTATAATAGAGTCCGAGAGACTTGTGTATTAACCAAATAGAAATAATTATCTGTGTGCACGCGTAGCTGTGTTAAGACCCTCGAACGGAATTGATATGAAACAAATACGATCAAATAATAATCATTTAATATTTGTTGAGAGTGCGAATCGAGTGTAAAAGTGTGAAGTAGAAAGGAAAATCAACGAAATTAAACGGGGTTCGGGTGTTAGGTTCGGAAGAAAGGAAAATCACATGGGAACTATCGTTGGGTATACTGAGAAATGAATGTAGTTATATACATATATTTAGACATATATATATTAAACTGATAATTACGTCGCATTTGGATCATATTCCGCCCATATGCGCACAAATTCGTCTAAGTGATGAGCACCCAATATACTGGAGTCCCTCGTTAGATAATCAAAATTATCCATGATGACGGCCACGAACAGATTCAACATTAGAAACGAAC
The DNA here is from genome assembly GCF_003285905.1 of Drosophila hydei. Lineage (NCBI taxonomy): Eukaryota > Metazoa > Arthropoda > Insecta > Diptera > Drosophilidae > Drosophila > Drosophila hydei. The sequence continues at coordinate 254,806 of NW_022045854.1, forward strand.
AAAAGAATATAAACGATACGAAATAGGCGTAGGCCAAAGTCGAGCCGCAGTACTCTCCAGCACCCTTCTCGGCATCGTCGTCGCAGGCCTTTCCCTTCAGGCAGGCCAGCATTATATTTGGCCACGCCTCGCCCGTCGCACATCTTCGAGGGTGGTAGGTGGTCGTCGACAGGTGAGAGCAAACGTGAACGATAAGTATACCAAAAGATTGCAATCAATTTTTATGTCTATCGTGCCTTTCCCGAGGATTCGAGTCAGTTATAGTATGTTCTACGTAAATGCTGATTTACTTATGTATGCATGATAGTGGCATTTAGTAATTAACTAAGTACGTATTGGTTTGCTTTTTCGCTTGTTCTCATGTTATACATGTGGGTGTATGTACATGTGTATTTACAGTTAACTCAATACATACATACGTATATGCTCAATTTGTTTAATATAGTTGTATAATTATAATTTGAATACATACTAAATACGCAATACATACATATCATATATATATATATATATATATATATATAAATAAATATATATATATCACAGATGAATGTAGTATATGTATATATATATATATATATATATATATATAAATATATATAGATATATACATAAATATATATATATATATATATATATATATATATATGTGAGTGATTATGTGTGTTCTAGGATACTTTATCATTGGCTATAGGATATATCCTAGTCGAGCATTTTACTTACACATATATACTCTAATTAGAAAAGTTTTCAACTACAACTTTAATCCTGTCTTACTTTAGTCAACAGATAATATTAAAGTCTATCAAAGTTTTCGATAAAATGTTTCTTATATAGGTATATTATAAGCATATGTAAATGTAAATAGATTATATATCTATGCGTACTTGCTTAGAGCAAAAAATAATCTAGTCAATAAATACTTCACTACGAAAAAGCTCAACTTTCATTGGGTTTGATCAAGAATTTACATAGTTTTGTTCTGCTATAAGATCTAAGATTACACTAATCTACAACTTTAATAATTATTCCTCTATATGCGAACAACTTTATATTCAAGAAAATGTTGAATATAAGAACTTTATTTTCCTATTCAGCCAGAAAAAAACAGAACCAATTTCAGATGTATACGATTATATCTAGGTAGTTGTGAATCCTCATTCTCTCTCATTAGCATATGCTTCTTAAAGCTGAAACTGATAAATATTTATACTTGTCTGATTTTAGAATATGGCACTAAGAACTATAAAATAATACGAAAGCCATGTGGCATTTAAATAAGTCAAATTCTAACTATAAAATACATTTTTGAAGTGCCGAAACAATAGAAATAAATCTTAATCTGAACTTATCACATCTAGGCACGAGTTCTGTAACAGAAAATCTGCTATCTTTGACTTTAGACCTTATAAAGGACAATAGAGGAAACTAAAGGACTTGCTATTGTTTGGAATGTTCAAAGGTTCGGCTAGGAGATAGCATGAGCCCAGTTTTAAAGTATCTTAGATCTGGGGGGACAGCCATGTTTCAGTAAGTATTTGTAGGTCTATGTTGTTTGTATATATGTACATACATATGCATCTACTTATATTTATATATTTTTATTTTTTTTCTATTATTTTATGGGTGTTGTCCTCGCTGTTCATACAGTTACCAAGTATTTAGCATAACTACTGTGAGAAACATTTGTCAAAAACTAAAAATAACTTAGCTCAATCAACTTAATTGCAACTGCAACTGCAACTGCAACAACTGCAACGCCAACAATAAAAGTGCAGAACTTTGCCAATTAAAATTGCGTTTGATAAATTGTTTTTGTTTTTGTTTTTGCTTTTGGAAAGACACACACATACATACATACATACATACAGGGGAACAGTTTGGTTACATAATACCATATCTGAAACAACGCTAGCAATGATCTATATACACAGGGACGAAATTCTCAACTATTTTTGGTTTTTGGTTCTAACATATTTGCAATAATCAAAATTGTACTCAAATCACTTGAAGTCCTCAACTTTCGACTCCTTTCACACAAACACAAAAAAGGATAAAAAAAGATACTTGAGTGGAAATGCGCTGTCGAAGGCTAATGAGCTCTCATGTTACTAGTATACAGTTATGTATGTATGTATTATAGTCAAGCTACCATAAGTCCGACTTGCCGGAATTGTGTTGCTACGAATAGTATTTACTGCCTTGTAGTACATACATACATAGAGGCTTATGCTGGGGGCATTTACGAGCTTTCAACTGGCCAAGAAACCCAGTTGAGCAGCCTCAATTGATGCAGCTAAAGCTTAAACGGAAGAGCGACATTTGAGCAAAGAAATAAAATGTATTTCTTTATTTTTAAATTATAGAATATATCTAATTAGAATTGTAATATCAAAAGGAATCTTATGCTACCGGAGATTTCAATTATACAGATCTGAAATACGTTTTCAAATTACTTTTTAGCTGAGACAGGCCTGCCGAGGGTCAGCTGGCTGCTCACTCATTGAGTTGGTAAAAATTTTCAAAGAGAAACTTTTATGAAATATTTAATGGGCAGGAGTAGTATTTTCAGTTACTTTAATATCGCTAAGAGAACATGGGCACAGAGGTTACAGCAGCTCAGACTAATGGCTTTCAGTTTAGGTCTTTCGTATCTTCAGAATACATATTCGGACTTAGCAAATCACTTGTCTAGCAGAATAACCATTTGTCCCTAGCTATTGATCAGAGAGCTGGTAAATGCCCGAGGTATGTTTTGATTCATTTCTTTTACTTAAGTTTTTTGAGTATAAATTAGTTACTACGAGAAACAAAAAGTAAAGCTGGATGTGAAATCTAGTTATGTATGTACATTATATATATATATAGTTGCTGCATGATGAAACTTCTACTACGGCTACACTGCCCAACACAATCAAGACGTTTGCACCGAGCTAAGTTTACTTACGCACTGGCAAAAAGGTTTGATTGTCGCAGTGATAAATAGTTTGTTAAGGGATCGAAATGTACAACAATTTGACATCCCATCGAGTCGACTACTCTGTGTACTCTATTGCTTTTCGGCGTGGGTGGCGGGCGTCTTGTCATTGTAATTGTCGGCTTAACACCTGACCACGTTTGTTGTCGCTAAGAATCTAAGTTAAGTTTTAGGATAAACTTGCCTAAGTTAATTGATGCTATCTAATGCTAGAACGAATAATTCTTAGTTTCCCATTAATAGTTTAGAAATATATGTAATAAAATACTACAGTGGGGTTGGCCAGCCAACTGCATCACGTATACGACTCGTGTAACACGAGAACAGAATTCTATTAAATATTATTATATGTTTATTCATTAATGCTAAGGTAGCTTGTATATTAAATGTGGGAATATAACTATGTATATGAATATACATATACATACATATATATATACTATAAGCTATATATATAGATATATGTATAGGTATAAATAGGTATACTTATTGTTTGTCTTAACTATGGAAAATCGAAAATTTGCTTAACAAACAGTTTAGTTTTATTTAAGTCTATGCGATTAGTCGGAAATGTTTTTAAGATTTACATACCTGAAAAGCAACATGACGCCTTGTTCAAATGACTGGAAGTTGTTGTGCCTAGTAATAGAATTTTCCACTGTACCTAGTTTGATATTTCCGAATACCTATGCACGATTTAAATATCGGTAAGTAATATTAATTATTTGAGTGTGTATTTGTAGCTATAAGATATGAAAATGTCCTGGAACACATAACACAGTTTCGCCCTTGGAATATATCACACATATGTCCTAATTGACTTGCATAGCTCTCCGTTTGTATCGGAGGTATGTGACCCACAGTTGCTGAAACATATTACTCATATAGCCACCTACTTCAAGTTTCTCTCGTTACATACGAAATGGGCGAATATAATACAGGCTTTGTTAGCCAGAGATACAGGTTCAAGGGTTCCTAATGCAGATGATATCAATGTAAATGTTTTTATGGACATAAAGATGTTCTCTAGCGGGTAAATCAAAACAAATCAAAACAGATACTGGAAAGGTGCTCCCTGAATCGTACTGAGCTCGAATGAACTTTGCTATGAATTACGGGGAAATTGCATGGGTTAATATGTGGATTGAGGTTTCTTGAGCCGAATTCTAACGCAACATAATAAATTGGCAAATGTCAAGTCACTAGATTGATTACAAATGTGAAAGCTGGCGCAAACCGCAGGCAGCGAACCGTAAAATGTTTAACTAGTGTTTCGTACAGCTGTACAACTTAGGCATATATTGATTTTTTCAAGTGTATTATACATTTGTACTGCTTGAATGTCGAACGAATGCTTGTGAGCAGAACTTGCAACAATAATATTATAAGAAATGAAGATGTATAAGATATCGTACTAACTAGTTAGCTATATTAACTACCGCGAACTTTAAAGTATAACTATAACCATAACTATAACTAGAACTATAACTATAACTACAACTGTAGCTACAATTTCAATTCCAACGATTGCATACAGATAAAGCTGGTGATGAATGAGCATTGTGTCATCAGATCATATGGATGTCAAATTACTTAGTTATGCTTGTGAGTGTAAGATATATAAATGTTGCTAACTACAGCCATCCCAAGTCACAAAGGACGGCAGATTGAGTCAGTGAGAAATGTTGTTTATATCGAATGGTAATCATTCACCGTTTGTGACTTGCTCAACATGAAATCAACTGTTGTTGACTGTTTAAGCATAAATATACATATGTTTTTAGTAGTTAAGGCACGAGAATGTCCTCCTGGACGTGTTGAGCTTCTCAGTTTGATTTCGATTCAAAACTAATAATAGTTACAGTTAAAGTTACAGTTTCACTAATACATGAATGAGTTAATTAGTTATGTAGGTATGCGCTTGTCTGTTGGTTGTGCCATCGTTAATAGACACTAAGAGTTAGTTATACTAAGGTACAACCGTATTCTTCGTTTACCGAAAGAGCAGCATGATTCCTCCAGAGAACGATTGGAAGTTATTGTGACGATTCAGTTGGGTGTCCGGATCATACTTTATGTTGCCGAATACCTTTCAGTTTGTGAGATATTATAATTGGTTTAGATTATTTATTACATATTGTAAGACTAGTTTCAAGTTGGTCAAGTTGGCCTAAATTGACCAATTCCAAATGTGTCTTAGCAAATAGAAATCATTTACATATATACATATATCTCAGCACATACGTATATATATATAATGAATGGGCTCTTTGGAGTTGGAGTGGTCTAAATATATTTCTACACCTAACATTAACCTAGACAAAAACGAAACAAAGAAGAGAACACTAAGCACTACAGCTAAGCTCTAACCTAATTAAAAATTTCAGCTTCTCCTATGTTGACAGATCGGTTCTACGCCCTATTGTGCGTATCTTGCTATATACATAGAGGTTGTATTCGTAAAATTAGTTAGATTTGGTTGTAATATTTCAGACTAACTGCTAGGTGTTGTATGATGCTTATAAAAATATAAATTAGATTGTGGTGGCAGTGAGACGATCTTTGTTTTTGTCTTAAGAAATGAGAAAACAAAGAGAAATTATTGTGTTTCCAAACGATGATTAAATGATAACTCATGTATGTCTCCTGACTTTGGCTGTGTCCCAATAGATCCCAAGTCTGATGTTGGCTATATAACCCGAAATCTGATAATGAGCAACAACTTTTCTAATGTGTTATATATTCGTGTTTCACTTGCGATTCACATATTTTGTTCTTTTTATCTTTTTGGTTCGACTCTCGTAACACTCGAAAGACAAATTGAGCTTGCGAGCGGACACACAGACTTACCTGCATGCCAATAATGGCGTATATAAAAAATAGCATTGCAATAAGCAAACAAACATATGGAAGTGCTTTAAATGATTGTACAAAGGTCCACAGGAGAATTCGTATTGTATATCCTTGTCGAAGCAATTTGATAAGACGCGCCGCACGAAACAAACGCAGGAAGCCAACGTTGATTGAGTTCGACTGTAAAATATTATTGGTCAAAGGGCGAGAAGAGAGAGAGAAAAAAAACAGAAAAACACAACATAAGGAGAGTAGATTAGAGAGATGGTGTATCGTTGAGAAACCGATGAGATATATTCGAGACGATATATTCGAGACGAGCTGCCTTGCGGCACCCTTCGAATATAGTCTCAGTTTAGTTTCTTCTTTTTTTCAAATAGGTTCGTTAGTTCTTAGTAGCAGCTAGTAGTAATAGTAATAGTAGTGGTAGTAGTAGTAGTAATAGTAGTAGTAGTAGTAGTAGTAGTAGTAGTAGTAGTAGTAGTAGTAGTGGTAGTAGTAGCAGTAGCAGTAGCAGTAGCAGTAGTAGTAGTAGTAGTAGTAGTATTAGTTAGAGTAGTAGTAGTTTTAGTAGTATAAAAGTTATATTAGTAGTGGTGCAGTAGTAGCAGCTGTTGTAGGTTCTAGTAGTTGGTGGTACTAGTAGCTAGTACATAATAAAAAGTACATACATATACATATTGGTAGTTAAGTAAATTAGTAGTTAATAGGGTAGTTTGACTGGTTAGCAATGACCGAATCGTTAAAGAATAATTTGAATTAATTTTGAATTGGTTAGTAAAAATGTTGAAATTTAAATTTACCTTTTCTATGTATATATATAAGAATTAATTACAAAATAATTACAATCAAATTTGCATAATAGGTATATTTACTCCGATATATATTAGTATATATATAGGATAATAATAATAATAATTATAAAAGAAAATTTAGATTCTTTCCGACAAAATGCTAAATAAAATGTGTTTCGAACTGTTTGTACCTTAATCAAAATACAGCAAATGCAAATATACATATGTTTTGATTGAATTGAAATTTTTGTTTTTTTTTTAATTTTTGTGTTGAATTTTATCAAAAAACTATTAAGAAATTTCTTGTATCAGTTTTAAGTAAACTGTAGTCTGTTTCTGTATGTCTGTGTCTGTGTGTGTATATGTGTGTGTGTGTGTGTGGGTGTTGACTACCACACCAATACAGCGTAACATGTGCATTTGTATTTTGGTTTTTTAAGATGCTGATACTAATTACAAAACAGTTTTGAAAATGTGTCAAGTATTTGGGCCTTGGGTTGAAAAGTTCTAAGCAAAATTTGAAATTGTTTTTGGTTTTGGTTTTTATACTGTACTAAACTATCTGGGCGAGTTTTAGTTTATTGCAATGGAAAAAGACAAAAGCATAAGGATATAATAAGATACACAAAGAAAATTTTAATTACGAATAAAAACTAAAAAAAAATTTCTTTCCATATATATTTTTTTTTGTTTTTTTTTTTATTGTATGTACATTTTTTTCATTTGTTTCTTTTTCTCTTCTCTGTTGTTGTTTTTGTACACGTTTCATTATTCAAATTATTATTATTCATTTTTTGTTTTTGTGTAAAAGTAAGTTTGTTATGTAAGAATGTAGAGAGCAGTCAAGAAGTATGGATAAGCTGTTAGTTCGGTGTTCGTAGACATTTGAGGGGCCAAAAACAAAAAACCGATTTAAAAACTTTGACCAAAATATTTTACTAATCAGCTGTTGTTGCATAATATAATTTACAAACAATGCACAGATACATGCAAACGTGTCAGTCACAGCTATGAGCGCTGTCACCGTGACTGTGACGGTGGCAGTGACTGTGAGCGTGACAGATCGTTTGTATGGATAAGTGCTTTGGCAACCCGCTGACTGGGGGGACGCATACCGCCTCGACGTGGCCTCTACGTAAGTAGTTAAGATTAAAAATAAAACAGTTATAGATATATATATATATAAACGTCTGTGTGTGTGTGTGTGAGTGTATGTGTGTAGTACAATTGTCGTTGAATAAATATGTACATATGTATATGCAGGTGTGTTTACATAGATGTAGTTTACAACAATGCTCTGTTGCTATCGCTATAGTGAAGCAGTTAGGAAGATGGTGCGAGATGATGACATTAAGAGAGAAAACTAAGCTTGAGATTGAGACGAACCGCAGTACGCATGTGTTCGCTGTATACACACTCAAAAACATGGGCAAATATCTGCATGGAAAGAGTTAGTCGATGCCTATTGGAAGGGAAAACCAGGATTCGATTCGCTTCGATTCGAGCCGATTCGATTAAATTCGAGTCGATTCGATTCTCCTCTAACATGATGGGATATAAGTAAGCATTATTAATGAAAAATATCTATATTTAGTAATACGATTCGTATACATTTTGGCATTAATTGTATCTTGGCCAATATCCATATCCAAGGGTAACAGCACTACGATAAATGATAAGGTTTATGATATTTTCTGTTCACTAGAATATGTTGAGCTAATGAGCAGCTAAATACATATACAATACTTATGTATATATATATATATGTATGTGTTCTCGTTATTATCAAGAATTTAGTTGATTTACTACGGAAGAGAAAACATCAACGATGCGATGTGAATATAGTTTGGAATAGTTTGGATATAGTAAAGCAAAAGTTTAGCTAATTTGCTAATAAATATAATTTGATTTTAATTTTTTTTTTCGGGTTTTGTTGTTCATAGATACGTTAATATAATTGGAAAAAAAATCAAAAAAAGAAATAGATTTCTTTAGTTTTAGTTTTGGTTTGTTTACTTACATCCTGTTGGATTGTCAGAGAAACCATGTTCAATTTGAAATTTGTGTGGATTCGGATTCAGATTCAGATTCAATTCAGATTCGGTATTCATGAATCAATCAACAATCAATTTATAGAACTCATGGCAACCGCATTGCGACCGAAGTTGACAAGTTGTTTGCATTTCGGAACAATATCGAGAACGGCAAATCCAAAATTTGCACGGATAGTTTTTAGTGTTTCGGTTCAAGTTTCGGTTTCGGTTTCGGTTTCGATTTCGACAGCAGCCAAAGGATGAGTTTCGATTCAAGACAGTTTCAACGATAATGAAATGTGTGATTTGCAGTGTTTGCAGTGTGGTCGAACGTTGATTCATTTTGTAATATAGATGGGTATATTTGGTTGTTGTTGTTCATTTTATTAAGTGTTATTTTTTTTATCATTTAATTGTTGTTTTTATTATTGAATTATATAGAATATTTTATTTGCCATAACGAGTACGTATTGGTATATTTTTTATGTCATTTTAATCGAATTGCGGTTTTCATACGACGTTGTTGGCGGCGTTAAGGACAGTCGATTAAGTATTTTTATTATTTTCCAAGGAAAAAAATAACAAAGAAATAATTAAAGTAGAGTTGAAAATTAGTAATAATAGTTGAATTGAATTTCTTGCAGTTTGCAAATATATAGATATATATAAATCAATGAAAATTTGTGAACAGAATTAGTGTTCGTGTGTTTTGTTGTATAGTGTGTTTCGAGAATATTGTTTATGCTTCTCTTTTTAGTTCTCTCACGCTGCTGCTCTATTAAGCCTTGTATGTCTCTACAGTCCCATATAGCGTGGGCTTATACTACGTATGCATAATTGTATTGTTGTTTATCAACTGGCTCTGAATCGAGTGTTGCCTACAATCTAGTGAGGGGTTTAGAATCACATGATGATGCCGAATGATGAACCTTACATACCTGAGGCAGTTGTCGAAAAATACATATACATCTATAGAAGGTATGGGAATCTCTTAAAGTATCACGTGAACAAAGCAAATGTAAGCAGCAGCATAAGCCTAACAGCACCCAATAGCCTTCAATTGCCATTGAGTACTTCGTACATTCAGAGAGAACTTTAGCAATTTGCAGCATGCATCGTAGCAATCTAAGCAATGCTTCTTGCATCATAACATAAGACTATGGACTACGGTTTATTATTAGCTACTATCGGCCAACAGCTCGATGGACCGATCGATCGATCGTCTCGTCTCGTCCCGTCGCGTCTTGGCATATGAAAACAGCAAAAAACGTGTTCAGGCTTATTGAAGAAAGTATGTCAAGTAGAGGTAGAATCTTCAGAGGAGATAGAGAATGAAAGGGGTTGTAGACCCGTAGTTGGTAAAGAGGAGATAGTGGAAAGCTCTACGTTCGAGGCACCTAGTTAAAGTAGTTAAAAGTAGTTAGAATAGGCAAGAATACAATGTTCATATTCTTGCCATGTGCTGAGAAGCCAGGCACTCTAAGTATCCATATGGACATTACATCATGCGAACAAGTTTGCTATATACAGTTTATAGAGGCTATACGTAAGTATATGTTTGGTATTTGAAGAAAGTCTGTGAGTGCACATAGAACTGAAATCCTTGTTAGTACCTTTAGATATTGCTCTGCCGGCCAATGTTACTATTACTTACATTCACCACTCTCGTCAGCTAGATAACTCCACTTACACACTTAGACACAATCGAGTTCGTGTTCGCATTACGAATCAATCTTTGTTGAATGGATCGATGTTTCAGTTATGGCTTTGTATAGTATTGCTTTTTCTGTGTGTGTGGGTGTGTATGTGGGTGGGTGTGTCATCAATGCTTTTGACCGAGTTTCGAGTTTCGAGGTTTCGAGTTTTTGAGTTTTTATTGCAAGTTTTCATGTTTCTTATCATGTCAAACAAAAGAATGCAGTTTTTGTTTTGTTTCTTAGATCGATCAATCAAATCCATGCGCAAATACTGAGCAAAAGAATGTGAAATATAACAACTGTTGCATAACTTCACAGAACTATAGGTAAGACGCCTGAAAAGCTGCTTCATTTCTTTAGTTACTCTTTGTCTTCAATTTGTTAACATATTTATTTGAATTGCTTATCTATTCTCTTTTGGCCAAGTGCCAAAGAGAGTGTTCATAAATAATCAGATTGAATACTGTAGTGAAGCTTGAGAGAAATATATAGATATATTCGTGGTTTCAATTGATGCTTACAGCAGACCCTCGGATCTGTTGTTCTTCTTATGCATCGGACTTCTGCTAACTGAATGTCTAGATATTAACATTATTCTGTATAGTGTGAAGGTTATGCAAGTCGTCACAAAGCAGTTGATTAATCAAAGTTCCAATCAAATCAAGAAAGTATGATAAAGAAATGAAGAACTAAACAAAGTGACACCCATCCAGCCGCTTTACAAGTTTATCTACCAACTTGACTACAGACTTAGACACGCAATTTAAAAGAGAAGTAGATACAATCGCAATTCGTGTGCTTTGCAACAGAAAATGGGAAAAATCACAGATATACTATGTATATATAAATATATATAGGCGCAACGGAAGGAAACAAAGAAGTTGATTGAAACAAGGCGAACGAACTATCCTCGGTGAACCGAAAATCCAAATACCCCTACAATCATATACATTTAAACAGTTATGTATGCCAAGTTGCATAGCTTTGATCTTGAGAGCTGCTCTACACTAAGAAAGAAAGAAAGAACAAAACTGGAAATATATAAAATGCATTTCTCTGATCAAGTCTTTGACTCAGTGCAACTATGAAGGGCTTCACTTATATTATATAGCTCTATATATATGGCAATGGAACTTTTTTGTGCCAGAAGCAAACAGATTTCTTGAGATCTGAAAATCTTTTATAAAGAACTTATAAGTCGAGCTTTAAAAGTTTTAGTTAAGTTCGTTTTCAAAGCAATATAAAAGTTAAGAATCAGAACCAGAATCAGAATCATTTACATAGAAATATAGCTAAATATATTTGTTAATTGGGGCAATACGCAAGTTAGTATTAAATTGTTAGACTCGCCGCAGGTAAATGATAGCAGAAATAAATGCAACTCTTTAATACAAATGTGAGTGGAAAAACTGTTGTCGTTGGGGTGAGGGAGAAAATGAAGAGGAAATGTAATGGGAAAATATAAAATCTAAAAAGCTTAGTTTGTAGGTAAGTGAAAAGTGCTTAGCAGTAAAAGCGAAAGCTAAATCATTGACTTTTTTACACATAGGATTTGAAAAATGCAATTTCTGTGTAGATTGTGTTTCGTACTTACATCGTGCTGTTGGTGTTGAAATTTGTTGTACATGTCGATGTAGTTGTTGATGAGTTATATATATATATATATATATATATTGAGATATGCACACATATATATATATATAAATATATAGATAGATAGATATATACGTATGCATATGTGTGTGTCGTTTGGTGTGTGCATTGGATAACACATACATACACATACACACACACATGCATAGCAGTAATTGTTGGATGACAACATGTTTGTAATACAATTCAATTTGTTGATTGGGTTCGTTTCATATTTCATTTTGTGGTAGTTTTTTTTTTGTTTCAATTAATTTTGTTCGGTGAATTTGTTTTTCGTTTTCGTTTTTGTTTTTGTTTTTGTTTTTGTTTTTGTTTTTGTTTAATACAAGTTGTGATTGTGATGAACGAGTTAGTTGCATATTCATTGCATTTGGTAGTTGGTAATTGGTATTTGGTATTTGGCATTGGTGTTGTAATTACATAGTACATGTGTGGGTGTTTATTTTATTGTTGTTTGTTTTCGTTTTTATAATTTTTGTTATTATTGATATCGTGTTGGGCAGTGATAAACGTGATGTTTTGTTTCCCGATGGCCAATTTATAGGTGGGAATATTTATTGATAGAGGCATTTGTATAATATAATTGATGTTTACATACGCACACATATATACATATATATGAGTGCACATATGTGTGCAGACACACATACATGCAGATGCATATGTGCATGTACATAGCGCACATACATATATATATATATATATATATATATATGGACATGTGATAAAGGCGTATAGATTTGCATGTGTTACATAATTCATACATTAATATATGTGAAGGGTGTAAATTGTTGTTTGATTGCGTGAGTGTTTTATTTAATTATATTTTTGCATTCATCGTTTTGTTTTTGGTTTTTTTTGGATTGATTCGGATTTGGTTTTCCCGATTTTGAGACCACATTTCGTATTTGGTATTCGTTTTCGTACACAAATAAATATGAAAAAGGAAATCAAAAAGAAATATGATTATTAATTTCTGTATTTCGTGGGAGTTTATAAAAGAAATATTAATTTTTTATTTGTTTTTCTTTTTGTTTTTGCTTTTTGTTTTAGTGTCAAATCAAATGTAAATTTGTTAATAACAATTGCTCGTGTGCCTGTGTTTAGATACATATATAAACGGCAGTGTCAGATGTAGTCTATGTCCCTTTGTGAAGACAGAAGGCGTAAGGACTGCAAGTAACCCTGCGGTAGGCAGTTCAAACGTCCATCTATAACATAAACACTTTAAGATCCTTTGTTTCGCTCATATCCCAAAATATTTAGTATGCAATTACGATTTGATGCGCAAGAAAGTTACCCCAAAAAGGCTTTGGCCCTCCATTGATATTGTCCATATAAATGGTATATGCGTGGCTCAAAGCTTCAGATATATACTCTGACCCACAATCCCAATCGGCTCAAATCAACTTCAGTTTTTCATCAATAATCAACTTAAAATTTGCATAGGAAATTAAATTTTGCATATGTCATATACTCTCACTCATATGTATTCTGGTCCGTTCGTTTAAGATCATAAGTCGCTTGACCCCTAGTCCGTATATTGCATATAAATGTGGCTTAAATACATATGCACGTATGTTCACATTAATATGTGGACGTGTGTATATAAATATACATCTTGTGTGGGTGTATATGTTTGCATATTTGTGATTTTTGGTATTCATATGAATCGTGTTCGGGTTCGAGTATCTTGGCAAAAGAACCAAACAAAAAAACCAAGAAAAATATATATATATACTTTGTTGTTTAAGTTATGAATTACATTGTTTGTTTGTCTTGCAAAACGGCCTACATAAATCGAACACAACAATAATATGTATGGCTCATAGGTTAAGCTCTTGCTCAACGGCGTATAATTACCCCGAATTCCATCCAGAGAGCATCCACAATGCTGCCCAATACCGTAATTAGATCAAAAATGTTCCATGGATCCTTGAAAAAGTTCTACAAAACAAATGTTTAGAGATATTATTTTACGTACAGTTGCTAAGGTAAAGGCATAATCAAAGATCTCCCCATGTACCCAACGAGGCGTCGCCGTGCACTTAAAGTCTATTAATACTTGATCACAGATCAAAACTCAGAGAACAGTGGGCAGAGATCAGATATCAGAGATCAGAGAGCAGAGATCAGAAAGCATAGATCAGAGTTTAGAGATAGCCTGTCTGTTCGTCTGCATAGGAGCTGTATTTGTAAGTCCAGCTATAGCTGAGTCTGCTCCAGCTTTGCAGCAGACCATCAGTAACTTTTTTCCAGATATCATTATATCAATTCGCATCAATATAGATCAGATTACTTGAGTAATATGTATGACTGAGCTCGGACGAAATACCGGGTACCTTCTCGTCAGGCACTCCCAACAATAAAGAAATGTATGTAAAATATAACAATATATAGAATTTAATTCTATTTGTAATTATTCTGGAATATTATTTCAGTACAGGTTAACTTGAACCCAGCTTCTCTGTCTTCGACAATCTCTCCGATAAAACTTAATATATATAGGTAATAGTGATTTGAATAATGTATAACTCACCTTGAAACCGAATCCAATTATCTTTAGAACAGTTTCAACACTGAACATGCCTGTGAATCCCATGTTGATGTATTTCAGTGACTTTTCATACATCTCGCTTTGATTATGATACTGTTGAGATGATGTTTGTATATGATTAGTTCAGTTTCAATACCTTCACTACTTTGTTACTTCTCAGAAGTCGACATGCACAGCTAAGTCGTGTGTCTTTGTGGTAGGCCCTGAATACATTTTTGAATTGACTACAAATACGATCAGTTCGACTCTGGACTCTCATTAAAATACATTCGGAATATATCTATATATATATGGAAGATTCAGATTTGGCAAAGGCACAGCTGTGGCCAATCGTATTTCGATTTCTATTTCAACGAGTTTATTTATAAATGGGATCTATCTTCTAAATATCTTAATAGTTGTTTAGAAGCTTAGAGCAAGCAACAAGCTCAAAGAGTTGCAACAGAGGACAGTTTATCTACAGACTTAATCATTTTGATTGCTATGAATAGGGCTGCTCATCAGAATACCTTCGTCTATATTGTACTTGTATGGCCCTGGCTTCAGAAACTCACCTTCATCATTAACAGCAGCGTATTGAACACAATCAGCATCATTATGAAGTATTCGAAGGGTGTAGAGACAACGATACGCCACACTTTATACTTAAAAGTATTTCGATTTTTGGGCATATATCGCTCCAGTGGTCGAGCTCCGATTGTAAAATCAATACACGATTTCTGTGGGAAGGGAAAAACAATTAATAATACCATATAATAACTAATACCAAATTGTGTAATGCTAAACATTTTACAATTTTCTATAGATTATCTCCAGCATCCACTGCAAATGGACAACTGAGTGATAAAAGCTTTGTCTAGTTGTTGGCCACAAAACCTCCTAATCCAGTCTACGTCGATCTTCATACATCGGTCTGACTCGAAGTACTAACTTCATTACTATAGTAAATGCCTCCGCCAATTTGTAATTCATTCAAAACAATTGTTACAGGCACAAAAATCTGCTAAGTCCTAGATTGATCTAAACGATTTGCAAAGCAATGTGAACATGAGATTTTCTAAAAAAATAAAAATACTTTTCTTCAGAATTAGTACACACTTATGTATATATATTCATGTCTAGATCAAAACTATATCTCCACACATCCAACTTTCAATACGCTCATTTTAGATTAGCACGCGGTATTAAGAGCTACTTTGAAATACTTTTGTTCTAAATGAAATTTTGAGTTCACAACGCACGTCTGATAATCCTAAGCAATAGAAATACATTTAAAATTAAAGATCGTTTGACTACAGAAGAAATCTATATATAAAACATTTAGTAGTGAAAAAGATGAGAAATCATGTTTTCAGTCAGTTAATAACTAATTCGCTCTACTCTGTTGGCGCTGCGAAATCGAAAGGAGTGTCCGACTCACAGATACCCTGCACAAAGTTACTATAGTAAGACAGTTCATAGCTAGATCGACGCGACAGTTGAACCAGATTGGGACTCAATATTTATATTTTATAGCAACGAGCTCTGAAGCCATTCGCAGTGGACGCAGGGCATAAACATGAATGTGGAAAGTCTGCTCGCTAATGAGTGTTACGCAAAATTGATCTGCCTAATTAAGATGTTTGTTCATAAGCTATTTATTATATGAAATGCATGCCAATCAAAACAATATCAACTGAGTGGATAAATTTTGCATTTGTTGTGCAATAGCTGAATCGATTCCAGATGTGAGTATTGGTGCCTTACTAGCTAGATTATATGTACATACGTACTGGAAATAATAATTAATATGTTTTGAAATTGAGCTAATAAATAATAGAAATGCATATCAACTGATTATGTCGGGTGTCGCCTTTATAGGAGATATTGCTGGCTTTATGGCATACTTACAGTGTCGTTAGTGTTGTAAATTCAGCAACGAATTGATATAGCTTATGACTTGACGATATTAATCGTTAAATATTCAATGCTGAATATTTAAGGACTATCGTGAGTATTATCAAAAATCTCTACTTTCCGGTAAATGTTCACTCTCTATATATGTTCAAAGGGTCTCTAATGATGTTTATATACAGATTCCGATCGATATATCGACCCCGACTATATGTGCCCTAAGGCCTATGCCATGATAGCTAGCTAGATGTATTTACATCTGGAGTTAAAAACTAGTTTTGTATAAATTACAACAAAAAATTAGTTTTTTATTTGTTCTAAGCTACGTTTAGTTCCTTAAGGAATTTACAAACGAGAACTGTTCCTTATAATTTCATACATTGATATTATATTTTTCAATGTCTCATTATATGTAAATATTGCATAGTTGATATCGCATATTGTCAAAGGACTTCGAATATAAAAAACAACTCTCGTATGTTAAACGCAATATCTAATATGTATCCGAGTGGCTGGGACAGAGGCAGGGTCTGGGGCAGGGGCAGGGGCAGGGGCTGGGGCCAGAGAGATTGGACAATAGTTAAAGATCGTAGCGTTGGCAAAACATTATATGCATATAGAAGGTAGACATTGGAACGATTTTTGGGTGTTGGGCAGGCCGAGCCTAGGCAGAGCAATCAATGTTTGCCGATCTGTGTGTTGATTGTAACTGATTGTATTTAGGTTTGGCTAGCATACGCATACATCTATATATATATATATTTGTATGGGTTACTATCTAGTAGAGGTATACATGTATGGGTATCGTTGTATGTGTGTACATTTACGTGCAGTTACAAAGATAATTGTTAACGACTATCAATTTTACGAGTAAGTACATTACACATGGAACACACACACATAAAAGCATTGTCTGAATTTCGGTTTGATTTGTTTTGGTTTTGTTTTTAAAAATTTTGATTTACTCGCTCACCTGATTTTTGTCAATTTCACCATCTTGCAATTCAGCTTCGCCTTGCTCTTGAAATGTTATGATAATCAAGGCGACGAATATGTTGACGAAGAAGAATGGAAATACAATAAAATATACTATATAAAAGATGGACATTTCGATCCGGAAATTTTGGATTGGACCCCTATCTTCATAAGTGGCAGCCATTGAGTGTTGCAAGACCCTATTTGACGGTTACCATTTAGCAACATTTATGTGTGAAGATAGCACAAAACAAACAAAAAAGTAAAAGTAACAATTCATTATTCACCATCCGCACTTGCTTAACGCATCAGCACAATATCATAATCATTATCGTTATCATTATCATTATAATTATCAGTGAGTGACAGGAAAAATAATAAACAAAAACAAAAGAGGAAACAAATCTTAGACACAACTAGAGCAAACGGAGCTTACTGTGGCCATCCTTCGCCGGTCTGTACGGCGAACAGCGTCAACATGGCAGCGGCGACGTTGTCGTAGTGGAAGCTGCGTGGCTTCCACACGCGCATCTCCTGTTTGGGCAGCAGCTCATCTTCCTCGTATTTGAAATACGAACCCCTTTATTTTTCGGGTTGAGTTGATTGTTGGATTGTCAATGGATTGCATATATATTATATGTTGATGTTTGGTTTATGGTGTGATCGAATTTAGTTATTATTTGTTTTTTTTTTATATTTAATTGGATTCGGAATAAAAAATTAAATTCGATACAATAAAGTAAAAAATAAAAACACACTACATATATAAAATAAAAGTGTTTGAATAACTTGAAGTCAAATTCAATTGAAGAACATTCATTGTATATGTGAAAAGACATTTGCTAAAGTTCAGTAGTTATGTGTGAGAGTGTGAGTTTGTGTGTGTGTGAATATATACATAAATCTAAGTAGACATAGCGCAAATAAGTTTCTATTAAGATAATGATGAGACATCTTTAGGTAAATATTGCACAACAAAAATATAAACATTGTGTTTGCATGTAGTACGTAGGATGTAAGTTGGTAGGTAAGTAGGTAGTAGGTGGGTAGTTATGTACGTATGTATGCCGTTGATGCGTGATTCGTGTATTCAGCAATTGTATTTGTAACAGTATTTAAATTTGTCTAGCTGAAGCCCAGAACAATACAAATCAACACTGCACAATCTCAGAAGGCGTACAAATAAAAGAAATGTTCGAAAACCTAAAGCATATCTTTCAGATACAGATGCAGATAGTGATACAGATACAGATACAGACACAGACACAGACACAGACACAGACACCTTTGCTGTACGTCTTGAAGCTAGTACGCATTACATACTATGTGAGTGTTATTGGCTTGGCATTGGTAGTGTATAGCTTATTCGTAGTTTGAATGTTGTTTTGGCTGCTTGTTTGCTCGGCGATGTGTAACAAGAAAGCTGCGCTTACGAGGTCGAAAAGCAATTTTGCATAGCGATCAGCGTGATCTACAGGTGCTCTAATCGTATTTACGTGAACAGAGAGAGATAGAGAGAGACAGATATACATATATAGGTAAGTATATATCCATGTAAATATGTTTGGGCATGAGACGAATGTTCGTGTACATATGTAATGCATTTTTGTATCAATTTTAATGTCAATCAGTCGGGAGCAACTCAGCACAGCTGCAGCATCAAATAAAAAAGATTCTCTTATTCGCACTTCTCGACAATTTCGATCTCAGCACACTCAACGTAGGCGTTTTAACATTCTTTTCTCTTTTGGACCCGTTGCCAATGTAAATACTATTTACTATGTGTGGGAACTGTTTTGTAATCTGCTTATCGGTTGTATATGCGACTAGTTCTAAACATATAATATTTATAAAGAAATATTAGATAGAAAACACATATATATATTTTAGTATGTATGGAGAAAGTATAAAAAGACGTTAGAAAAATTGAAAAAGTTGAGAGAAATGGTAAAAAAAACACAGGGAGCAGATTATTGAAAGCTAGTCTCCGATATGATCAATCAGGGTTGGGGGTGGGGCATATGATATACGAGTAGTACTACGATTTTTTGTCTTGGAACACGACGAGATCTACATAAAATTGAACGATTTGTGATTCTATTGGTACGTGTACGCGTATACAGACTTATTAAGAAATCTTCTGGTAGTAATATGGACTCTTTGGTATTGCAAAATACCCAATTGTTAAGAAATAATATAGATATATATATAGTTATTTACATGCTAAACGCGATCGGCAGAAAACTCTTGAATTGAATTGAATTGATTTGATTTGTCTGATTTTTGGACTTTGGATTTTTGTGTAGTTAGAAGGCAACAGATACAGAAAAATACATTGATCGAGTTAACGGATTAACTAGAAAATTATATAGAATAAAACTAGAAAGGTCTTTCATTCAGGTGGCATTTGTAGTTTCGCATTTCAGTTCTGATCTATGAATTAAATATTTTTTTTGCTGCTGTTTTTTTTTTCTTTTTTTGTTGAGTTTTGTTTTTTTTTTTTTTTTGCTGTTTGTAATTCGCTCGTTTTTGTTTCGTTATTAATTTTAAGATCATTTATTTTTGTTTATCGTTGGGTTTTTCTTCTGTTTTTTTTTTTAATTTTTTTTTTCGTTTTTGGCCCTTTTACTCGCTTGATTGTGGTGGAAGCACAATTCAGGCAAGAAAACTGGGCGAGAAACTTTAAAATGCTACTCTTACATTCTGTAAAATCAGTGCACCTTTTTTGTCTTCTTAGAACAGAAAAACGCAGAAGAAACCGAAATGAGAACAAACCGAAAAGAAAAAGAAATTTAACTCAAATAATGAACAATCGGAAAAGATATAGTTAGGAGACCAAAACGAACAAAAAGAGTAAAAAAGTTACATCACTCTTGCATCAATATAGACATATATATAAGTATATATATATAGGCATATAGTATTCGATGGCAAGCGACAAACTTTCAGTTTATGCTCAAAATCTTGTTCCCTGACTTAAGATTGCAGCTCACTCTCCCGTTTGATCTGAACATTTATCACAACTCAACTGAACTGAACTGAGGTAAACTGAGGTAACTGTTGGAACAGGACGAGTATGTATGTATGTATGTTGTATAACGGATTAGCTCTTTGAACAAGCGTAGTTAATGCTGTAGAGTAAGTAGTCATATATAAATATATATATAAAAGGGATCGAGATGTATACATACATAGAGACAACAAGGTACTAGCTAACGTAGTACTAGTTAACACATCCTATGTGCGGTACACACAAGCAAGCACTCACTCACTCACTCACACACGCACACACACCGTGACACACGCACACACGCACACGCACAGACAGTTTAGACAACAATGGTACATCTATGTATGTTCAGTCTTTAGAGTTACCTAAAATGCTAATATATATATATATAGATATAGGTTAGACATATATCAAATTGTAACTTGTGTTGTGATTTAAGAAAGCTAGGCATGTACACAATTAACTATTGTTATGTATGTAGGTATTTAAAAGCTTTGTAGACACAGTTGTAACAAGCTAAGGATTGGAGCACAGAGACAATAACTGATATATATATATATATACATACATATATATATATATATATATATATATATATATATATATATATGAAACAGTCTAATTTAACATATATATATATAAAGCATATGAATGTATAGATATATATAAGTGTACATATATATTTATATATATATATATATATACATTCAAATGCATGTTTATCGAGAGATAGAGAAACGAATAGATAAATACAAAAGTGGGAGAGACAGAGAAGGAGAGAGAGAGCAAGAGTGTTTGATAGTATAGAAAAACTATATATAAATATACATATATATATATGCATGTACATATACATATACATATATATATACATATACATATACATATACATATACATATACATAGATATGAGACCACACCGAAATGAATGGGTAACGCGTCTAAGAGATATAGAAATAATTAATTGGCTTACAAGATCTATGAAATGATAAGGCAATAGAAACTATATAAATTAAACGTTTACAACAATTTGTATGGCTTACGAACACAGAATCAAACGAATAAAGATACAACAAGAAACGGAAACGGAAACGGAACAAGAAAAGCAAAAGGAACACAAACAACCGAAAACAGAAAACATAAATCAAAGGAAAACTAAAACAATTGTCAATGTCTGAATACGGAAAGAAAAGGTTTACTTACTGGCACTCTTCGGAAGTATGTTTACTCTCGTCCGTACAATAAAAAAACTTTCCATTGAACAATTGTACACCAATAACAGAAAATATAAATTGAAACAATATGTACACGATTAGAATGTTAACAACATTTTTTAATGAATTCACGACGCAATCGAAGACGGCTTTCAATTTTGGAACACGTTTAATTGTCTTCAATGGACGCAGGACGCGCAGCACCCGAAGCGATTTGATAGTGGACAAATTTTGTCCAGCGCTGCTACCGCTCATATCGAAACCGAAACTAACAGCAGCGCATATAACGACCACAGCATCCATAATATTCCAGAATTCTCTTAAATAGCTGCCAGGATGTAGGATGACACCCAAGTCTACAATTTTCAGCAACATTTCTATCGTGAATACGCCGGTAAATGCATAATCAAAGTAATTTAAGATCTTATTTCGCCTCGAGTTCTCACGAACGGGATCTTCGGCTGCTAATGCTATTGATGACATTGATATGACGACCATTATGAAGAAATCAAAATATGGTAAATTAACCACCCAATGGGCGCCACGTCGTATGCTGTATATACATATATATATATAGACAGACAGATATATATATAGGTCATTTGATTGATTGTTGTACCAATAGGTGGTTGGGTTGGTTTTTTTTGTTGGTTTTGAATTTTTGTTTCGATTGATTTTGATTTTCCAATAAATAGATAAATGCCATGGAGAGTTCAGATTAAGTTTTTTGTTTTTGTTTTGGTTTATCGTTTACAATTGCAAGATTCGATTAATTCGTTTATTACATTTGTTATTCAATTTTTATATAGATATCAATTTTTGTTTGTTTTTTTTTTTTTGGGATTTTCGATTGCGTTTTGCGTTTTTGTTTAGTCAACCGTTTTATTTAATTGAAGTTGTTTTTTTTTTTGTTTTCCAATTGTTATTTAATCGGGTTTTATTTGCAGTAATTATAAATTTTGTTTTGTCGTTGTCATTGTTATAGTTGTAGTTGTAGTAGTTTTGTTGTTGTAGTTGTGTTGTAAAAGTTACAGTTGAAGATGATGATGAGGTTCATAAGATGAATTGCAGTTGCTCGTGATGAAGGTGATTGAGTTGAAGGTATAGAGGATACAAATGAAGTATTCGTCGATATTTGTGGTGCAAATATTTACAAATATATATAATCATATATATATATATATAAATTGGATCAGTTTAGTTTAGTTCAATTCATTTAATTTGATTTGATTCGATTTGATTTGTTTCATTGTAGTGTGCAACAGAAAATTGTAACGAATCCAAAAGAAAAAGTAAAAGAAAAAGAAGTGAAAGAAGTTAGTACATTTGGCATTATCATTGGCTAAAAAGAAGTTTATCGGTTATTAAGACAATTAGTGGATCATATATACAAGTGTTCTACGATTTAACCTTCATTTACGAACCTATGCGAGACTTACGCAACTGAAATCAAAGACAATATTTATTCGTATCCCTGCCTAGCCAACTGACGCCACGCCGTGGAGCTCTTCCGTTCCCCTGAAACTCAGCAGCTGCAGTTGACAATTTATCTACAACTCTGAATATATTTTTGATGGATTACACTGCATGTTAAATTGAATTCATATATTTTTGCTGTCAAGCCAGACTTCGGTAGGGTTATGAGTTCTCGACTCACGGACTGACTCAAGCTGACTGAAGCGTAGTCTGAGCATATATTTAAGATATTACATTCTACAGTAGGTCGCTTTTGATATAATGGGATTATATCATTTGGAAATATATAGCTTAACTCTTCTACTTCAAATATTCTTTAACTTAATCAACGTTAAATTGACCGGGCAACGCCGGACAGCACCCCGCCACCCTGGCACCCTGTAATTAGATAGCATATCAGATTGGATGTATATATGGGAATAATATTTACGGATTTGTTGGTGATAATATGAACATTGAGGAATACGGCAACATTGGCTTTGGCCCTTCGGTGACTTCTTCCTCCTCCTTTTTCTCTTCCTCCTTCTTTTTGCCTTTGCCTTTGCTGGTGACTACGGCCCCATCGCCGTTCTCCAGATGGACACCGTCGCCTTGGAGGGCTTCCATTTCTTTTTCTAGTTCTTGGAGCTGTTTCTCTTTATCTTCTTCGACTTGTTCCTCTTCGGCTGCTGTCAGTTCTTGAGCATTCGCCAAATTATCGACGGCGATAGCCAAGAACACATTTAAAAGCGTATAATTACCGAAGAGTACCAAAACGATAAAGTATCTGTTGGAAAAGAAACACGAATGGATTAGTGCGATCTACTGCAAATCGATGCGAACACAGCTAAAAGTATGTTGGATAATGCTCGATGTAAAGCCCAAACTCTATTCTGTATCTTGCATCCGGGTAAGTGTTGGTGGTCAATAATTTTGTGAGCAATCCATAATTGTGTGAATGCTATTCGTATCAAATGAGTTTCAAATGGGTTTCAACGGATCACAGCTACAAGTAAGTGGAATATATCCCCACACAAGTGCGAGTACAGTCGATAATACCAGGAGCAGTAACTGATCTCAACAGAATACCGAAGTTAATTGTTAATCATGTCTAATATATGTGAGCAAAATGTAGCGGATATATTGCAGTTAGTGTTCAACGGTTATAATACTTAAGCAATTGTGCCGTTAGGCCAACAATTAATCCAAAAGATAGCATGGCTGAAAGAAATGAATGATAGATAGAGTTAAGCAAGGGCGATATCAATGAAGTTAGCACATCTAAATAAATACACTTACGTTATACGTCGATTGCGAGCGAGTACGCAGAGAGACTGCATCAACTAGGGAAAACCCGGATGGACTTGGCTTGCAGAATTTCAGAATTTCAGAATCGAACTAAACTAAATTCTTCAAGCTCTAAAGTCCAATCTTTTCACATCTATATATATGTGCATATATATATTGTGAAACCAAAACTCCAACGTTCCGGATCTTTATGGTAGATTGCACACATTAATGGTTCGACGTTCAATGAATACCAACTACATTACCCCGCCCCTTCCAATCTCATATATACATTAAAAAAACAACAACAAAAATATACTTGTAATAAAATAAAAATTTTCCAATTTTCAAATCAAGCTAAAAACTTAATTAAAAAAATATTGCCCCGCTTTCTAGCAGACTTCCTTAAACTATTGATAAAGCCAGAAGATGTATACTCGGTTCACATAGTAAAACAGCAAAATTAAATCTAGATTTTGGTGATAAGAATTGTACATACATAAACAAAACAGAATTGAATTTATAAATGAAAATGGATTTCATGGCAGCTCTCTCACTTTACTTCACAGCTATACGCCATTGGCCATTCGGTAAACACACAAAAAGTGGACGCTGGCCTCACTCAGTCTTTGCACAGGCTGCAGCCATACAATTCTCAAATGGTTACAGCTCAGTAAGAAGACGACGAAGCAGCAGTCGAACCGGAAGGTCCTTGAATCAGCTATACAGACAAGCTGTTCACGATTTGTGTGTTGAACCTTGGTAGCTTTTTGATTAGAAACGCAAGAGCTCAAGCCTTACAAAGTAAAAGGTATGAATTAATTATAACAAGTTTTCGTAATTGATTCAATGATACATAAGATAAATACAGAAGATAAACAAAATACTGTGAGCCGAATATAGCATAGTCGGTCATACCGACTGTAAGAACTTTATTTGATTCTACATTACGATGGTTCTTAGCAATACTATAATAATATATGTAATGTCAATGAATTTATCAGATATCGACAGAACGAAAAGATTTATAAATATTCGTGTTAACTTACATAGAGTAAATCATTCCTTTCTTTGCACCACCTTGCGATATAATACCCTGATACATAACTTCATTCCAATCTTCGCCGGTTAGGATTTGGAACACTGTTAGGAGTGCTATGGGAAATGTGTTAAAATTTGTTTCGGGCGTGCCTCCTGGCAAATTGAATTGCCCACCAAACAGTTGCATGCCAAGCAATGCAAATATCAGTATGAACAAGAAGAGCAGGAACAACAATGAGATGATGGATCTCATCGAATTCAGCAATGATATAACTAGATTACGTAAGGATGACCAATATTTGGTCACTTTGAAGATGCGCAACAGCCGGAGGGCACGCAACACAGACAGACCGAACGAGCCGCCCTTAACTTCAGACCAGATCACCTCGAATATCGAACCACTAATGACGACACAATCAAAACGATTGAACGACGACTCGAAGTAAATGCGTGGCCCCAGTGCATACATCTTGATAAACATTTCGGACATGAACAGGCCCAGGAAGATAAATTCCGCATAGTCTGCAATGAAAGTTCGCATTACATCATCGTAAATCCCCAGCAACAGCTCGAGACCCTTAGCAATTACTTACACAGAAATTCCGTGAGAAATGTTGGCTGGCCATAGTGTTCGACAGCGACGCAAACAGTGTTGAGAAAGACGAGCACTATTACGAACCAATAGAACCATTGCGTCTTGACTGTATGTCGTATCCAGAAACGAAATCTTTTCTCGGCTCGCCAAAATCCTGTACAGCTGCCTTGGGGTTTTGAACGGGTTTTCAGGTAACCTGTCAAAGGACATTGGCGTATGATCAGTAAGGCTGCATGATGAATGAACTTATCTATATGTATACAGTCTTATGCCTAAGTGTTTCGATTATTGCCACACATAGATATATTGTGTATCCTGCATATGAGTACGTTGTGATATAATCGTGGTAGTTGTTGTTGCTGTTGTTGTTGGTACTAGTTAGTATATACAAACTCGATATCTATACGCTGAACAAGATGTAACTACAAGCACAGTAATCTACGAGTATGATTACACACATACATGAAATGTTCGATTTCCAATACTATTTTTATAGTTCTGAATTTACAGAGACTCGATTAACCGCTGCTTGAGACAAGCCTTTAAATGTCAATTTCTGTGACAGCTGTAGACTTATTGAGCGAGTATTATGCGTCTGTATTAAAGTATATATATATCTATCTATGAAAGCATGTATCAAGCCAACTCCAGCCTGAATGTCGGTTGCCTTCTAGTCTGGCATTGTAAACATGAGATTCATTCATTAAAATACTTTCAGTAAATATCCAAATGATATAGTTAATTTATCTTCCTTTACGACATTCCTTTTCTATAGAACTATGCATTACTATTCTATATTTCAGCAAATATCTCTAGTTTGTCCCATCAGAACATTATTTTGTGTTTAGGCTATAATTTAATTACTTTTCATATTTCCATTTTGCTTTAAATCACCAAGAGCAAAGGATATTTTAGTGCATATATAGTTAAGATCATTTAAGGTTACTATTATGTTGCTTATATGTGAAAAGTTGACTGTCCCAAGTTATCACTCATACGAATAAAGAAAACCAAAATGAAAAAAAAAAGAAAGATGTGACTCTGAGAAGTACTCGAGTCAATATATTAATATATACCATAAATTCATTAAGAAATAGGAAAATAAGATATTTTGGTGTTTTTTGTAGGCATATCCCTCTGAAATGCTTTTGACCTTGATGCTGGAAATAGCTAAATTAGAACAGTTTTCAATGTATTTGCATCGCAGAACATCTGGCGGGCTTCAACAGTACATTCCCGACTAATAGTTGCTAGATGATAATATATCTTATACATGGGTTTGGGGCCTCAGCGTTGTTAAGGTGCCTTGGGTAGTTTAGCTATAAATGAGAAGTGCAACTGAATTGCATTGTCGCTTATAGGACGATAAATACATATACGTACGCACAACCATTAGAGACTATGAGCCTAGCATAGATGATATCGATATGAGAGATATGCACAACATCCCCGACATGGGCATAGAGTTAGTACAATGTGTGTATGTACATACAGTTACTGATACATTGAAAATGCTCAATACATTTATATGGCTACCGTATGCATGTTGTGAGAATGATGTTGAGTTGTATAGGAATCAAGTTATTGATCGAATTGTGGTGGTTTACTTACACATTTTCAATATAGATTTCAATATAGAATTTCGTTTTGTTCAAATTCATAAATTCAAATTAAGAAAAAATGAAAAATGTAAATTAATTCGATTTAAAACATATGTTTCAAACACAATAACTTAATTAAGCTTTTTAGATAAATTCACGCAGCTCGAACTCAACTTAAAGCGAAGCCCACATCAAACACGAAATCTTCTGAATCTCAGAATCACTCACAGAAATTATGATCTACGTTTTCAGTATAACAATATTTGTACATGAAAAAAGAGTCCACAGAACTTAAGCCTGGTTAAGTATTAAGCCACAAAATATTCTGTTGTATCTACATCCCACATAAGCATCCCCAATAAGATTTTGATAAAAATATTTTTTAATATTAATTATAACTAAATCATTTATATATATATATATATATCTTAACAGATCAAATCGGACCAGAATAACATAACGCTCACAAAAGAAAAATTGTACATAAACATTTGTCTAGTTTGTGTTACCAAATCTATTTGTATTTGACCCAAGAGAGAAATGAGCTGTTTCATAATATTTATGATGCAGCTAAAAAAGAAAAACTTTCTATACGCATTGCAATGCATAAATTCTGATATATTTTTGCATTGAGAATAAACACAATCAGAAATTTCATATTTATATCCTATTAAAAGTTATACCTACTTCTCATTGCTGAGAACGTAGCACAACGTAGAAGAAAACCTGATCCATAAACATTATATATGTACTCCATATATATATTCCGAAGGGAGTGGAACATAGGAAAAGCTTTGTAAGATTTTGCAGATGAATCCTCTAATCTGTAAAGTTTAAGGTTTCTTTAACCGGGTATTATGCTTTCGGATTCGCCTGAATTCTTAATTGAATTTTAATAACCATTTTAATTAGAAATTGTGCAGTGACTGAAATATATTTGTGAAAAGATCAGCTATTGCTAGCAATTGTTAGCCACGTTATCAGTGGGCAAAAGAGCATAGTAGACCTAAGTAGATTGTTTCAAAAATTCTTTTCACTCGAAAAACATAAAAATATATAAGTTTCTGTTATGTTTTGAGTAGGTCTTACGATCTGTGCTATTCTTACCGTCATCGCCATAGTCCTCCTCAGCCTCTTCTTCTTCAGTATCAGTTGATTTAGACTTTCCTAAGCTTTTCAGCTTTTTTCGCTTAGCTGCATTTCGCCTGCGAGCTACAACGAGACAAGGCAATATATAGATAATCACATTACATAGAATTACATAGCTGAGATGTCAACAAACCTTCCATAATATGCATTTTCTCCTCCTCGGTTGTTCGTTCTTCGGCTAATATAACCTCCTCTGTAAGTATATTTGAACGATAAACGGATTGTCAAATGTTCATGGCATGCTCAAAAAAAACGATTTGCGACTGAGTTTTTCATCTTTTTTTAACAAGCAGGATTAACGTATTTATGTTACTATGAACTGGTGATTCTCGAGTACATGTATAGCATGAAGCTTACATTTTATTTAGTTACTTGTGTATATAGGTGTACTTGTGTTGGAAGCAAGTGTGAAGTATAACTAAGTGTGGTGGTGTCTGTAAATCAGTTTGTTGTTTGAGCTCTTTAGATTGGTATTTTATATAAGGGAACTAGCAAAAGTGTCTTAAGTGCATTTTTGTATTAACTATGAAAGCAAGTCGAAAAGCTTTTGTGTCCATCACTCCCGACTTTCAGACACCCGGACGGAAGGCACTGCTCAATGTGCTCAGAAGCAACTCTTAGGTGGCTAAGCCCTTGTAACAAATTTATTTTTTCCAGAATCGAATAATTCAACTGACAAATAAAAATTGTTTATATACATATCGATACTTATCGACTTCCAGCTCTAGATAATATCAGCTTGGCAACACAGTATTTGTCTTGACTAAGAGAGAATCAAAGGTACCAAATGTTAAAATTCAATTTAAATATTTATAAGAGCGAAAGGAGCAACATCTTTTCAGCTTGCGGCTGCTCGTACGGTCTCAGATTTCTTTTATTTACAAAGAGTATTTACAGAGAGTTTTTCTTTTGCGTCTCTTTCTTTTTGAGAATAATTGATAACAATCGAGATTTCAAGCCTATGAAGATTAATTTATAATTTAGATAAGTCCATCCATTGCCCCAAGCATTACAAAACAATCTTTTTCAGTTAGAGCAGATTTAGATGTAATGTTAAGAGCATATGTTATTCAATAGTCAAATAAACTGAGCATAATTAGAAAATCCGCTGTATAATGTGTCCCTGTAGTGTTCAGGGTATTTGCTAGTCGGGCACTTCCGCCTAAAGCCGCCTTACGTGGTTTCTTTTCGACTTGCTTTTATTTATAACATTTAATAGTTTGTATATTTAAAGGTATGAGTGTATGTGTATGCATTGGTGTATGTTAGGCAGAAGGAATTGAATTATATATATAGAGAGATAGAGAGAGAGATATATATTTTATATAGATTACAAAAGAAAGGGGTAAATACTATACCAGCTTTACAAATCCATTCAACATAGCCGTTTAATTCTCTTTCTAGTTGCTGCTGCCTTCTAAGTTTAAGAAATTCTTGTCTATTTTCTACTTTTTCTCGTTCTTTTGCGAATTCACTACAAAAAATAATTAAATAGAATATGATAAACCGAAAACAGGAACGATCCAATGAACAAATATGATATATTGCATTACAAAAAAACAATTTTCACATTTTGTTACCTTTCGAGATATTTGTTTGTATATAAGTAGTGTAAGTATTATTCAAATAAAAACAAATACATATATATATATATTATATGTATTGAATGTGATGTAAACATGATGAAAACAAACAGAAGAAGAGTCAAAGTGGAAATGAAGATAGAAGAAGTAAGTTTGGTAGCATACTGTGCAAAACTCTTTAGCAGTTTCAAAATAATACCCAAGACAACAGTTGAGTATGTGAATGCCATTGTGGAGTGGGTCCATAGCAGACATACATCTTGCGGTAGCCTGCATACATATATGCTTTAATGTTAGTGTCATCGAAAAGAACAAAAAAACAACAATATGACGCAGATCCTTTTCGAGCTAGCCAGAGTACAGCATGAGGTACGCGTCGAGTAGATATATCTATCTATATATAGTCTATGTGTGTGTGTGAAAACTTGAACAGTCTGAACTTGTTTCTCTAACCATAGCACAGCAGCATATCGTCGATATTGTTAAATACGGGATCGTTTATATTATTTAATGCTAGTAGACGATAACAATAATTGCAAATGGCATAACAAACTGGTGTGGAAGTACCTTGTATGATTGTAGAGTAAATATATGTATATATTGAAGTTGGGATTAAACTAGATATATAGTTATATAGGTAGTTAGTTAGGTAGTTAGTTAGTTAAATGGGGATTAACGTATGTTTGTATTAGCTAGGTTTGCATAGAATTAAGTAATTAACATATGTAGCATGTAATACGAACTGGGTTCTGTTCTATATAAGTTTGTATATGGGGACTTTTGGGTGGTAGGACCAAACAGCATTTCGTATAACAGTTTTATTGCATTATCTCAATTAGCAGCAGATTTATATATATATAAAGTATATAGTATATGTTGTTGTAACTAGTTGACAAGAGCAAAAGATGATGTTGTTGCCGAAGGAATTAGTTTGCTTGCGGTTTTATTTTGTTTTAAGAATATCATAGGTAACTATCGTATTAATTTGTTAACACATTGTTATTGTTATTGTTATTGTTATTGTATTTGTATTTGCCTAGTTTTTATTTAAGTTATTTTTGTTGTTCGTATATATATGTATATATGTAAATATATATATGTAGAGATATATACGTTGAGGGGTTGGTTAGTAACGTTTCTAAGTTGAAGGAGGTACAGGTTGGGCAAATCTCTTGTTGAGATTCGAATAGTCTAAGGATATGACAGATTTGGCCAATTTGTGATTGTACGAATAGTTATGGCATTTGGCTAAATTGCAATTTAAAAACCTGCTTGCGTTATCCAATCAAGATATGAGACCATTGCTGTTTGAAACATAGCACGAAAACGGCATTTCTGAAACTCCATGCGACGCTCGACGCGGTTTCTCTCGTTTGAAAACTCTCTGAATTTTCCAAACAAACAAAAGCATTTCATTAAAAACGAAAACAAAAATTCGAAACAATAAAGAAGAAATACAAATTATATATGTATATATATCAATAAATCAAATGTGAAATCAAGTAAGTTATTATCATTAGACGTATGCAGTTCAATGTGTGTTGAAACATTCTTAGTTACATCAAATATTTTGCCACAATATTTTTTGAATATGCTCGAACGAGCTCATCCGGCAGCTCTTATATCTATGTACAGTGTGCGGTTATCGACTACATTTGTACAACTATGAAGTATTTTGTACATTATACACAACTTTGACATTGAGACGAGAGCATTTTGAAAATGGATTCTGTTCGAATTGGAGTAATTCGCTTCTAACTGCAGAAGCACAAAGTTTCACTTCACACAGGAATTCTTTAAATTATCTTTATACATACATATATTTTGAAATCAGATATCAAATCAAAAACTCAAACGAAAACTGTGGCAGAAGACTGTGTGTTGTGTATCGAGGGTTAGGTTTCAGGACCAACTTACCCACTCAAGACACCAAGAACTAAGTTGAGCATAAAAAATGAGCCTATAACTATAAGAGGCACGAAATATATCCAATTAAATGATGAACCTAATGCGTCGTTGGTCTGTAAAAAATAAAAAAAAAACGATAAGAATATATATCGAAATCTTCTATATGCAATTGTGATCTTACCCAATATAGTATTGACGTCCAGCCCTCCATGGTAATACATTGGAATACCGTCAGCATGGCGAAGCCAATATTATCAAAGCTTGTTATGCCTGAATTTGGTCCATCCCATTTCTCCAGACACATACTTGTCGTAATATTACACACATAGGAACCTCCCGCTTTCTCTGTGGTGTTATCAGTGTTGCAGGGTGTCTCCGATTCACCTTCCTTCACTAGTTTGTCTGATCGAGTGGGGAACGAAAACGAAATATGTTATTTTCGCAATTCGATGGAAATAAATGGGGCAAAAGTGATGATTATACTTGGATCTTCTAAGCTATAACAAGTCTTATGCAGTGCGCCCGAATAAAACTCGAGTCCAATGATTGCAAATATTACGATTGCAAACAACACCAAGAGTCCGATTTGCAGTAAAGGTGCCATCGCCTTGATTATAGATTTTAAAACTACTTGTAAACCTATGGATTATTAGTGATCGTCGTTCCAAAGGCGCATGATCACGGATGTCGCAGACGCAGAGTTGGGAAGAACACGAATTGAATTAGTCAATTTGATTAAAACAAAACGAATCAAAATACATTTTCTCAAGAGATTACTGCTGTAGCACATACATGCATATATATTCACATATATGTATGTATGAGAGCTCTAATAACTACAATAAAAACATGTATATTTCATGTATACATAATACATTTTTCTATGCAAAAAGTTAACATTATTTGCGCATGCAAAAAAAAAAGAATTTTTATTACTATTTGCTTTTATTTTTTTATTATTTTTTTTTATATCTAATACCATACGCTAAGCCGTATCGTAAGTTATATATATATATATTTATGTTTTTGTTAACAATTATGAAAGTAAAAAGAACAAAATGTATGACTACTCACTAGGAATTCCAGACACTAATTTTAAGGGCCGTAGCACACGAATGGCTCTAAGTGTTCTTAGATCTACCTCGGGCCCCATTTGTGGGTACTGTGTCATGAATCTGTTAGCAGACGTTAAGCGATCAAAGCGAGCATTTCATTAGCAATATTCCAATGAATCAATTAAAGAGGGATCGGAAGTGGGAGTGGGAGTGGCAGTTGGGAAGGGGACAGGAGAAGGGACATTGTTATCAAATTGACATTAAATTGTGCTACGATAACTAATTAACATAAACAACGTTAAACATAGCATAAATTAAAATAAAATTTATATAACATATATATAATAGTAAAATCAAGTATAATGCTTTGACTCGCTCATATACATCAATATATACATACATATAGATATATATATATCGTATATATACATAAATACATTCATGTATTTTAACAAATGCTAAAATGTATTTTATTATAGAAATATTTTTAAATTTTCTTTTCTACAAATTAATTTGTTTATACAAGATTTATATATTAAAATGATCAATAAATAAAAAATAGTAGCTCCAATTGGTTCTACTAGAAAAGGAAATAAACAATATTTCGTATATGAAAATATCTTAACTTTTTCATATAGGAAACTCTAGCGGCGATTTGAAGAAGGAATCAACTGAACTGAATCAACATATATAAAGAAATATTTCTATGTAAAAGTAATATATAATTTATTTGTAACTTTATATAAATATAATTAATAAAATAAGCATTTTTTAATGTTTTTAGTTCTTAATATTCGCTAAATTTTAACGTATAAATAATATATTAGTCACATCTATGTATGCGAATCCTATATCTAAAATAATAAATATTTAATGTCTTTCTAAATTTAATCTAGTGCCCACTTTGTATGTACCCACTTACTAAGATTACCTCTTTAATTAGCACAATTTTCTTATCAGCTAATTTGTATTAAGTAATCGAATGCTACTTGATAGATCTCTTTAAGCTTTGTTTCAGTACATTCGTATCTCCTCCATCGATAAATAGAAAACTTATACACAGAGTTTACAGATATCTATTTTATAATATTACAAATTTACCAATAGTTATTTTTATTAACCTGAAACACGTAATACTATATATACGGACTGTAAGACGTACATTGTTCGTTTATCATTCCGTTAATTAAGTAGAAATAGTTTGATATATGTATTAAGAGTATATTAACAAAAAAAGATATTACGATAGTACACAGGCCAACAAAATTGAGTCTAAATTTAGAAGCCAATAATGAGACTATGCCTTTTTCAATGGTTTCTTAACGTGCCCGAATTCTAAGCGGACTTGAGTAATTCTATATTTTTGATATAAATTTTGCGGTTGTGTATCGTCTAGATAAAAGACATGATAAAATGTATTTAAATATTATCTTAAACATTGATTTGTGTGCTTGAAAATATCTTTCAAAAAATCTTTGCTCCTAATCTGGAAAGAGTTACCAAATGCGAGGCAACTGGCAACAATCAAGATTGTTGGAAAACTAATATTTAATCTTTCAAACACCAAAAAAGTTTTACTTGAGTTTAACTTAATTTTTGATCTCACTGTATTTCATAAAAGATTGAGCAGAACAACAACAATCTTGGTTACGAAATCTGGCTAGCCTGTGTATTAGAGATCTTCACTCTAAGCCCTAACGGCTCTGTTAATTAAAAAAAGAATATTAAGAACTTCATATGAAAATGAATAATTAAGACTCTAACATTGAACTAAAACTATATAATATATATATCTATATATATATACAATTCTTAATTGTTGCTTATTATGAAAAAGGCAATGTTTCCGAGTCCAGTCAGTGAATGAAATGAAGAAGAAATACTTCAGAAATACTTCGTCGACCCAGCAGAATTTTGATCAATAGATTAAAGATATGTACAAAAATGAGAATTTGAATTCGAATTATGCAGTACAGTGTATACGTATATTGAAGTCATTGAAAGTACTATATTTAGCGCTCTTCGAATGTAGGAAGCCGAAAATTTGAAATATGTAGTATAGTGTAGAATTACATTGAAACCGTTTTAATTATATTCTCTATTTGGTGTTCGTCAACCAAGTACACTTTTGATCACTTGATTGAACAAATTTAGGAAAATGAGAATTTGAATTATGTAGTACAGTGTATGCGGCGAAACTCCGCTCAGCATCGGCACCACTGGGCAATCGCTTAGAAACTCGGGTAACTTAACTAAGCAGTCAACAATTCTATCCAATTTGCTATCTAAGCTATAAACCAATGAAACACACATTTTCCATTACCCATAATAAAGTAGAGCCCTGGAGCTTCTAATAACTCTAAGTGCTCCAGGGAACCAATATGTGTTATATATATATATGAATAGATAACATTTAAAATAAAATATTTGGTCATTTGTTTTTTGACTAGCTCCTAAATTATCTATAGCTCTAATTGAATGTACATGAGAACTAACTGCATTAAATGACAGATATAAAACTTAACTGGCCTAAGGAATCGTTATTTGATTGTTATATTAAATCTATATATTCGGCAGCTAAAGTGTCTCTTACTTGGTATTCGGGATACAAGTTTCAGCGGCCGTAAAACACGAAACGAACGCAACATGCGTAGGTCAACATCAATATTGGCCTCGGCAAATATCGTCATGGCGCTGTTCGGCATTGGAGTTGCCATATAAAAGTCGGTATATACATATATATGTGTGAACAACAAATTAATTAACTAGCCATCAAGCTGCACATTTCAAATGGGTCAAACTACAGCAAAGATGCTACTTTTCTTAACTTATAGAGATAGCTCTTAATATGCCCGACATATTCATTTGCGTGGCAGAATGCTCTCCGAAAGTTCTTAATGCTTGCTTTTTCTTAAATTACTCTTAAAAATATTCAAATTATTTATAATAAACTATACATTTTTGATTTACTTTCGAATAAGATTTAAGATCCTTTCAAAATTAAAAATAAAAACCACTTAAAACCGCCCAGTTTTATAATGGATTCTGTAGATCCTGGCATTTCAAGCTATTTAATATCCATAAATATATCGACTTTATCCACGTTGCGCGTTTTGAAATGTTTTTTTGATTTGATTTTAATAATTATTAAAGAGCAACTGAATAAATACATTTGAAACAATAATTAACAATAAGAAATAATAATTGCATTTGATTTGGCCACAATTGATAATGGCCAGAACCAGTAATTATTTAAGAGATATATGGTTCTGTTTTGCTGTTGCTGCTTAGCAATTAAAATACATATTTACCCCGTCACTACAACGAAAAAATCCATGATGTTCCAAATATTCCTGAGATAGGAGTGTTTATGCAGAACAAGCCCTAAGGCAAGGATCTTGAGCGATGCTTCTACACAGAAAATGCATAAAAAATAGGCCTCCGTTTTTTCCTAAACAAAGATTAAAAAACAATATATGTATATATTCGGAATTATAGGAGAATTTATTTGAATTTCAGAATCGAATGTTATTTTATATAATATATATTATAAAATATAATATATGTATATCATATATATAATATATATCATATACATCATATTATCTGCTACTTTATTAGTTATATTTCGTATTTTTTAATTGGTATTTATATATTTCGGTTTGTTATATTTTTTTTTCGTTTTAATTTAATTGTTGTATATTGATTATGAGTGAATAAACTAATTATAATAAATAAATCATAATAAAATATTTTTTAAGAAATTTTGAGCAAAATGTATTTTTCTTCCTTTATAAGTATTAATGGATCTTAATTTTAATATTATTAAAATAACGTAAAATAGTTTTTTAATATCTAAAATTTTTTAAGCTTTATAAGGAATACTTTAAAAGTATCATAAATGTAGGTCGAGTAACGTTTAATCAATAATAATATTTATTATTATTTTGAATTTTAGCAGAGGAATACACAAATGAAGTAATATATATAGTTAACATAGGAATTCAGAGAATTAATGATATGTATAAATAAAATACATATTATTACGATGATGACTACGGCTATTATAATTTTGATTAATATTATTGTTATTATTATTATTTAGTGTTTTTGTTTTGTATTATATTATTTACGTAACGAAATTACAGAGACATTTCTTACCAATTTTTGAGCCAATACTGTCTTGTCGCCCTCTGGCAAATGCTCTTCTAATGCCAACACAACACAGTTGGCTATGATTGTCAATAACACAGCGTACTCAAAGGGCGGCCATTCAATGATGAATCGTGTGTACTTTCTAATTGGGTTATCCTCGGTTAGGATAAACAATGACGTCGGACCACCACCTGGTGGGTTTTCCTCTTTTTTCGGGCCACCCATTCTATCAGCTAAGCGATGGGCTCCCTTTCGACCCAAGTGCCCCCCGCCTAAGGAGTCCTGTTGATGCCCTGCTAGCACTGCTTCCTGAGCTGCTTCCAACCTACAATTTAACACATTTATAAGTCATTCAATATATATATATATGTATATAAATATATATATATATATTTATGTCATATATATATATATATAAGATAAAAACAATTAAGGAATGAAGTTGCATTCGATCTTTCACAGATCTCTAGGGACACTAGAGAACATTGCCTTAAATACTATAATATATATTGTCGGCTGATGATACATACCGTCACTATATCCAATTTTTGATACTTTTGTAACGACCGCTCGGCCATAATTATATTACACAAGATGAACAACAATACGCATTTGTCGGATGTGACACGCCGTCCGCATGGCACAAATGTGGCAACCGGACATTTAGTTGGGTAGCCAAAGGCTGCACAATAATTTCGCAATGGCCGGTTTGGTTGTCCGTTATATATATATATACATATACATATACATATACATATACATATATATTTATATATATATATATATATAAATGTATATATATATATATATATGTATGTATATATATATATATACACGTGTGTATGTATGTGTGTACTTATGTATGTATGTACGTATATGTAATAATATCAAGGCGCATTTCACTCGTCAGCTTTTTGGTCACAATATTCTCTTCCTGTTTCTCTT
This sequence comes from Drosophila hydei, assembly GCF_003285905.1. Classification (NCBI taxonomy): domain Eukaryota; kingdom Metazoa; phylum Arthropoda; class Insecta; order Diptera; family Drosophilidae; genus Drosophila; species Drosophila hydei. Next base: position 293,236 of record NW_022045854.1, read on the forward strand.
TCTTCACTTTTCTTTTTCTTTTTTTATTTACTTATTGCTTTTTGCTTTCAACTTGTTTTTACTATTATTATTTGTAATATTTTATATCATCGCACGAAATGCTAATTTGCAGGGAGACACATAAAATGGATTGAATTTTTTCAAATGAAATTGGATTTCATTAACTTTTGTTCACAGATATTAGACCGGTTTTGGTTTTTTAATCACATTGCTCTGATTATTTGTGCTTAGCTATTTATTTATCCCTTTTGTTATTGAAGAACAGCTCACTCGGACTAATGAGTATGTCACGCTGCAAGATGGTTTTGTTTTTGTTCGGGTCAATTCAGTTCATGACCTATCGAAATACACACACCAAACATATGCAGGCTTGCCTACATACATACATACATACCTACATATGTATATGCACGTTTGCATGCATTCGTATATATGCAGGCATATATGTATGTCATTTGACACATGAACAGACTGCAAAAATACACGCATGTGAGTGGCTTTGTATTATGTATACATGTATGTGTGAGTCCAAGCACAGTTAAAAATAACATGAAATCAATTCATAATAAGAAAACATTTCACTTTTTGTTTTGTGGTTCACTGTATAATTTTGTATGTACGTAAATAAAGTTTGAGGCATCAGTATAACATTTTATTACTGGAGCACGATATGAATGAAAAGTTAGGGGATGAAACGTTCGGCACTTGCATACCCATACACAAGCACGCCAACAGACACACGAACGGACACAGACATACGTACATACATACGTAAGTGTGGTCATGAAAAAGTTCAACACGCTGTGGTGAGTTGGGTGGAATGGTAAATAACAGAAAAAAAATTCTGTGACTGCGCTGCTACTGCGAGCATGAAGGAAGAGCTTGGATAAGCAGCGGCGCCTTGGACAACGATGAATTCTATAATTAACACTTTTTAATATACCCATATATACATATATATGCTGAGAACATGAATATAAAAACGAATATGCCTTCAAATTTCCAATAATTGTCGCCATATAGAGAATTTACTATTGCATCCAATAAGGTATGCGTGTGTAAGCAATCTTTGTACTATGTAAATTAAAAATTTAAATATATACAAAGAGGAAGAAGAAGAAACTATTAACTGATGTGTACATGGTATTTGTCGAAGTGGCAAATTAGTGATAAATTGAGATACTTTCTATATCAAATACCAGCGCTGAAAAGTAGACTTTACTTTTCTCTCTGTTGTTTGAAGTCTTCATGTTTGAAGTATTTCTGGTAACTGGAATAGAGCGCAAAACTTAACAGTTCCTAACGCAAGTTTCTGAAAATTGTCAGGCAAATAATTGGCTTGGAATTATCCATATATTAAGTGTACGACTAAAAATAGCTAATTCGTTGTGCTATGCTGGCTACGAAATACCAAATAAATGTCATTTAGTGACGTCATCGTGTTATCTACTTTTTTGTGTGTTTCCTTTTCTCTGGAAGACAAACGAGAAAACATGAAATGGCAAAAACAGAACAGAGAGAACAACTTAAGCCTACAAAACAAAATAAACACAAACAACTGCTCCTGCAACCATGTACATAAATACATACAGGCATAAATACATACATACATACATACATACATACATATATAGCACGCATGCACAAGTACATATTTATATGCATGTGGGCAGTGTATATATATATATATATACACACACGCATACAAACATATGCATGTAAAAACGTAACGGTGCCAATTTGCGCTTTCGCGTTTCGCTTTGATGCAAAATCGCTGGAAAAAGTATTTAACATTTTGGCAAGCGCAGCCTTGTTGTCTAGTGTAAATGCATATATAATAACATTCCTACTCATGCCAGAAAAAGCTATTGAATTTTGTTTTCATTTAACGCGCTTCTGCACATCTATGTATGTATGCATGTACGTAAACATATGTATGTACGTATGCATGTGTGTATGTTTGGATGTGCGTGTATTTGTATGGCTATACAAATCCCATTAGCACAGAAAATACAATTTTCATTCTCGAGGCTATTCAAAAAACAACAAAAATTAGCCTTAACTCTTTTGCTTCTTCTTCTTCTTCTTAGCATATTGACATTTGTATGTATGAGTGAACATGTACTACATATGTATATAAATAGGTTATAGCCATTTTAGAGACAAGCACTTATACATGTAATAAATGTAAATAATTTGATGCTGCTGCTTGTGTTCTGCTTTTGCTGGTGCTAAATACAATTCATTCACCTTGCGACGCATACGCGTCACAACATAAAACCGCTGTAATCGAACCAGAAACCGAAACAGAAACAAAAATTCACTTGGCGTTGTCAAAAACTGTCGCTGACGCTGGCTCTGACGCCGTTACCACCCACGCAACATTCCACCCGTTGTGCTACCAACCCGCTGACCCAGTCCCAAGCTCAATTTACCCACACACACAGACGCACAGGCAGGCTGGCACGCACGCACACATGGAAATGCGCGCACATACTGTCGCATTCACAGCCGCATTTGTAACTGGATGTATGTATGTATATGCATACATAAATATGTGGGCATATATATAGATATATATATACGAATATATGCACGTCAAGTGCGTATATTGAGGCTATTTAACTGTAAATGTTAGCGACAACTCAACAATTACAGCAACTGAGCGACACCAACGAACGATGCGCGACAAACATTGTTGAAGATGTACGGCAAAGGCAAAGGCGACGGCAACGGCAACGGCAACGGCAACGGCAACGGCTACGGCTACGGCTATTCGGAATAGCAGGTGCTGTGCTTGTGCTTGTGTTTGGGTTTATATGTGAGTGTATGTGTGCGTGTGTGTATGGATGCGGTTGTGAACTGTTTAATGGGCGGCGAGCGAATATTATTAATGCATGATTTTCTTTGGATTCACTTCTCCGTCGATTTCACTTCAATTACATATACATATACATATACATATTCATATATACATAGGTATATTTCATGGCTTCCATTTCAATTTCAATTTCGCAATTATTCGGTTGAACTTTTTCTAACTTTATATTCACCACTCGACCCGATTTTTTTTTTTTTTTTTTTTTTTTTTTGACTACATGCCACCACGAAAAGTCGAGTTTTTCAGCCCCAATTAAAATAAATGGCCAAAATGCTTGTTTTATGAATTTATCTTGCACTTTAAATGCGGCTGTAGACGTTATCTAGGCTCGATTTTCGTTTACAAAAAATAAAAAACAAAAACCGCTATGTTTTCCGGACCAGTTACCGACTTTGTCTCACCAGTTGGACGAAAAAACTTAACAAACGCAAGTCGATGAAGACTTTGTATTACACTTTACACATTACACACACACACTACAACTACACGCACAGCCAGCTAACCAAACAGTCCTGCGCTTTGGATCGAACATAAAAAAAAGCTTCACACGGAACTTGCAGGCACTGCCGCCGCAAATAAACTGCACATCACTTGATGTAACCAAGACGCTGTCTTCGTTGCGGCGTGCGACCAAAAGAGATGCATATATGAGCCGTTACTATAGCTGTGCGTTCTTTCCCGAGAGCAATGCTCAATAGTGCCTGTTCTATTGCTCATATGGCATTGACGTGAGCTTTAAGCTTTCGCATGATGCTTTCATCCACCATTCGTGCAATTCGGCGCACAGTTTTAGGGTCTCTCTAAACGCCATACGATTCACCAAAAAAGGAAACACAAAAAAACAAAGCATGTTGACAGCTGGCAAGCAATTATGCTCGCTAGTCGCTTATCGATTTACTCAACTAACTTTCGGCCAGGGCTGCTGATGCTAAGGCGCCATCTATTGGCAAAACTTGCAAGCTACAGATTCAGTTAAGTGGCGCGTTTTGGCCATTTGCCAAAAACCAAAAGCAAAACTTAACAAATGTACAGTACAAACTCATATAAATGGGTCGACCATCTGACTCAGATGAAGAAACAACACAACTTTGTCATGTATTAGAATTTGTGAATTTGAAATCTGCGCATAGTGAAGAGTGTAACAATTACTTTATGTAATGGAAGTCTACAAAGGGGAGGTTTACACTTAATCCGCTTGATCTAGTTCCAAAACTATAGAAGATATAGTTTTATTCGATTTGCCACGTACAAACATAACTATACGATTCTTAACTTGACGTAAGGCTGCTCCTCCAATAGCAAAATATTATTTCTAAAATTCAAATTTTTTACTGAGATTTCAAATATTTTTCGAAAAATCAAATTGATTTTAACTAACCGCTTAGACTAAAACTTGGTTCCGAAAGCTTTCGATTCTTATTTTAACATTTGAATTTATTATTTTGGGTTGCTTTTTGCACAGATTCGAATAGTTTTCATACGATTTTGTAATAATTTTTGGAAAAGTTTAAATCCCTGGAACGTTCAAGTTTTGTTCAATTAGATTAGAATTGAAATCCAAAAGTCGATCAACTTCAACTGAGACATTGGGCTTAATGAAACATAATCTAATGATAAATATACGATATTATACGATATTCAACAAATAAATATACGAGATTCAAGTAAAAAATATACGAAGCAAAGTATCGACCGAATGGATTCGAGATCTTTAATAAAATATGATGCAATCACAGTAGGTTTAGGGATGGTTTTAAGGCAAAATGGATCATACTTACATAATATCACCCAAATTGAGACGCGCTGGTAATGGTGCACAATTGTCCGGGCCAGCGGCTGTTAGGGGTCGTCGGCGCTTGTTAAGTGGGTGCGAACCCGGCGGTGTGCCGCCCCTGGTGACGCCATCTCCAATGATGGCAATGTTGTCATCCAGACTAAAGGTATTTGCGTTTGCCAAACGTCCCATCGGGGATGAGACCCTACCGCGTCGAGCACCCACTCCACCCAGCATCCTGACAGTTCAAAAAAAAAAAAAACACACACGCACCCCAAACTAATTAAACATTACAAGACAACACGACTATGAAAGATGACAGAGCTTACTGTTTCTTATAGAGGAAGCCCTGCCCCGAGATCAATGCGTTAGTATCCGAACCCGTTCTCGACTATTGCTACACGTACCACGCACTGCACTGGCCAAAACCCTTTTGCCAAACATCATAATATTTAATATAATTTTTTAGGCACTGAAACGATCTGCATCTGGCATCAGCCTTAGCCAAAGACCAAACATATTCGTATCTGAAACGCGACCGATGCTGGATGCATTCTCTGGCACCTTTCGGGCTCAACTGATGTGCTACCTGTACAGCAAGGCATGCCGACTTACCTGAGCCCCACACACACACATCGCCACAGACATAGAGATAGACTTGCGCATGTACGTAGCGGGCTTTGATGATGACAATAGCGAACAGACGGAGGACAGCAGATGATGATGCGGAGGATGACGTGCTCGATAGCATCGAGCATATGCGCATTAATTAGTTAGCGCCTGGAAGTGCTTGTGCTACTTATTTTATGTGACCTGAGTTTAAAACTTAAGCAAAAGCCTAAATTAAAGCCAGGTAATTAAACGTAATAATAAAATAAAAAAAAAAATAAAACGAATGACAAATTAACAAAGCGAAACTTGACAGATTCGAATTTTAAGTTTCAATGAATCGATTGCATCACAATATAAATATATATATTTATATATATATATAAGTTCTATAATCTTAGACTTTCGATAAATTTTGACTGACTGACTCATTAAATATCCATTTGAAAAGATCAAAACTTCAATTTTTTTATTCGTCAATCAAATTTTTGAGTATGAATAAAGGGAATCAGATAGCTCATGAAATTAGCTTCATATTTTATAATTTTCAAGATATACTCTGGAAACCAATTAGATATATCGATTTTTATAGATTTTCATCAATTTTTCTTATCGATTTTTATCTATTTTTGATCGATTTTAAGAAAATGACTGCGATAAGCTTGCACTCCATAAGAATCTATGCTTATGATTCCTCAATGCTTCAGTCAGAGCGACTCAGCTTGGCCTGCTCAAGAATATATATGAAATACATGAGTGTTCTGTCACTTCTTCATACTCTACACCCCAATTATGTGCCCAGATTGGCCGTTTAGCTCGAAGTTGACAATGCCCGATACAAATTTTGTGTGTCTCTAGCTATAAAAACATAACGAAGAACATTCATACAATATGCAGGAGATAAAAGTTTGGTTTATTTGGTTATGTACAATTTGTTGGACAGTGTAAATGAGTAGAAAACAGTTAATGAAACAGCTAGGCATAATCTAATCCATGTCCTCGTCCTCGACATAGTCCCACATGTCGTTGGGCGCATCATCTTCAAAGCCAAATATGCGCTCCAGATCCTGTTCAGCATCCGAGCTGGCAGCATCCGCTGTGAGCAGATCCTGCTCCGGACAGGAGCTGCAACGGCTCTCGTTGATGCCATAGTTCAGACAATGAGCACCCACGCACTCGCAGCAGCCGTCGTGGAACCAGCGATAGCTATTGGCACCCATGCTCTCGCACTGCTGCTTGCATTTGTTCGATCGGATGCACGAGTTGACATAGATGACAGTGCAGTTGACGGTGTCGGCTGGCCGGTGCCTGGGCAGACTGATCAGATTGGATTCACCTTCCATGCGCTGCTTGAAGCCAACACGCATTGGTATGCGAATGGTCGACCATTGATCGTCGTCCTCGGCAGTTAGGGTGTCAAACAGCTCGGGTACACCATCGACGTCGCCTATCTCCGAGCGAAGCGTCAATGCGGCCGAGACGTCCTTGTGCTTCGGACACATATCCAAGCAGCCGCAACACTCCGTATACAGTTCGCCCAAGCAATTCAAGCAATCCTTGCAGCAATGGCAGTCGTTCAGCTTGCACTGACAGCTCTGGGTGAGCAGGCACTTGGATACCACTGAGCCGCAGACCATCTCATTGCAGCCATCATCGTTGGCGGCCACCGAAACGAATCCAACTATTATTAACACCAACTTCAGCATTACTGCAGTAATCAAGGCTCAAACTAACAATGATGCAATATTGGATATTGCGACTCAAATTTATATATGCGCCAACCGCACACCTGACAATCAGTGCCCAGTCAGGTAAAGCAACCCGCGGGCCTGTGGCTTTGCTAGGTAGTGGATTAGCTGGTCATAAAAGCAATTTAAAAGAAGTTAAGCCCAGGCTTTGTTTGTTTAGGTAAGAAGGGATCGTTGCGAACCCACCCAGGGCGGTCAAGGTAGCCCTGATCACGTGTCAAGTTGGTAGCATGTCGTCCATCGAGGGTTATCACAGCAGTTATTTACTTCAAACTCAACTTAGCATTTGAATCGGGCACACGTTACATTACATTAGACCAGAGACTCTCTCACACATACATACACAAATTAAATAACAAAAGCCATTATCCAATCAATAAACTTGGCGACGTCTGCGTAGATTATATATTGACTAATACAGCATTGAGCTGATGCGCCGCTGGGGCTCTTTTCGCTGGGCAGGGCAGCCGACACTGTGCCACGCAGCATCCAGCGATTGTTCTTGAGTATCATCAGTCCGGCACCAGAGATACCCGTGCCAGCTCCGCGCCTCTCTAGCTCCTTGCGCCCATTCACTCGGTGGCCACCCAGCAGGAAACCCGCGCAGAAAGTGCGATTCGACGAGAGGCTGCGAAAGTGTTCATTGGCCTTGAAGCAATCCGCATTGGCAACGATTGGCGCCTTTACCACAATTGGTATGGACTTCGATTCAGCTGTGGATGCTGGACTTTTCGAGTTGGCTGTTTCATTTGTAGATCTATCGAAACTCCATCCAATCACAATGCCGTGCTCGCCCACGATATATTCCATTTTGCTGGAGCCCGACCACAGGCAGACGGGCTGTATAAATGTATTGAAGCTAAAACGAAAACAATATATCACAAAAGGGGTATATACGTTTTGAGCAAATGATCGACAGAAAGCAGACATGTATATATATATTCATGATCAAGATGAGGGTCTCAGCCATGTCCTTCTGTCCGTCCGACCTCGTTTCTCAGCTCATTTACTAATTATCGATCAGACATGACTTTCAAGACTATACAAATTAAAGCAGCAAATTCATTTAAGTTATAATAAAAATGAGCTTGAGATATCATAAATATCTATACTATAATATACTATCAATAAGAAGAGGAATTGGGGTGCCCTAGAAGGTATGTCCTAGTCGGATATTTCCGAACAAGTTATACCTGACAATTGACTTAGAAATTGTTACAGTTTTGACATGATGCAGTCGACTAGTTCGCTGGGATAAGCTGGCTAGCTAGGGATGGTTAAATTATTTATTATTAGTTTATATTAGTTAGAGTTAGAAAGAGAGGGGAGAGAGGGCGAGATCACCGCTTACCGCACTTCATTCTTGAGTAGAATAACAGCTATGTCCGCGTCGTAGTTGCTCAACTGTCCGTTGTAGTCGGAGTGTATGTAGATGCCATCGACTGGGGCTGCCAGGGAGCCATCCTCGTTCCAGTTCTTCAGGTTGTGCCTGCCCAGAAAGACGAGCACCTCGTTGGCCGTGTACCGCTGATTGAACATCTGGAAGCAATGGGCTGAGCTAATGACAACGCGCGCGGAGACGAGAGTACCTCCGCACTGATAGTTCAGAGATGTTTGATTGTTGACGTAAATCGCCGCCAGCCAGGGCCAAGCACCGCGCGTTAACGAGGGCAGCATCGCATTGCCAGTCGCATCATTTTGACCATCCACAAGAACGATGGAATCATCCTCATCCTCATCCTCATCCTCATCCACAGCGTCGTCGTAGTCCGAGTCAAAAACTGGCAGCTGTCCGGACTGTTCAGCTTCAAAGCGAAGCGTATGATTCAGTTCGTGTGGCTCAGCAGTGGGACTTGAGACCATTTTCCGTTGCCTTCGCTTAGGCAAACGAAAGTCAAGGGTCTCATCCACCCGGCCGCAGACTTCGCCCGGAGTATGAAACTTTTTTCTGCAACGATATTAAGGCACTTCTAGTTGTAATCTCCCATGCACGCTGCATGAGGGACTACAGGTACACATATACATTTAACAGACCACGAGCCTAATGCATACTTCTTGAACTGAATGGGCGGCAGAGGCTTGTGATTTCCCGGCAACTCCTTGCCAACAACCATACCAAAGTCTCCCTCAACGGCTGGCGGCATCATGAGACCCGACGAGTTACTCTCGGGTACAAAGGTTAGCTTTCGCGTGTGCTCCAATTGAATTTGAGTCATAAATATGCTGTGATCTATAGATAGACTATAAATAATGCCACATATGTGTATATATCGTAATACTATGTACCGCCAGATCCAATGCAGATAACTTGATTATTTGCCGAAATGAGCACCAGCTTGGGTGGAAAGTGATGTTTGGGAAAGCGAATCTTGTAGAGCACAGGCGCATTGCTTGTAAACCTTCCGCGAGTCAGCAATTCAATCTCACCTAGGTAGTTCTGAAAGGCAGCAAACTGAATTCGAATCACTACTCAAGCATCTCAAGCACCCACCGTCGTTGGCTTGCCGCGCATGGAGAGTGTTATGCGGATCTGCAGTGCCTGGACATCCGGATTCCGTATGGCTGCGAGACCGAACCACTCGCTGCCATCGAACCTGTATTGAAAGACCTTCGGACACGGACTAACCGGCATGCCCTGGGCCAGAGCCTTAGTAAATTGCTCGATGCATATCAGTAAAATTGTAGTGAAATGCATTTTCATCGTCACCTGTTCGTCTTTATCATGCGTTTCTCACTTCTCTCTGTTCGCGCTGCATTCATATTCACATCAGCGCGTCCATATGCATTAGGGTGGCTCAACGCCACAGCAGTTTGCCTTTTAATTTATGACGAACGAGAAAGTCTTGCTATCTACTGAAATATATATTTATATATATATATATGAAATAAATTTTAAAAACGTCATTTCCATAAACAATATTTATTTATTATTTATATTATTATTTATTATTTATTTATTTATTTTTATTCAATTCGTTCAAGGTTCAATAAAATATTTGACATCCATCTTAACTTAACTTAAATCAAGTAACATATGAATAAGAAATTATATATTTTTCATTTCAGCTTTAACATGTCACACAATTCTGAGCCACCCTAATGAGCCAGCCTATTTATTCGCAAAACCTATTATCTGTGGACCGCGTGCTTCGTTCTCTGTTTACGTTTTGAGCATAATAGACATACATACATACATACATACATGCATACAATATTGGATCATTAGATGTTTACTCACTTAATCTAGGGGCTTTATATGACGCTTCTTATACCCTGTATATAATTAACAAATGGAAACGAGTGCTTTAAATTTTATTGGATATTGTGAATAAAAAATATATCTTAAGGAATAGTAGTACTAGTAAAAGAGTAGTAGTAAAATGACAAAAGTAGTACAATAATATTAGAATAGTAGTAAAAGAATAGTTGAATAGTAGTATAATAGCTATACTACTAGTAGTAGAACTCCAGTAAAATATTAGTAGAAAAATAGTAGAGCAGTAGAAAAATAGTAACATAATAGTAGTAGAGTAGTTAAAGAGTTGTAGAATAATAATAGAATTGTAGTTATAGAATAGTAGTAAAATAGTAGTAGAATAGTAGTAGACAGGTAATAGCAGTAAAAATCCAGTATTAGCACAGTAACATATGTATTAGTACAGTAACATAGGTAGCTTAAGACTGGTAGTAGAATAATAGTAATAGTAGAGAATGAGTAGTAGTTAAATAAGAATATTACTGGAGTTAGAATACTAGTAGAAAAAAGAGTAGTAGATTAAAACGGGAAACCTAGTCCTACAGTTAGATTAGTAATAGATATCAGTTGAAGATAATAGTGAGAATAGTAGTTGAGTAACATTATAAATAAAGTAAAAATATTAGTGGAGTAAGAACAGAAGTTAGGCAGGAATCGATTTAGAGGAGTAGCTAGGCAAGAATATTAATAGACTTCAGGAACAGTAGTAGACACGAATGGTATTAACTATCGAAGAGTAGTAAAGTAAGGGGAGCAATTAAATAGGAATAATTGTAGATCTCAAAGTGTAGGAGACTTCCAGGAGTAGCTAGACAGAAATAGCAGTAGACTATCAGGATGAGTAGAGTAAGAAGAGTAACTAGCTAGGCCAGATTAGTAACAGTCATCTAAGATGTAGAGCCAGAATTGCTAGACAGGAATAACACGACTTCGAGGAGTAGCTAGACTCGAATAGTGGGAGAATAGTAGTAGACTACCAGAAACAGCACAATAATAAGAGTAGCTGGACAGGAATAGTAGTAGACTTGAATAAAGGTAGTAGCAATATAGATATGGACTATTTCATGAATATTTTGCAAGTTGTTGACAATAAGCTTAGTACACCGCCACGAAACACATGAATATATAAATATATTAATTTATGTGAGACAAACTATTCGGCTGGTGCTGGCTCGGCTGGGGCTTCTGGAGGTGGGGCTGGAGCCTCTGCTGGAGGTGGCTCTGGTGCCTCAGCAGGGGCTTCTTCCTTGGGTGGTTCCGGTGCAGGTGCGGGTGCTGCTTCGGCAGGTTGTGGTGCGTCCTCTGTTGGTGCAGGTGCCGCCGCTTCAGCGGCTGGTGGTGCATCAGTTGGCGCCGCTTCGGCCGCGGGTGCCTCGGCTGGTGCAGCCTCACCATCTGGTGGCTTGGATGCAGCCTCTGATGCGGCTGCCGCAGCCTCAGCTTCTGGAGCTATTACGGATTTCACCCTAGATGCATCACGCGATCTATGTGGCTTGGTCTCTGGTTCTGCGACCATTTGCTTCTTCTTTTGCTGCACAAAGTATAGACAAATGGGTAAGTTAGTCAAGAAAAGAAAGAACAAAATCAAAGCAAATAAACTTTACCTTCTTCGGCTTCGGCGTCACGTCTGGTGGTATCTCCTCGTCAGTCCTATAGTCCTCCGGGAAGAACTTGAGTGCATCCAAACGACCACTTTCAACATTGCTACTGCAATAGGTCGGCTCAAACTGAACTAACGAGAGCATCGTATACGATTGCACCTTGTTAACTTTGAGGACAAATCGGTCGGCTGGTGTCTGCTCCTTACTCTCGTCGTATCGGAATATCGAGTTGGTTATTAGTTTCGCGTCGCCGGGCGTGTCGTTCGTGAAGAAGCCGTATAATGGGACATCTTCTTTTATGGATTCCATCACTTCCAAAATATCATCGCGCTTAGACGCCTCGAATGCCATTATGATGTGTGGTGGCTCTGGTGGTGGATCCGGAGGCAAAAATCCGTTTGTCTGACTGCGGAAGAACACATAGATCAAAGCTGCATGGGTGCGACGATTGTTAGCCACCCATATGGGCGGTATTTTGACTCGTTTTGTGCGCGTTAGAGCCTTCGGGGGCTCTTCTTCTTCTTCCTCGACCTCCTCTTCGGTGACAACGTTATCGTCCAGTCCCAAATCCATGTCGAGTTGCATGCCCGGGAATGCTGGTTGAGCAGCTTGCACAACCTCCTCTTCCTCGCTACCCTCCTCCTCGCCATCGTCCTCTACTTCTTCCTTTCGGCCTTCGTCCTGTTGGGCAGCGGCCTTTGCTTTTTCAGCCGCCTTCTTCTCGGCTGCTTTTTGCCTGGCCTCCTCTGAGGAGCTGATCTCCTCAACCCACACTTCGCCGTCTGCAAAAAGGAATATACAAAATAAAAACAAATAGATTTCGCAAGTTTCACTCATCCCGATCGACATACCTTCCACTTCCACCTCGAACTTGACCTTCAGGGGGGAGATGATAGGTGGAATTGGATAAGGCGCAGGGTGATCATCATCGGCCGGTGCCACGCGTTCCTTAGTTAGCTCATGGGCATAGGTCGCCAGCACATGGGGTATGGGTCCAGCGGACTCGTCTATTTTCCAGAAGCATATAAGCATTTCCTTGCCATACAATTGTTCTAAGATGTCGGTCGATAACGGATTCTTGCAAGCGAAGTTGATGATTTCAAAGTCCGCTGCGGTCACTTCAAGATACTTTCGATCCTTGCACTGCATCTTAAGGTGATCGGCTGGCTCGGCGAGTTTCTTAAACATATCGCGAGAGACTTGTGGCCCAAAGATTGTCACACCAATATCTGGCAAATTCTCCATTATGAGATCCGTACAATGGGTAAGGTAATCCAATCGCTTCTTATGTTGCTTCTCCCGCTCAATCCGATCAGCCTTGGCAATTGCATCATTCTTGATTTTAAGTGCTTCCGCTTCGATCGGCTGCAAGGCGTCAATGGAGTAAGTTGGTCGCGGGACGTTTGCCTGCGCCTTCTCTAACTCTTTGATTATGAGGGAGACCAGTTTTGGAGCATCGGACCCGTAGAACAAATTAACAGCTCTGCCATTCTTGGGACGACAACAAAGACAGGGCTTAGACATCATTCAGTACGAGTGCAAGAGACTTAGACTTACCATTGCGAACAGCCAGGTCGGCTCACTCTTTTTGTAAAAGCGCCTCAGAGCTGTCACGGTATCTGCTTTACACTGTGGGCAATGGCTTTACTAAGCTAATCAATTGTTAAAACTGAGGTCTGCAACTACATACAATTGCCAGGCTCAAGAAATCGCCTCCCAATTCCATTTTAACTCGGCGCAACGTGCCAACCATTCCCAGACATGGTCCACACCACTCCGAGTAGACTTCCAAAACTGCAAATCAATATCAGATTAATACAACTTCCTGGCTATTACATATAAATATATGTATATACTGAGCAGTCCCGGGCGGGTTAGGAACTTCTCAAGATCTTCGTCAGTACTGATTTCAGTTTGCAGCTGCTGTGCTCCAGCTCTCCTCGCCATGGTCTACTCCGCCTACGTCCAAACTTATACATAAGCGATTCAACATCCAAATACTTTAGAATAATTTTGAAAAAGAGCCAAATTTCTGTTAGCATCAAGCATATTGTAAGTTGAAATGTGTGTTCTGAACAACTATTTATTGTTCTGGGCACAGGCCTAGCAGCTACACAGCACTTTCTCAAGGAAATATTGATCAAACAATTTTGTTTAAAGTGCCTGACGCAACAATTAGAAGCGATGCAGTCGAGTCCTGGCAACTGCAAGATGCTCGTTCACGCTCCCATCTATTCGATGGGCATCATGGGGTTATTTGTAGAGCAGCTTAACCAGGGCAGTAGAGTCAGGGCCAGCCTTAGCCCACGACGTGAGTCTTTCAGGCGCCAACGGCTCCTCGGTTGCAGCACCTTCCGGTTGGTTACTAACTTATTTGTCCATATAGGGCACCAACTATAGAACTGTAGGAGCAAAGCCTTCCCTCTCTCAGCCTCACCTTCAAGGTGCGAGGTTTTATTCCTTTACGCCAACACCAACTATGCTATCCGGAGACTTGCCCGATTTGCCTTGAATAGACATAACTATATAGTCTCAATATACTTGAAGGCAAAAAGGTTTAACCAGCAACTGCATTAGCCTCGTTCATGGCCTTTTTTTTTGAGTCTGTAGTAAAATATAGTTGTTTTTCGATTTGCGTTGGGGGCGTGAGCAGACGCAGACACGGCCTTTTGGTCAAACTTTGGGAGTGCTTTTGCTACAGCCTAAGCGATTTGCCACGCCCCCAAGGGCAGTGGGCAGCATTAGAAATGTCATTAACCTAACGTCCTAAGCAATCGCAATTCTTATACACCAGTTACCTATTTGCCACGCCCCTCAACGGCCTTTATTAGATGAAGCCACCAACCAGCAACCAGCCAAATTACATGCTCCAAATTTCAAGTCTCTTGCCGCATGGCTCGCTTGGACAAGACGCACCAATAAACTCTGTTTGCTTCGTGGAGTATACATATTATATTGTAGAATTTCAAAACAGATCGACGAACACTGAAGCTCATTTCGCGAACGATAAATCTGGCAGATACTGCCTTGTGACCCAGTATTGAATATGTATTATTTTATATATGAATTATGTTATCTTTATGGCCATATGCATTCATTCAGTTTATCTGACCCGTAATAAATTAGTTAACCACATATTTATTTCAGTACAACATAGTTTCTTTCTTTCACTTAAGCATTAGCGAGTACTTACACATTGCATAACAAAGTTGTACATTCCGATCATACATATTTCGCTTTATATATATATGTAAATTTATATATAGTAATAATTTAAAAAAAAAAACAAATAAGAGTGCTCTAGTCGATGGCGGCCGACTAACAGATACCCTGTACCCAGCCAGACGGGCATTCCATTTCTACATAAACACAATCAGAGTTTCTCGATCTTCTTCTCTCAGCATTAGCTTTTAGTCCAATCCAAGTCTTCAGGGCTTAAATATGGCACCCAAATGTGCGCTTATGATAAAGCGGAGTGGTATAGATAAGAGCGCAGAATGTAAATCGATCTGGATCTTAAGTAATCAATTACTGGATAGTGAAAGGAACTATCAATACTGCAAGCAATACATTCCAAATGCATTAGCTAATATTTAAACAACAGACAGACGGACAGACATGTGCACATGTCTGATTAAAAATTAGATAGTATCGGGTCAGAGAAGCATCCTGCACTAGATTGTGTTACAATTACAAGAGTTGACAGTTGTCTAGTGTGTCTGGCATGGGTAGTAGGCGATAAATGGTCATTCGAATACTTCGAATTATTCACGTCCTTTCTAAAATTACTATATACATATATAAACACAAGTTAACATTAATGATGCATGCATGCGCATATTGATGCTTATAACGAGCCAGCCATCTATCTAACTATGTTACATGCTCTTTATCGCACTGAAATGCCATTGATTGTGATCACATTATTGGATACTGGCTCAGGCTCGTATACCTCATCATTGGTTCGCATCTCGTAAGGTGCATCATAAAACTGTTCATTTGGTATTTGGTCGTAAATGTTCTCTGCAAAGACGTTTCAATAAGTTAATAAATAATTATGAATAACTGTCTTAATAGGCACCTGAGCGATTGTTCACTCGTTCGCCGTCCACTGCGTTGTCATTACTGCGAGCTCCCCGATGCGCAGCTCCCCCTTGAAATGTGTTGAATGTCGCCGATGGATTGTTATCCATGTGCATGCGATTGTTTGCCTCCAGCGTTGAATAGGACATGACGGCAGCGTTGCGCTCATCTTTCGTTTCGGCTGCCTGAATATTCTCTGTGTTTTTCACCGGCCTCGCCTTGTTGCGATACAGGAATATGAGGCCAAAGATGACGAGCAAGCCGACGATAACTGTGGCGCCTATTGCCACACCTGTGCCCAGTTCCGAACTCTCTTGGCCCTCGACAGCTGCCAGCTCACAATGCGGCTGTTTTCCGCTCCAAGCACCTTCCTCGGTACATTTACGCAAATACTGGCCAATGCGCTGATAGTTGGGAATGCAGTGATACTCAGCAGAGCCGCCGTATAGAGTGGAATCGTTGACCACGATGACGCGACCGTTGTCAATGGCTAATGGTCGTCCGCAGTCGACAGCTGTTTCAGTTGGTAAATAAAGCACATTAATACAAATTGTAAAGACAGCACAGAACAGCTAAATCGATAATGCTTACGTCTGCATGTCGGATTCTTGCCCGACCATTTGCCATTCTTTTGGCAGATGCGCGTATCATTGCCCATCAAGATGCGACCCTTGGCACACTTGAACAGAGCCATCGAGCCGACAGCCCGAGTGTCTGCCTCAACAATTAGACTATCGCTTACATTTGGCATATCACAGACAACCTCCACGCATTTGGGCGCCTCGTGGCTCCAGTTGCCATGCTCTGTGCACAAGCGTCGCGAGACGCCGTTCAGCTTGTAATTGACATTACATTCATAGAGGACAGCTGCTCCATAGTAGGTGACATTCGTTGCCAATGTGACCTTGCCGTTTGTTATATTTTCGGGAGCTCCACACTCCACATCTGAAAGTGTTCAATGATGATGTATTTCGCTTATGTTTTCTGTTCTGTATACTTACAAACACACTCTGGTATTATGCCGCTCCACTGGCCATTATCCGTACAGGTAGCCAGTGCCTCGCCCACCATTTTATACCCACGCTCACAACGGTATTTTGCCAGCGCTCCAATTCTGAAATGCCAACAACTTGATTACATTTCAGCAAACAGGTTTCAATACAAGATTTCACGCGAAATTCCATATTCAAAGTGAGACAATATATAAATTGTATACAAATGTTATTTTCAGCAAAATGATTTTGCTGTCGATAGCCTAACTTTACACAGAAACATGATGAATGTTAAAGTTCATATTCGCTTCATCTTATGAAACGAACTTTCTATTCATTGAAAATGAGTGAGCGGACCATAATGTATGTAACAGCCAGAGAAAGAGGTGGCTTATTGTCGATCAAGAGAACGAGCTGAGTCAGCCTAGTCAACTTCTTCAACTTCAACTCTATCCTAGACCTATAGATATTAAATTTACTCTGTGAGCTCTTGTAAGGAGTGCAAAGCTAATGATAATTTCAGATTTTGGATAGCTTCTCTCATTACTAATTATTAATTTGAAAGCTTGGACTCTTGCACTTAGGCAATTTCATTAAAGTCGTACATCTAGGGTCATTTAGCTCCCATAGTTGGTTACTGTATTAGAATCTCTTCTAGTTGAGCACACCCGAGTTGACAACTCACTTGTATGTTTGGGCCGTATTCTGTGTGGAATCTGCTGTCCGTATAAGAGTACGGCCGTACATGCGATCATTGCCGGTGACGGACAACAGGCTATGCGTAGGCAACATTGGTTCGTGACAGCGAATTTCTAGAGTTCATAAACAAAGGCATGATTAAATGTAATGTGTGTTCAAATGCGATTCCATAGTGAGTGCTACCTTCGCATTTGGGCGAGGATTCGCTCCAGATGCCCGATTCGAGACATTTCCGTTTGAGCGGGCCGCTCAGCTTGTGGGATGTCGTGCAGCTGAAAATCACCTCTGAGCCGACATGCGTTGTGTTGGACACATATTTGAGGGTGCCATAGGGTATGGGCAATATGGTGCCGCAGTCGATATCTGCCACAGTAGATATAAGGCAAATTAAATTCTGTTTGCATTACCGTAATACGGAATACTTACATTCACAGTAGGGCGCGTCGGAGCTCCAATCGCCAGTGTCGAGGCACTCAAGCACTGGATTCCCATGCATTATATAGCCCGGGTCACAGTTGTACTGTATCTTCGAGTGTACATTATAGTCGTAGCCGATGACAAAGGAGCCGGCTGGCACTTGCGGCGTTTCACATGTGACTAGCTCACAGACGGGCGCCTCTCCCGACCATTTGCCGTCCCTAGTACAGTACAGCTCCGACGGCCCGTCTAGCCAGTGATCCTCGTCGCACTCGTATTTGACCACAGAGTCGACGGTCGTGCTGCCGTTCAGTAGAATCGATATACCACGATCCGGACGAGCGGGTGCGCCGCAATCAACAAATCTGCACGATGGCGTTTTGCTCGACCATTCGCCACCCAATCCACAGGAAATGATCTATAATATATGAACATATATGAACATAAAAGCATGGAAAACCAAAGATCGCTGACCCAATGTTAGTTATAGGTCTAGCAGAGATCATCCATAAAAATTGCAGATGCTGCAGAGGAGATATAGTTTCAGCAATTGCCACAGTTTTTGGCTTTGATCATTTATTGTAAATGAGACCTTATAAGAGCAGGCAACACCTGAGCATCTACTCCGAAATTGCAGTCTCTGGACAATCGGATGGACGGCAAGACGTACATTGGACAATGCCAATACACTCGTATCACATTGTGAACGTGAATATAAAGTAATTATACTGACTCAATTTGAGCTACTTACGGCCTCGCCAACGAGCACGTAGCCCGGTTCACACACATACGTGGCCGTGGAGCCAGCTCGTTTGTCATTGAACTTCACATGGCCGCCCGTTATCAGCTGTGGATCTGGACACCAGTCGACCAGGCACTCGGGCTGCTTGCCATTCCAGCCATCCTGCAAGCATGTTCGGTTTTCGTTGCCAATCAACGTGTAGTTTTCGTGGCAGCTGTACGTGGCCACCACGCCGTAGCTGGTGCGATCCTCAGACAGATGTATCGAGCCAAATTTGAGTTCTGGCAGTGCGCCGCAGTCAACATCTGCCAAGAAAATGCATTAGTACATCGAGTCGTTTCTGCGAGTGAGGTCTACACACATTTACAGCTTGGAGCCGAGTTGCTCCAAGTGCCATCGGTTTTGCACTCGCGCTCTGCGTGGCCGAGCAGCGAGTGGCCCTTTGGACAGTCGTATTGAATCTTTTCGCCCAGTGTAAACTTTTTGCCCAGTACCGTTGTGTTTTGCTTCGCATCCGGGGAGCCGCAGGACAAAGGTGCTAAATAGAATAAATAGAAGAAAAATCATATAGACAGTTGCTGGCTGTTCAAATTTAGCTGAACATACTGTGTTGGCATATGAAATGCAGATAATCCAGATTGCAGCCAACATCGTTCCAGAGCCAATTGCGTCCGCCGTCGAAGACAACGCAATTTTGTTCGCCATTGTAATTATTTGGCTGGTCCTTGCCCCATGCCGGCTTCTGCACTACTTCACCTGTAATTCGCATTGCCATTAGGTGTTGCATACATTGTGGAAAAGTTAGTTATTTTTAATGTCATACCATTCACCCATTTCCAGGTGCGAGACGTAATGCCCGGTTCCTTTTGTGCGCCAATCCAAACCAACTGCGGTTTCAGCTCGGACTTTCGACGCTCCAATTCCGATAAAATGTATTGACTTGTAGCGCCACGAAACTCGTGCACGAGATTGCCACCTGGTTGAGAGAAAAAAGGATGGCGGCTATCGTTAATAATTTTATCGATAGTTTTTGTCAGCTGCATACTTGCCTGTTTGCTTGCATATGTCTTGAGCTTTTTCGAAGCTTTCTCCTTTCGTTACATGAAAGTCGTAGCATGTCTTTGAGAATGTTGTCACAACGGTATCAACGCCAATTTTGGGACTCAAGCAGCGATCAACCGAAAATTCATCATTTGTAAATGTCTCCACCTCACACAAACTCAAGCTGCCCTCGACACCAACCAGCTGTATGGCCACATATTGGCCAACTAGCGGTCGGGCACAAGTGAAAGTCTTCACAATGCCCTCGTCGAGTGTGCCCGGGTACCAGGCGCACAGTGGATTGCGCTGCAAATCCGCGCTGCTATTGCCCACACGTATCTCCAGATCCTGCAACGGTTGATGGCCGCAGCAGCCTCGCGTTGTAATGCGCACCACATGCACCGCTTGCGGTGCCAAGAGATCCACACGCCACCATGGCGATGGTTCCTTTTGCGTTTCTGAGCACTCCTGCCCATCTGGGTTCTATGAGATACACCACGTCTGATTCAGCCTTGACTTATGTATATATGTATAATAAATTACCTTATTGCCTGGCTTGCCATCATTTGCATAGCTGGCCGGTCCACTGCGCGTATAGGAGCTCTGATTAACTGGCTTCCGGTAGGCGACATTGACACCACAGAAGGGCAGCTCTCGCTCCCAGCCGGTTCGCGAGTCACATTTGACTGTCGGCGATCCAAACAGCTCGTAACCGGCATCGCATGTGTAATGGGCTTCCGATATGCCCGTCTCACCGGACACTGTCCGAACTTTGGCATTTAGCGGCACTGCCGGCGGTCCACATACTAAAAATATATACACAAAAGGCCGTTATTTACTCTTATATACTTACATATGTGCATATGTATATTCAAGCATAGATGCGACAACTAGAACACACTTTCTTAAACATGACACAACTCAGTATTTGCTGACCCTTTCTCTCCTGCGTTCTCACCTAAGCGAAGGCTAAGCCGACACTCTTCTACCGTCGTGCAATCGAGCGAGAGATCCGATGCTCTCATCAGGTCACACAATGCACCATTTTCTTTTTCTTACTCTCCCTTCTCTCTCAAGTGTATGTATGCGTGTATACATACATTTGCACAAGCAGCTGTGCACAATTTCTTCTTCCCTTTTCTTCCCTTTGGAGAAAAGAGTATTGCAAAATGTTTAAAAAATTTGTCGCGCTCACACAAAGTGCAAGCTTTTACATCATGCTACTTGGAAAGGGTATCAAAAAGTTGACGCGTCTTAAAACCATATTCAAGTCGATCATGAACATTTACACTTACAACATATTTATTTGCTTGTATGTGTAAGTCTTGGTTTGTTGCCTGTTGAAATTGTAAAGCCAAAAGTTGTTTATAATTCGTTCATTTCGGTGATCGAATTTCGATTTTGAATCATTTAGTAGCAGAGCCTGAATAAGGTATTATATGCATTATATGCTGAGCCTTTGCATAACTTAAACTTTTAGCCAAATCTTTTTATTTATATGAAAATGAGTATCATTATGCATCAAGCTCTCAGGTTTATGCAATCTACATCTATATGTAAGCTATATCTATATATATTTATATTTATATAGTAAGAGCTCAAATATATTCCAATACTGAAAATTTAGAGAAAATACAGAAATGGTCTAAAGGTAAACTAAAGAAATAAAGTCAAATATCAAATAAGAAATTGGAAAAAAACAGCAATAAGAAATATGGAGTTATGCTTTGAACACTCGACTACTTTATGGCTAGAAAAATGTCCAGCAATTTCACAATGCCCTGAAAGTAGCTGCCTACCCATTTTTCTTCTTCTTGATTTCCCTTTGTTAGAACACAAGAACTCAATTAATTTGCATATAATATATAATCACTTAAATTTGGGCTTTTTTCCCAGAGACCATAATTTGTAAACGAACAAATTAAAAGTTTTTCCGTTTCTTTCTACAGTTTTCCCATAATGCTAAAATATTCACAAGTTTTATGTGTACGTTTGTATGCCTATAAATTCCAGCCGAAAATTTGTTATTCAAATTTTGTAACAATTTAAGAATAAAACTCTCATTATTGTTATCTACCATCTACCTTATATACACAAATATATATATATATATATATATATATATATATATATATGTATGTATGTATATATGTACAAGCTTTATATGGGCCCTATTATTGGCATAGATATTATGTGCAAATATTACATTGGCAATTGCAGCCGACTGTAACATTATTTTCGCCTTTTCTTTCGCTTTAGACTTCAGCTGGGTTTTATGCCCATTAAGATATTAAAACATTCCCATACCATCTGGAATCCGCATTTCATGTTACCATCAACATTTTCCTACAAAAGCAGAAAACAAGTTTCAAGCTTCGATTTGATCGAAAACAAATCGAAATTTCTCCCACACACACAAACCGAGTTGGACTCTTAGAAATATCTAAAATATATGAATATATATATTTTTACATACGTGTTTATTTATATATCTATATATATATGAGCTGTCGTTCATACAAATATAGAGACTAAGTGGATATATAATTAATAATTGGCACGATCAACGTCCAGTCCAAGATCAAACTCTAAATTATTCACATATGATACGGAATTGGCATATGGCCATCAATAACTCCTATAGTTTTTCGATCTACCGTGCTAGAATATCTATTAGCTATAAGCCCCTCAAAAGATATCGCATGTCAGTGCGAGCACAAGATGAAAAGGTCAAAAGTTAAGGCTGATTTGAGCTATGAAGTCGCTTAGCCGAGAATAGAGTATTTTATCATCAATTGCTGAATGTATTTAAATTTGATATGCATATGTTCCTTGGCTGGGTTTGGCATCGTTTTTAAGCTGTTTCAATTTTTCATTTGTTGTTCGCTGTTGCAGCTGTTGATGTCAGGTTTCTCCCTTCTCGACGTTGCAATTGTGCAAAGTGTTGCTAACTTCAATGATTTTGTTATTTTTCGCTCTTATGCCCAAGAGCCGTATAAAAAGCAGTTATTGTTATGAGACAACAATCGCCTTTATCCGGTTTTACCAGTGCTTATGATATCCATACTTATACGAGGGTTGCCAGTTGCATTGTGCGTGCAATAAAAACACATGACATATCATTCGCAATTAGCTCTATTCCTTTCCCAGGCAATTATTCAGCTCTATAAGACCTGGACAGCTTGAAAATAAATCGAGTTCTGTTTTATAACTAATATCCACATATATATCCATCTGACTTATAGCCTCAAGGGTCGTTCACTCTCCGTTTTAGACCTATAAGTGAAGAAGTCTTCACTTCAATTAGCTAGTTACGATCTTTGGTCTATTAACCATTTTCCTTTCGCTGCCATTAGAATCTTTTAGAGAACTCTGAACACTCATGGAAGACCTCGCATAAATCTAGATTAAACAATTATACATACACGTAATAAAATGACTTCAATGGGTCTTTCAGTTTGTGTGGGCATATGTATATAGGACGCATGTGTATGATACGATTTGAGAGTAATAAAAGTTGTTTCCTTGTCCGTTTAACTTCCTCAACTTGAACAACTTTTTATAACAATTTCTTTAACTTTGCTTAGGGAAAATGTATTAAAGCTCTAGGCAAACAGTTAAATCAGTCTTTTCCATTTTCCTTTTTATCTGCTTCAAAAAATATTGTCCACTTAAGTAATTTTATTCATCAAATCGGAATTTGTAAGTTTCACAAAGCGATTGCAAATTTATGAAAGGAAGAAAAAATTTCAAATAATACGTTATAAAATATTTACATATTTGTCGCCATATGTCAGAGCCCGAGAGCAGCGGAGATCAGATCATGCAATTATAATTACTGTAATTATTCGTATGCGGCCCACAGTCTTAAGATGTAAAACCCGTACACGTGAAATTGGACGGAACTGGCCACAATTTTTATTGGCTTCATCTATTTTTTAAATAAGTCGGAGTGCGGCGAGCAGGGAGAGAGGCAGTCTCGACTAGCAGATACCCGGAACCGCGCGTCGTTGCTTAAAAATACGTTTGTTTTTCTGATTTTTGCGGATTCAAGTTGTTAAGCAAAAAGTGAAGTACTCTGAGTACTAAATATGGTAATTGTCATGCCACATTCGACCTATGCGATTTCATCGAGTTCATTCAAGTTATCGATTATCTAAGCGCGTGCTTAGCTCCATTAGGATCAGCGAAAGATGTGTTCATGCAGACGGATAAACAGAAAGAATGACGACAAAATCGTCCTAGCTGCTTGTTCTTATCAATAGATATAAGTGGACCTAAGATTTAATGAGCATAAGACTTGTTTCCTATTGAATACCAAGAAAATCAAAGGTCAATAAAATTTGATAGCCAAGAATAAGCTTGCACTTCAAAGTATTTTTGGCTTACTGAATCTTAGCTGGAAACTAGAATAGGCTTTAGGTTTACGACCCTATTTGCTTCTTTCAGATACGAAATCTTTGATAATAACTTTGACAAATTCCCTATAACTTGACGTAATAGATCAATCAAATTGCGATACAATAAACAAAAATAAAACATAAATAAAAATTATACGTTTCAATTAGCAATTCCTGTTGGCATGTGTTGTTGGCCAATCAAACAAATATGGCAATGACTTGAAATTAAAGTTTTTATACGAAATGTGTGGGGAGTTCAGTGAATATGCATACATGAGTGGCTATACCTATAAGTAGCTATGGAAACAAACAAATTTGGATTGATCTGTCGAGCAACTTGATAATGATCGATAATTATCGAGCTCTGTCTAAGACGGCGATGCCTTTCCGAACGAATCAAGTAGCTAATATACCCTTTTATTTCAGTGAACGAGTCTGAAAGACAGATGAACTACCTTCACATTTGCGCTAACTGGGGCAGCCAGCACAGGTAGAGGTAGCCAGGTAGTTAGCTAGCTGGCTAGCTGGGTAGGTAGGTTGAATCTAAATTCCGTTACGACACAAAAGCGACATTTATAAACATATCACATACATAGGTGTATGCAATGTTTGAAAGTCGTCAACAAAATTCGAAATGCGTTTGCCCCAGGCAATTATAAGCGTTATAAAAATTATTTAAATAATGTTGAACAATTGGAAAAAGTCGAACAACAAAATGGGTCAAGAAAAATGCATCTTGTATAAGTAATAGAGGAAAGTGTATTTTGCCAATTTTCTATAGATAGATGAAGCAGGTGTACTTTAGGTCTGGGCTATTGGCCCCTAAGCCAGCAACAACAAAGCAGTTTTAGCTGCTGGAGCCAAACATTTGCTGGCCTAATTCTCGATGCGTAGACCTGGCTGTACATCAAAATACATACTAATTCGACTAATATATGTATATATATAGATATATATAGCATTTGACTTGATTTGATTTTTAATTTAGCATTAATTGATTTGCGGTTTGTGAGCTTGATTGAAAAGCGTCAAATTCTGGCTTGACTTATACAAACTTATATGTATATCCATATATAAAGATTATATATATGAATTGTGTCTAATTGTTCTGCTCTAGATTTGGCTCTGGCTCATGCTTCTGCCAAAATATGTTTAGATCAATTAAATATTTGAGAATGAAATTGGAAATGTTTAATTTCAGAATCTTAATCAAACTGTAATGATTTATAAATATTGCATATTTATTTCGAAATCTGTAGACAATAAGTATTTAATTTACAATATTTATGCAGCAAACTTAACAGCAATTAAATAGTCGATAATAATTGAAGGACTTCGCTGCATTTTGCTTTGTTATAAAACTATTTTCTCAATCATTTAATCATCGTCATCATCGCTGCTGATAAGGAACTTACCGTGACAATTTCCGTATGTTATTAGCGACATCATCATCATCATTACCAGGAGTGAGTGTTTCGTAGAGGCCATGGCTCTATGCAAATCGTTTGCCGACGAGTCGAACAATAACCTCTGGCTAAAGCGAAACATGGCTTGCTCTTTGCTGTTATTAGCTGTTGATTAGTTGCAGTCGTATATACAGTTAGTTTTCAACTTATTTATGTATGTAATTGCATGTGCAGCATATGTATTTAATTAATATTCACAACAACTAACTAAGCCTCGCTGTGTATGAACCATGAGTTTGATCTCTCTCACAAGATTTTCATTTTGCATTCACACTGAAATTTTCACTTGATATAGTCATGAATATGAATGTGTAAGAGTGTATCAGTGTGTGTGTGTGTGTGTATGTAATGGTGCATAAAAAGCAACAACAAATGCATTTAAACACGAAGAAGAAGCAGAGGAAAATCACAATAACCGGGCAATGACTTTGAAGCTCAAAACTATTTGAAACCAAAAATTCATTCAACATGTAAGTGCAGCCACACATACATACATACGTATTAACATATACACACGCACACACATGTGTGTGAATATATGTTGGCTTCCCCAATAGTAGATTGGCTTGGGAAGCACTTACATAGATATTATGCATTATGTGAATGTTGGGGCCTGAAAACCACTTTACTGGATTTACTTTATGCAGCGTCTGTGGTTTTTGTTTCTGTATTTTGCCATGGGAATCACATTCTTGGCTAAGTTGGCTGTTTATGGTCTGAACTCTTTGCAGTCTATTTTGAAATCTCAACCTATGGCCTTCAAATGTTTGTTTGTGTCTGACATAGCGGCAAGGCTGTGCAAGCGAAATATGATTATTGTCTAACGGTCTATTCAAGAAATCCATTATATATATATATGTATATATATATCTATACATTTAGAAATAGGTCAAAAGGCAATAAACAAAAGGAAATGCCTGTCATATGCAGCCATAGATCACTTGCAATAGCTGCGAAGGCATATATATATATATCTATACATAAATTGTTATTGAGTTAGGCATTTCGTTGACCGGTTTCTCCAACTTTCGTTACATCTAACTAGTATCTTTCACTAATTATCAACGATGTTGCCTTTGTTGTGCGTCGATAGCTACTGGCCAAAAAACCCCACAAGTCTCTGTGGTTCATTAGTTTTTTGGTTAGTGTTTCATGAATTCGATATACGATGTGTTAATTGAATCCATATGAGAAAGTACAATGCGCTCAAGCCGAATTCAAAACTTAATCCGATTCCGATTCCGATTCCGAATCCGAATACGAATCCGAACCAATATCCGAGCCAGGCAAACGCACACAGTCACTAGTCGCAATTCACTTCAAAACGTAATCCACATTTCAGTTTTTTTATGTCACACACACTTATTCACACACGCACACACACTTCAATATATATATGTAGCGCATATTGTATGCAGATATATTTATGATTATATACCAGGTACAAATATGGGTATACTATTTATTGATTTCGCTTTCTTGAAATGTTCTACTTTTACTCTTCCCAGAGGTTGAGTGTGGGAGATCAAGTCGTTTCATTTAACAACAGCACGAAAAAAAAACAACTTAAAAAATAATAAATAAATAAATAAAAAGATACTTTTTGGACTGGCGAGCACCTTTTGAAATGAATGGTTATCTATGAGCGTGAATTTATTAAACGTGTATATACACATGCATGTGCATATTTACATATACAATATATATATATATATATGAATTTATATATATATATATATATATATATATATATTTTTTTATATGTATTTTTAACGGAGTTCGCTGTTGCCAAACACAACACACTAAAACGCGCTCCGATCCGTACGCCTGACACGTCTGCTTGGAATGAAAGTTGACTTATAACTGGTTTTCTGCTGGCGCTTGCCTTACAGAAGTTCGCAGCAATGCGCGTGTGCAGCGACCGACCGAGCGACCGACGGCGCGACCGAGCGACCGAACGAACGAGCGACCGACCACCACCGTCACCATAAGGTTGATTGGTTTGCTGATGGCTGTTCGGCTTGTTGGTTTCTTGGTTGGCCGATTGGCCGTTCGGTCGTTCGTTTGGTTGTTCGGACGATTGTTGATGCGGTCGTGCGGGCGGTCGGGCGGTCGGGTGGCCGGTAGCTCGCTTGCTCGGTTGGTCGGTTAGCTGTTTGTCATTGTTGTGGCATTGTTGCAGACGTGAAATACAAGCAAGCTGCGCAATCGCAAAGCTTTACACAATTTGTTCGAGGGTGGATCGTAACATAAGTTATTGCCATTTTTTATGGATATGTGAGTGTGCAATGTGCAATGTTAAAGAACAGGAAAAACTTTGAAATATTTTATATAAACAAAGAAAAATAAAAGCTATTTACCTTTTAATGTATAAGCTTATTCAAATTGTATTAATCAGTCAATATTAGTCATTTTGAAACTATATTTTCAGTTTCTTTTTCAGTCCTAATTAAATTTCAAATTTAAATTAAATAAAATTTTCTCCACTAATAAATCAATGATTATTTTATTAATACTATTAGAATATAAGTTTCACTTATTTAGATCTATAGTATTAGTAATTAAATTTTTTTTCTTAAATAAATATACTTACTACTCAGCTTATACTTTGTACTAGTAGCCTTCAGTTTTATTCTTTTTTGTAGAATTAGTCAGCAAAAACTGGTTCTTTTAATTATACTTTGACGTTAATGCAAAAGATAATAAAACATTTTTGCTGCTCTTAAAGTACGCTAGCTTTAAAAGCTTAGCTTTTATAAAATGTTAAGTTTGTATTTACCATGTAATATCTAAGACCTCCATCAAGCACATTTGCAACTACTGAAGCAACCGGTGTGTAAAAGTGCCGGCATTGCTACCCCATTGTTAACGACGTAAAGTTGTATATACCCTGCATATACTGCATATGGGGTATGAGAAAGTATAACGAATGTATAGAACGGATTGTATATAACAGATTTTACATATGACAGATTGTGTATAACAGATTGTAGATATTTAACATATGGTATATAACAGCTTATGTATAAAATATTGTATATAACAGATTGTGTATACAAGATTGTATATAACAGATTGCGCATAAAATATGCTATATAACAGATATTATATATAACAGGCTGCATATAATATATTTTGTAAGACATGTTGCTTATAACAGATGATGTATAACCAATTGTATGCGCCAGATGGCTTCAAACAGCATATAAGCATTGTAGATAACAGAATATATACATTAGATTGAATTTATCTAACAATCCATTTATTATCTTGTTTCACATGATAAGTAATTCTACAATCTGTAGTCATATATAGATTTACTGCTTCAATATTGAATTAACTTAATACATTATAGAAATATTGCAAAACTAATTTAAAAAGCTTTCATGGATCTTTCCTGAAAAATCTTAGTACATTGTGGGAACAATGAGGAATACGTATACGAATGCAGGGTATTTTCCATTCGAATATCACATGATTCGCTTATACCCTTTAATCATTTAAATGGGTCAAAAGGGCTATATGGGCCTTAACTAAACAATTCTAAAAAAAGTTCTAAATAATACCTTACATAGCCTCCAGATAATCTTCAGAAGTTAATCCAATTCGATGCTTGTCTTTTGCTCATTTTATATGGTACGTCCACCTCTATAGGTGTGCCTATTTTCCTATATATTTGTCAAGGTTCAGGCAGAGTATGAAGCTCAAACACTTTCAAGCATTTTACAGAGCATCGACTGGTCGTGCTTGCCAGGCACTTGCACAATATTTATTAGTGTAGCTGTGTTAATACTCCGTACCCATTAAAACGCGTATCACCGGGCGTATTCAAAGCTTTGCAAATGTGCTAATGTGCACTAAGCCAAATGGAAGCTTCTTCTGACCTATATAAATTTTATATGATATTCGTATGTTTGTTCTGCACGCCGGCTTCATATCATCTGGAGCAGACGTATATGCTTTATACATATGTGTATTTCAGAGAATATTTTGAGTACTGAGTCTACTATGATTCAAAAGAAATATGTTGGGCTCTAACTATCTGATGATTGTGTACCCAATGATGTCTTAAATGAATAGTCTGTAGCTCAAAAATGACTTTAAGTAAGAGCGCTTACGTTCTAAAAGGCATGCCAATTCCCGATTTGTCGCAGCTTAACAAGACAAACGTATATATATGATTATATGTGACAAATATCGGGCCTTTCACACAATCAATAACTCCCTTCACTTCGTGTATGAGTAAGAAAAGTAACACAGAGCGCATAGTACGATTCAATGTGCAATAAAAATAAGGTATAGGTAAACTCTGCGTCGCGCATACCCGCCAAGAGCCGACTTACTGCTTATGTTGCTGCCGTCCAGTTCACAGAGCAGCTTGAAATGAGCTAAAGAAAATAAAACCGTACTTTGTATGAACTGGAGTACAGTAAAAGCCGTGTTCTGTTTAATTCTATTAATTGGCATGGTCAATAAAGGTAAGCGCAGTCAACTGTGGCAAATACATTGTCACATATATGTACAAATAGGTACGTCTGCATGTGTGTGTGTGTGTGTGAAGTAGATCGCGCGTGAGCCCAAATGGCCAACGACTGTCGCCCAGCGTTTACGGCGGAGTGATGCAACCAACGCCGCGCCGGTGCTAGCCAGCGAGTGGACGTACAGCAGAAGTCAAAGACTCTAGCTCTAGTTGTTTGTGGTTTTCATTTGTGTCGGTTCTTTATTTGGCTTATTCCTAACGGCGAGCACTAAAAATAAAGCTCTTTTTTTATAGATTCGTCATTCTGCTTTGACCGCTTCCGAGCCAAACATACTGTGCACTTCTGTGTTATTAGAACGCATTGGGAAATGTATATGCCTATCTATATACCTAAACAGATATATTCAATGATAATCATATATACTAACTAATTGAGATGCAGGTAAACAGATCTGAACAGAGTTTTACTAGAATAATCGATCAAGCTTCAGATGTCTAAATGAAGCAGTTGTAAGCTTAATCTAAGATCTCAGTGTTTGAGGCGACAATTAACTTGGATATTTATCATGTTCAGAAGTTTCACAATGATCGGATGTATAAACACCAAAGAATGCATGTCCCATAGTTTGGGGCATAGGAAAGAGAAAGTACAATCGCTGCATAAAGTGGCGCAGCTTGTGTCGTGCGTGCCTCTGTGTGCGTGTGTGTGTGTGTGTGTGTGTGTTTGAGAAAGAATGTCTGTATATATGTATATACAAATGTATATTTGTATGTATAAAAGAAAGTTCAACTGTGTGTTACGACAGCTCTGAGTGCTAGTGGGTGCAGGGTATCTTCTAGTCGCGAGTACTTAACTAAATTTAGTATATATAGAATCTAAGAGTATATCTAAGATGTATATACAAAATCAATATGGCATAAGAACAGCAAGAACTCAGAGGCAACTATGGCTACAACAAATCAGTAGATCATAAACATATATACAAATAAATAACTGAAATAGATACATCCATATATACACTATCTTTATGTAGATCGTGTCAATCGGCAGTCGTGCGTGAGCATGGCCGGCAATCATGACGATGATGCAACTTATAAGCAGCCAAAAAAAGCAAATAAAAACAAAAGCAAAAGACAATAATGAATAGAAAAAACAAAAAAGAGTGTTCTAGTAGGGAGTGTCCGACCTAAAGATACCCTTAGCCCATCAACATGTCTTTAAGCTGTGTACATTACTTGAGAAATTATATCTAAAGCTGATTATGATGCTCATCATGAATACAAAATCTTTCTAGCACCTAAGGTCTTCAGTATTATCTTCATCATTATCATCATTATTATCATAAACGACTTAATTATCATGATGTACTTTATCAGTTAGATAATTGTAATCAGTATGATTATCATCACTCACATGAATATCATTATCAATGCCATCATCCACATTATAAATCTACTAACGGAGAGCAGACTTTCTTCTATTGCGAAAGGTGTACAGAAGGGGGCACCGACCTGGCACAAACTATCGGTGAAATCAAGGTAGAGACCATAATGGAGCAAATGTGCAAAGACAACGATGCTTGGAGAGCAGTCAGTGACAGCGCCGAAAAGGCTTTGCGGTAGAAAAACTGAAGCCTGGACGCAGTAATACTGAAACAAAAGCTCAACTAGACAACGTAGGAGATGCGGACTATAAAATGGGATGCAGCATAAGACAAAGAAGGTTTTTTGGAGTACTCGAATTTGGTTTTCTATATAACATCTGTGACACATATACTAGACACATTTATTATTAGATAAACAGACACAAATGTCTCATCAGTTCATCAAATGTCTCATTCGTTCTTTAATAATTGTCATTACCATTATTATTAACAGTTCTTAGTTATCACTATGCTTACTATTAACTTATTCATTAGTATCTTAAGGACATTTTACTTAATTATGATTAGCTCAATGATCATTAACATAGTATCATTTATCTCGTCTTTTCCCAAGTCCAGCTCTACTTTGGATTGCTTCTCTGAGTAAGTTGGATAATATAAATATACAAAAAATACCAAAAATACTGAAAAGATGCCACTGCACACACACACACACTCACTGTTCGACTCGTCCTCTTAGCCTTCCATACGACTGTGTTTAGGTTGGCTTAACTTTGCTGTTAGATGCACCACTCAGACAGCCAGACACAGTTATGTTGTATCAGGTCGAACTGACCTGCCTGTGACATACATTTGCCCACGGCCAATATACCCAGTCTACCTTTCTAAGTGGGCCCAGGGTATACTGCGCAAGACAGGTCGAGGTTTGTTTTTACTTTTCATTTGTTCTTTGTTTGGCTTATTGCTAACGGCACGCATTAATTCAAATTTTACTTTTTCTTTTATGCAAATTCTCTCATTCTCTTTTGACCACTTCCGATTTCGAATACATATCTACCCATATATAATTATCTATATAAACACATATATATATATATGTATATGTGTGCAAAGCAAAGTGAATTTCAACACAATACCATACATGAAAGAAAATCAAAAATTATCAACATTTCAAGACTAAATAAGCAGCAAACTGAAGATGAATTTTGAGATCTCAGTAGCCCATTTAAATCACGCGCTGTCCTCATTGTAGCATGTGGCAACCTATGACGGTACCTCACAAAATCTCAGCACATCGAGATGCAATTAGCTAAAGAAGCTTGAAGAATTTCCCAGTTGTCACAGGCAAATTAAACTAAGAGCGCTAATGCCATATGAAGTATTGAGAACACGACTTTACAACATTCGTTGCACTTGAAATCTTCGTAAGCCTATTGAAGAATTAGAGAATAAGTCTTACATTATAGCAAACAAACTTAGTCTTGCAAGCGACCAAAACAATACTATATTATATACAAATGGCCTCAAAACCACAATAAAATATATTATTTATATTATAATATAAGCTAGATTAGATATTCTAAATGAGTAGATCAAAGGAAAGGGCTGTATGAAAACAATGTATTAAACAAGAAGATACAATTAAAGCCAAACTAACCAGAAAAGGTAAGTCTTCTGCGATTAATACTCGCCGGAATTCAAGTAATAGTTGTCAAAATAAAAAATCAAAATAGTCAAGAAGACAGTCAACAACTGCATCAGGAATTTCAGCAGAGCTAAATCAACTCTGTGAATAATCAGCAGAAAATTTATTCTTACAATAAAACCTCAAGCCAGCCTATGAAAAGACTTAGGGAAAGTAACAGTGGAGCTAGTAGACTAGATACAATGGAAAAGACTGATCAACTTGCCTTAAATGTTAGAAACAGCCCATTCATTCATCGGAGCAATTATGAATAATACAAGTCTGAAATGCAGTATCAATACAAGCTCTTGGACACACATCATGCGAAGAAATATCTCCCCTATAAAACTTATAATAATATAAATTTCAACAATATAAATGGTATAATTGATTCAAAGAAGCAATTGGATTAGCCTCCATCATGATTTGTCTATCATCAAAAATATTATATTCCGAAATTTGCCAGAAGTATGCAAAGCACAGATAAGCTGAGCAGAAGATTATGTAACGTTAGGTGAATAAGCGACCCATTTTAGATAACCTAAATGCTGGGATCCATTAACAACAGGAGTCTTACAAACCTACTTTGTCATTACTAATAAACTAGCAAAGATCAATAAGTACAGACCCGATCATTTAAATGTAGAATATCTTACTTGAATTGAATTATATTCACTAACGCGAAGGTGATTCATTGACATCAGTAGTAGGGATATGTATGTTCTAGGATAAGAAATATGTTCTGGGATCATCCGGCCGATTAGGAGATAAGATTCAATGTCACAAAAAAAAAAAAAATAATATGTTCTGGGATCAAAAAAAGTCAGCTGCTTAACAACAACATTTTTTTGTTTTGCAAGATCAAGGTCACAAAATGCCGGGTGCGCAAGCTCAAGGTCAGTAAAACAGAAAGCTTGATAAGGGTGGATGCGTTCTCATGCTAAATAAGAGTGTGGATCGTAGGAACATGCATAAGAAAGAATGACCATGCATAAGAGTACAATAGGCTTCAGTATTTGGTGGACTTGTAGTTGATGATAAGTTGATGGAAATGTGTACGTCAATGGGGCCACTTTTAACACTTTCTTGCTGATGCGATAAGTCAATAACAATAATGTGCGCGTTATCAATGAACTCTTTGGGACTCAAGAGCGGTTGAGGCTCTTTCATGTGTAGCTCCAAGTGTGTTGTGTCCCATTAATGAGTGATGGATTCATATAGCAGTCCCAGCTACGGAATGCCATAGGCAGTGAGCTGTGAGCTGCTTTTAATAATATTAAATATTTTTAACTTCGTCTGATCGCATAATGTTATATGTGGCATTTTCCATGTTATCTTGACAATATTTATTTTATGTTATTTTATCTTGAAAATATTTATTTTATATTTTATATATATTTATTTTATATGAGCTTGCACCGATTTTACTCTCGAAAGCATTCGCCATATTTTTGCTCATAAGCAACATTAGCTCATGCTTACAGTTGAGTATGAGTTTGTTAAAGTCTTCAGCAAACCCTAATAGCAATTTAAGTGGTATGGCGAAATTGAAACACCTCTTGTCATGGCGATCTGATAGTTTGTATTTATCTTGATTAATTCATGTTTATTTAAGGAAACGTAGTTTTTAATTGTAGAAGTCACACCATCGAAGCGTATATCAATTTCAACTCCATTGAGCTCCTTTTTTATTTCATCAAATAAATATGCCATACAATTATTTTTGAGTTCACCCGTATTGACCACCTTCTTATCAGTTAAACTGATTGAACCCTCAACATTAAGGAAGCTGTCATGAGGTAATACATAAAGATCCTGATTTTGAATGGTAATTCGAACTTCATCATTAGGATTGAAGGATTGGTGATAGGGTGCATAAGTGTGATATTGTTTGCTAATTATGCTATCATCAGCGTAAGGTTTTTCTCGCACATTTAAGATATTGCTCTCCATTACCGCCGCCGAAGACTAAACTCCAATGATTTTAAAAACACTTTATTCGCAGTTGTAAGTGCCCTCCTACATGAGGACGGTGATGATGATGATGATGATGACGATCTGCTCACTGCGACACTTCTAATCGGTTTGCTTTCTAATATTGGTCTCCAGAGGTTTTTGTTGTAAACTGTAAACGTATCACTATAGAGGTGGAGGTCTAGTGAATAATCTTATTAATAGTTTACCCATCGAGTTACATATACCTGGCTATCAATTCTGTGGACCAGGCACCAAACTTAAAAAGCGTTTAGAAGGCGGTGATAAGGGTATAAACCCATTGGATACTGCCTGTAGAGAACACGATATAGCTTACTCCCAAAACAAAGAGCTTGCTGAACGACACAAAGCGGACCCACAATTATAAGAGCGAGCGTGGGATTGAGCAACAGCTGCAGGTAGGAGGAGGACAACAAACGACACAATCAAAAGATGGAGGAAAGGGGCTTTACCTTCGACCACATCGACAAAAAACTTTTAAGGCAGCTACCCAACAAACCTCTCTCAAATATTGATAATTTGAAATTCGCTCGTAAACACATGCTGAACTTTAGGGGCGTATTTATGCGGGACTCCCTACTTTAGAGTAAAGATCAATGGAGAAATGCATGTGGGGTTATTAATTAAGATTCATCAAGAGGGGGTGGTACACACTGGGTAGCTTACACTAAAAATGGTAATGAAATAAATTATTTCGACAATTTTGGAAATTTGCAGCCACTAGATGGAGGTCATACAATATTTGGGTAACAATATACGATACAATTATCATAGAGTTAAAAAATTTGATGGTTATAATTGCGGACACTTATGCTTAAGGTTTTTACTACTTCATTGATATTCATGAAGTCCACTTCGGCGATCGCAGAAACGCACACACAGAACATGTTTTGGATTCAACGGATTTCGGGCGGTTGGGAAACATTTCAAATTGTTCAAGCGCAAGCTATAGCACCTCTACTTCAGGTGTATACGACGCCCGTGGGGGTGTGAAAACTCTTCTTTTCTCTTTAAGACGTGGGGAAACGCAACCATTTTTGTTTCCAGTCACCTTTTCATTCGCTCAATGTCAGCATGTTACATTTAGTGTTCTCGGAGGATGTATTACACTAGTTGGTACAAGCTACGAAGGCGCTACTCGTAACAGTGACTGAAGGAGATACAGGGGAGAAGGGGAATGGGGTAATGCAGATGCAGAAATAATCCCCAATGGAAGAATATCGTACAATATATACACATGATGAAGATACTTCCTATCTACGTGAATACATAATGTTTTCGAATATTATATAGAGTGGTTGCTGCCGCCAGCAAAGGGCAGAAAGACGAAAATCTGCTGTTGAATAGAATTTTAAACGAAACCCCAAAAAATATTTAATCTGCTCTTTGTTAAAATTTTAAAAACGAAAACATAATAAGCAAGATTGTACACAAAAAAAAAAAATAAAATAAAATAAAAATAAACCACACATGTTTGATAAAATATATGCTTATTGTATATTTTTTGCCTGCTATAAGATAGGCTTAGTACAAGCTATATTAGTCGTTCTTCAGTCTTCACTCGAATTAAGAATGGAAGCTCATCTACAGCTCCTCCTGCTATTGATAGCTATCAATCATTATTGGATAACTATCCACCAAGATCGAAGTTTGGTTTGGGTACCCCTGGACGTGCCTCGGTAGCTAGTGACTAAATAAACATGAAGGTAATATGCTTCAATATGCTGGGTGGTTTAATCAAGATAAATACAAACTATCAGATCATAATGACAAGGGGTATTTCAATTTCGTCATACCACTTAAATTGCTATTAGGGTTTGCTGAAGACTTTAACAAACTCATACTCAATTGTAAGCACGAGCTAATGTTGCTTATGAGCAAAAATATGGCGAATGCTTTCGAGAGTAAAATCGGTGCAAGCTCATATAAAATAAATATATATAAAATATAAAATAAATATTTTCAAGATAAAATAACATAAAATAAATATTGTCAAGATAACATGGAAAATGCCACATATAACATTATGCGATCAGACGAAGTTAAAAATATTTAATATTATTAAAAGCAGCTCACAGCTCCCTGCCTACGGCATTCCGTAGCTGGGACTGCTATATGAATCCATCACTCATTAATGGGACACAACACACTTGGAGCTACACATGAAAGAGCCTCAACCGCTCTTGAGTCCCAAAGAATTCATTGATAACGCGCCCATTATTGTTATTGACTTATCGCATCAGCAAGAAAGTGTTAAAAGTGGCCCCATTGACGTACACATTTCCATCAACTTATCATCAACTACAAGTCCACCAAATACTGAAGCCTATTGTACTCTTATGCATGATCATTTAATTGAATACAATCCGCTTAACGGTTCAGTACATCGTCTTCAGTAGCTGCAAAGGAATAAGAAATGGTTTTTAACATCATCCAACAAATCGAGGAGTTCTTAGAATGGTTTGAGGATATTATTCCTCCTGCGGATAGGGGAGCAACGTAATACCAAGAATTTCTTGGAGCACAATATGAGAGGCATTTGAGTTGCTGCGGAAGTCTCCAAAAAGAAATCACTGAATATCCAAACACATGCGCATGCCACTTCGTATTTAATCATATTCAGAGGGCCAACGACATTATGCTGAAGTACATATTACTTGAATTAAGAATGATTTTAATAAAAATGTCATTTGAGCAACAAATAAAAAAAATTATATATTTTTCAATTTATTATAAAAGTATTTTTTTTAGATGTAAGTATATTTTGTTAGTTTTTTCTTGTTTTTCTTTTAATTATAAAAAGATTATTAATATCTTGTGCTGTTCAGCTTTTAAATTAAACTGATCTGCGCTATATTGCGGATGCTGTATTTATATCATGTATTTCCTTACTGTTGAGAGAGCAAAGGTATGCTCAACTTCAGATTATTTCATTGACTTAAAAATACTTACATAATTTCTTTGTATATTTATGATACATTTTATATTGTGAAATTACATTTTCTGCGTTTCCTATATTTAAATTCGTATTTAATCTAATTTTATACATTGCCGTCATACTTAGTCTATTAAAGTAAAAGTGTCGCACATGTCCATCTTCCCCAAGTTTCCTCATCAGATGGCTCACATGAACATCTTCCAAGAAGCTTACTATCTTTTCGTCGATCAGTAAATCTAATTTTTCTGCGAAGCAAGGGTCCTGCTCCACTCCTTAGTGAGCTGCTCTTCTTCATATTGCACACTTGAGCAGCAATTAAATGCAAAGTCTTCAATGTACATCTTCTTCATTTCATAAGTATATATCAGTTTAATTCTTTTTTTATTTTTTTAAGTGCTCTGTTCAACTATAACTATAATAAATAACAAGGTGTATTATGTATGTATATACACATGCTTATCACCCCCAAATGTTCCCACGATCCACACTCTTATTTTGGATGAGAACGCCTCCACCCTTATCAAGCTTTCTGTTTTACTGACCTTGAGCTTGCGCACCCGGCATTTTGTGACCTTGATCTTGCAAAAGAAAGCAGATGACTTTCTTTGATCCCAGATATATATATTTTTTTGTGACATTGAACCTTATCTCGTATCCAGAACATATTTCTTATCTAGACCGGATGATCCCAGAACATATATTTCCCTACTACTGACATCATTAGTACTAAAAAACATTCAATTCAAACCACTCACGAATGCCCTATTCATAAACGTCCATTAAAGAGCCTCAAGCATTTGACGAAGAAGTCTAATCAATGAAATGATTCTCAAATCGAAACCATCCTTTTGTGTTCCAATTTGGATCGTTCCAAGGAAAGCAGACACGTCCAATAGGAAGAAATTCCGATTAGTCATTGACTATTGCCGCACAGTTATGGACGAAATAGTTGAGAAGTTATACAACAATGGACTTATCCAAAGGACTTTTTCAAATTAAAAAGGATCCTAAAGCCTTATCAAAAACACCTTTCTCAACTAAGCATGATCATTACGAATTAACACGTATATCATTTGGTCTTACAAATGCAGCAGCAACGTGGCAAAGATGTTAGAAAAATCTTCTGGAATATCTTTTTTAGAAAGATAGTTTGGTATACCTAGATTATCATCAATGATATTCTCCACTTCACTGAAGGAACACAAGTCATCACAAAACTCAAAATTCAAGTCGATAAATGTGAATTAATGAAAAATAAACTAAATTCCTTAGTTATTTCATAACAACTGTAAATTCAAACCATAATTAATTTCCCAATACCAAAAAGCCAAAATAAAATTAAATCATTTTTAGGTTTATGTAGATTTTATAAAGAGTTCATAGCAACATAATACTATTCGCACTATAATCCACCTATCACAAAGAAAAGCAATTACTTACAGCTCAAAGCCCACGTAGTAGAGCTAATAATTCATTTTGAATACTATTACTTATATATAATTCAATAATAAAAGAATTTGAATAATCAAAGAATTCATTAATGTAGCTTAGATCTATTATTTAGAGGATTATGCTGTAGGCTGTAGGATTATGCTGCAGGCTCTATAGAGAAGAGCTAGCAACTTGGCACAAAATAGTATACAAGTAAATGAATTAAATCAAATAATAGAAACCATTAATAAGTGGCTCGAAATGCTAAATTCTATCAGCAACAACAAACTAGAAGTATCAATGCTTAGAGCACTTCGCAGAATTCATAGACGATATAGAAATGAGCATGCAAATCACAAGGTCACGAATTTTGAACCCAAATTTACTAAAACAATAATTTAAGAAATACAAATTCATAACTAATATATTTAATATAAATTCGTACAGTTCGTTAAAATCCTATTCAAATAAAAATATTAAGCAGTTCAAACATACCAAGGTAGATGAAAGAAATCTCAGTCTGTGAGATGATTTGCCTATTCGGAAGGTACTCAAAATATTTTAACCGAAGAAATATATTTTTTAACATAAAAAATTATGAATTACATGTATAACAAGCATCCCAAATCAAGCTCGTACAGAATGAACGTGCAAAAACTTACAAAAATGATCAAACTTCCTTCCTCACAAAAAAGGAATTGAAGCAAATAATATAATTAAAACTTCTGATTGGTCAATATATACACATCAACCCACAAAATATTTGGCTGATAAATAATATCATTAAGCTGCAACCGATAACTTATATATAACAAGAAAGAAAGCTCTAGTCGGGGTGCCCGACTAGGAGATATCCTGATCCCAGTCCTATTTGCGTTTATTAATATTTTCCGTAGTTTGTATCGAGTATTCAAAAAAAAAAAGGAAACAAATAAAAAACGACATTACGAGACCAGGATTTGAACCCGGATTCTTTGCGGAACGTGCACCAACTCTGCCAACACCACCACTTCAAAATTTACAAAAAAAAAAAATAAATAAAACAATAAAAAATATTTTATCTCCACCGGTCTCGAAACCTAGGCCTAGCAGCATACAAGCGCCGCCACTACCAACGCACCCACTACACCTCTGTCAAGAGGAGTTTCAAATTTGAAGTTAAGTAGCAGCTAATAATTCAGCACAATTCAATCGCAATTTCGATTCTTCGAATAGAAAAGAATATACGCATTTGAATGCATGTGTGCAGACGCATAGGAAAACTGCGTGCGCGTTGCGCTGCTGACATGTGCTTTTGCAAATTGGCCAAACGTTTTGTTTAATAACTTCTGTTTTACTTAATGGATTTTAATGAAATTGACAGCATATGCTCTACATATTTTATTGGCTTCGTAGAACTTAAATTTTAGGAATTTGGCGAAATTTGGAGTACCCAAAATCCAACAAAAATCAAAATTACATAAAATATACATAAAACTAAATACATTCAATTTGTTACCAATGCGTATACTTGATATTATTATACGTGCGTATACTTGATAAGATTATAAGAATAAGGGAGCATACACAGAATGTTAAAAAATGTGTCCTTTATGCATTAACTTATTTTATTTCTATCATTTGTATACCCTGATCCCATTGAAAATGGGAAATCAGGTCGATTGAGCCCTGGCCGTCTGTCTGTCCGTCCGTCTGTCCATGTGTGTGAACGCGTGGATCTTAGCATCTATAAGAGCTAGACACTTGAAATTTTTTGTAGGTCCGTGTATAGTAGGCGCAGGTCAAGTTTCTTTCAAATATTCGATAACTATTCGCATTTAATTGTTATCAAATAAAAACATGATTTTTCCTATGCGTGTGCACATAAACATTCAAATGCGAGTATTCTTTTCAATTCGAAGAATCGAAATTGCGGGTGAATTGTGCTGAATTATTAGCTTTACTTCAAATTTGCAACTTATTGATCAGCCAATGAAGTGGCTGAGTTGTTAGAGACGGCGTCTGTTAGCGGTTGGTCCTGGGTTCAATCCTCGCGGGGACGAGACACTTTTCCCTGTTTCGTTTTTTTTTTTAATTATGAAGTTGCAGTGTTGCTAGAGTTGGTGCACGTTGCGCAAACAATCCAGGTTCGAATCCAGGTCTCGTAATATCGTTTTTTTATTTATTTTCTTTTTTTTTTAATACTCGATACAAACTACCGAAAATATTAATAAACGCAAATAGGACTGGAATCAGGGTATCTCCTACTCGGGCACCCTGACTAGAGCTTTCTTACTTGTTATACAATAAGCTCATTTAACATGAAAAATCACGGGATAACGGTTTTGTTTGTAACAGGTATAAGAAGGCGTGGTAGACCCCATAAAGTGTATATTCATAATAAAGACCCAGAGCCCTGTCGATCAAGCCATGTGGGAACACAGCTCGTGTATACCATACGCAAAACAGTTTTTTCTTGATAACTCATCCTATTTCCTTATTATCGATAAAAATCGATAATTTTACAGTCGTCTGTAATAAATGCAGAGACTCTGTGTATTTTGCATTTTAGATTCACAAAACATTTAAAATTCTAGAGAGTTGTGGTATGGCACCACGAATAGTTCGCTTTATTCCGTTTTTCCATCTGATTTCATCTGCTCTTTCTTCTACATATTTCTTCATCTTTTCACATTTTTCATCAATAGCGAGAAAATTATCAATACTGTGAGCTATTTCTTGGAGTTTAGGACCTGATTCAAAATACCCTTTATGTGGACCTATTTAAAAGTCGCTCAAATGTTTCCATTCCCTTCCATATTTTTTTTTTTTTCAAAATATTTATTAATACTTACTTCAATTTTTAAAATATTCAAAAAAAGAGATATGCTTACAATATATCAATGAATCTGAAGTTACTGTTAAGGTTCTGAAACCTATTCAGATGAGTTCAATCAATCCTATATTACAGTATTTATAAAAATTTGCGCTTATCTAAAGTTGTATGCTTCTCAAATCAATCATATCTCTGAATTGTTTCTTGGATCCTTAAGTTTTCGTCACTATGGAAGTGACGTAGCTTTTGGAGTCAAAAAGTTGGAGACTCTCAACTTATGTGGACCTAAAATGCGAAATCTAGTAAATCTTGTTTTGAAACCGATGTGGATAAATAAATGAAGTTTACTGACGAATCGCAACATTCTTGATTTCCTATAGAAGAAAATTTTTAGGAAATTTCTTTTTTTTGCTTTTTAAGGTTTTTAAATTGCGGCATCCATAGTTTCAGACAGACGGACAAATGGAATTATTTAGAGTATAATATGTCTAAGTCCGCATGTAGAAATATCTTTTAAAATAAAAAAGATAATAAAAAATTACTATAGTAATGGTGCACTATATGCATACACAGTAAAAGTTTCGCAACTTTTCCAATTCATGCGAAGACAATTCATAATACGAAGAATGCAATGGTCTGTGACCCGGTAATTTCATATGCTTTGTTGACGAAATACCTGACTATCTACTAAAAAATTATATGAACCTAAGTGAAACGGAGTATAAGGCAGTTACATATAGAGTATGAGGCAGTTGCCACTGATATCGGAGCAGCCAATCCAATGTTTCCAAAATGATTCAAGTAGGTATGGTAAACCTGAATGCAATAGGAAGACCATATAACTTGTGGATCTATCTGGAATTGAGGTCCAGATCCTGGCTTTAAAACTGACGCAGATGTAGCACTTTCCAATTTATGTTCATCAGATAATATCTATATAGTTGTGTATGTAAATATGTCGTGTGATTTTCTCACCCATTCAGATACAGATTCAGATTTTCCCAGCTCTGACGATTTTAACTGTGCGTCGATCAGCAATTAGTCGTTCGGTACAAACAGCAATATATACGTACAGCTGTATACATAGTAAAGCTACGATCAAGATTTAGTTAAGTTGGATTTCATTGTCAAAGAATTGGTGAGAAAATGTAAAGGTAAAAAAAGTGAAAATTGACAATGTTGGCTTGGACATTAGCTGTGGCTCTATAGCTCTATCGCTCTCGGTCTAATGCGCTCTCTCACATTCTCTTTTGTTTTGATACCCTTTAACATGGCTTACAAATAAGGGAATGCACGACGCCACAAACAATGGTATGCACGACGCCACAAAGTTGATATACCATAGTTATAACCTAAAATAAGCAGTTATAACTATCAAATAAATAACAACGTTCCAGCTCGCAAAGATCGTTAAATTTTATGCACAAAATAACTTCAAGCCATAAACTAGTTGCTATAAAATGTGCCACAACACGCAATAGCTAAGGTGTCAACGTAGCCTGGTATACTCGGTAACAGTTATTGTGCTCTCTTACTGGTTCTGAGATTGTTGTTGGTAAAGAAAATGCTGCTTAGCCTTGCCACGTCAACACAGCAACAGAAGTTGGCGCAACAGGCCTCAACAGGGCTCAAGCTGAGTGAACAGCAAAACAGACAGACAGACAGGTAGAGAGAGCGAGAGAGAGAGAGAGAGCGTAGAGTGACTTTGGTGGAGAAGAGAGAAGAGGTGAGGAGAGCGTAAAGTGTAAAGCGCATGAGTAGCTAGCTGTACTCTTGCTGCCAGTGTTGGCAGCGCTGGCCGCTAAGAGAGCGGATTTCGTTGCGGTATCCGCGCTCGCAACTGTTTTTCGGTTAGGCCAAGCAGCGAGCGCACAAATGGAAATTTGGCTTGT
Source organism: Drosophila hydei (assembly GCF_003285905.1). Classification (NCBI taxonomy): domain Eukaryota; kingdom Metazoa; phylum Arthropoda; class Insecta; order Diptera; family Drosophilidae; genus Drosophila; species Drosophila hydei. Next base: position 337,565 of record NW_022045854.1, read on the forward strand.
TTAAAGCGCTCGATCGTAGTGAATTCGAGAGAATTATTTTTAGTTTGTTTTCACATTTTGGTGCGTACAGTTGCAAGCGACTCTCTCTCTCTCCTACCACTCGCGGCTATATATATTCTTGTTGTTGTGCTATTTTTTGTCGTTTTTGTTGTGTGTATGCGTGTTTTTTATTTTTTCTTCTTTAATATTGACTGTTGTTTTCTGTGGATCAGTAGAGACTACACACACACTCACACACACACATATATATAGAGTATATAACGTGTTTTCATATGTCGTTACGATTATTTTGTATGCATATTTCTTTACTATTTTGTTTGTTGTGACTTGGTATGAACTTAAAGTTGGCAAAGTTTCTGCACGCATATCTCTCTCTCTCTATCTCTCTCTCTCTCTCGCTCTCTACTTATATATCTCTTGCACACTTCATGTCATTTATTTAAATAAGTTTGTAATCGCACAGAAACACACATATATACATATATGTAATTGATGGTAATGCGGAAGAAACCTTTAAATAGATCGAAGCAACGTTTTGTAATCGATGAAAACTCCAATTTTTTGTTTGCTTTCGAGTAACTGCAACACAAAAACAAGTAAGAAAGCTCTAGTCGGGGTGCCCGACTAGGAGATACCCTGATCCCAGTCCTTTGAGTTTTGTAATATTTTCCGTAGTTTGTATCGAGTATTAAAAAAAAAAGAAAACAAATAAAAATCGACATTGCGAGACCAGGATTCGAACCCGGATTATTTGCGCAACGTGCACAAACTCTACCAACACCGCCACTTCATAACTAAAAAAAAAAAATAAATAAATAATATAAAACAATAAAAAACATTTCATCTCCTCTGGTCTCGAACCCGGACCAAGCTGCATCCGAGAGGTGCCTCTACCAACGCAGCCACTGCCCTTCTTACGCGAGCTGTTGCAAATTTGAACATAAGTAGCAGCTAATAATTCAGCACAATTCAATCGCAATTTCAATTCTTGGAATAGAAAAGTATACACGCATTTGAATGTATGTGTGCACACGCATAGGAAAAATGCGTGCGCGTGGCGCTGCTGACATGTGCTTTTGCAAATTGGCCAAACGTTTTGTTTAATAACTTCTGTTTTACTTAATGGATTTTAATGAAATATTCAGCATATGATCTACATATCCTATTGGCTTGGTTGAGATGCAAACGCCTTCACATAATGGCCCTAGTTCCAACTAAACTTAAATTCTAAGAATTTGGGGGAATTTGGAGCCGGTATCCAAAATCCAACAAAAATCAAAATTGCATAAAATATACATAACACTAAATACAAAATTTGGAGGCTCTAGCTCTTAAGACGTTCGAGATATAATTTATTTACTGCATTTCAATAATGTTTTTATTCGATAACAATTAAATGCGAATAGTTATCGAATATTTGAAACAAACTTGACCTGCGCGTGCTATACACGGACCTACAAAAAAAATTTCAAGTCTCTAGCTCTTATAGATGCTGAGATCCACGCGTTCACACATACGGACAGACGGACAGACGGACAGACGGACAGACGGACAGACGGACAGACGGACAGACGGACAGACAGACAGACGGACAGGGCTCAATCGACTCGGCTTGTCGTCCTGATCAAGAATATATATACTTTATGGGGTCTGCCACGCCTCCTTCTGCCTGTTACATACATTTGCACAAAACCATTATACCCTGATTTCCCATTTTTAATGGGATCAGGGTATAATAATATCTACGCTTAAAAAGAGCGTACCCAACGGTCCATAACATTTCCCTTCATTACATACATACACACATATGTGCCTATGTATGTATGTGGTCAAACCAATTACACTGAGTGTGTTTGTGGCCGTTGCATAGTCATGTGAACAGCATAGTTGTAAATACCTGTCAGCTTAGGTTGAATCTAAACTCATCTCAAACGTATAGAACCAAGTATACTACTGTATTATACAGACACACACGCACACACACATACATATGCATGTGAAGCGAGCTTTAAACTACATTGAAACGTTCATATACTAAAACTTATACATTTCCCCTTATTTCGATCAACTTTAGAAGTATTTTCAGACTATGAAAGCTACAGATAGAGATAGATAGAGAAGAAGAAGAGGTAAAACTTGTCGTTGGTAATACTCACTACTTGTGCAACAAGTGCAGAATGATCGACGCACAGTTATTCTAAAAGATGTGTAACAACAATGTTTCAGCAACATTTTTAACGATTCAAGCTGAGGATGCGCTATGCGTCAAGGGGCTATAGCATTATTGGAACAACGCCAGCCGAAGGAAACAGACAACAATGCAATCACAAAACGTGCGTCCAATAAGCACATATGACAACCTAACAGCAACCACAACGAGCGCAGCCAAGCCGAAGATGAAACCACAACAACAACAGCAAGACCAACAGCAACAGCAGCAGCCAGTGTGGACCGGTAAGACTCCAGGACAGATGCGACAGGAGCTACGAGATAGCCCAAGCATTGCCATGAACGGCAACAAGAAGTCGTGGCAAGCCAACAGCCAGGATCGCCATCAGCTGGCCATGCCAGAACAGGTCTCAGAGCTGAATGAGACCAGCCACAGCATTGCTGCAGTCAAAGCCGCTTTGAGCGATGCAAAGTCCAAATTCTTTGGTATCCACAGCTGTGAGACGTTGGACGTCGCAGCTTCGCCTCCCAGCGAGCGTGACTCACCAGCCGCAGCTATGCCGTCGGTAGTTATCAAGCCGGAGCCCAAATACCAAAATGTGCCACAGCCCACACGAATTCCCGTTCTGCCGGAAGCAAGCAGCTCGCCCACAATCGTGTCGCATCGCTTCGGTGCCACATACGAGCAAATTCCATTGAGCGATCTAGATGCGTCGCAGCCAACGCAGGTGCGTATTAGCTCCACCTCCACGGAGAATATCTGCTTACTCTGCTTGTCTCAATATGTTGCACAGGCTGTCTATATGAGCACCACGGTCCCTCAGAACATGAAGGGTATGAAGATCGCCGGACGACACACGCCAACTCGGAACAGTCTCAGGCACAGCCGGATGATTGTGGTTAATAATAAGAACCATGACAGTAAGTGCAACCCGATCCCAAAGCGAAAAGCTTAAGTCTATTACAATTACGAATATTCTCTGCTCTTCTCATCCCTTCTCCTATTTTTCTCTTGTCGCTTTTTAAAATCATTTTTATCGCTTCCTCTCTTCATTTCTCCATTCTTTTTTTCTTAACTTTTCTTCTCGCATCGCTTCACTTCTCTTTTCTCTTGACTTTTCATTTTTTCTCTTGTATTATCCCTTCTATTCTCATCTTCTCTACTCTCTTCGCCTCTTGTCTATTTTTTCCTTCTCTTTTTAATTTTTCATATTTGTTTTTCTCTTCATTTGCCCTTGTTCATGTTTCGACTCTTTCTTTCCTTGCTCTTTTGTCTGCTTTTCATCTCCGCCTCCGCCTTCCTGGCTTTCCTTTCTCTTCCTTATGTTTCCTTATCTGATTTCCTTGTTTTCTCTTTTTTCTCAATTCTTCTTCTCTTATTTTTATATATTTCCTCTTCCATTCTCTTCTGTCTTTGACGTCTTCTCTCCCCTTATCTTCTGAATACTTCTCAATTGCCTTTCTGCTCTCCTCTTCGCTCTTCTGTTCTAATCTTCTCTCTTCTTCCGTTGCCCTCTCTATATGCGTATATCGCAGGCATCCAGGAAACATATACTTCGCACATTCGCAACTCGAATTTCTCACGCCAGCTTTTGATCCTGCAACTGGCCATCGGCCTGCTGATCGTGGGGTTGGCCATCTCGATACTTATTTGGACACCGAGTGCATCCATATTGATAAATCCGTACCTAAGTGGCCTTTCAGTGAGTAGCTACTAATGAGTGGACCTCGTCTGAGTACTTCAGTGTTACTTATCAATTAGTAAATCAAGTTATATTTTAGCTTTTACTTGCCAGTATTGCGGGTCTAATACTGCTTGGTCGGGATCGCGAGTCCGACTACAAAAGGGCGCACAACAACTGCTACAAAGTGCTGCTGGTTGAATCTTACGTCTTTTCGGCTCTGGCCCTAATCTTCTGCTGCCTGGCGCTGGTCTGTGCCGCCATCGAGTTCGCCGAGCTGCAGTCCACGTCGACGCTAACCGATGGCAACTGTGGCCCGGCGACCAGCTCCCTCCTCAACTACAGCAACTGCACCTGCCTGACGGAGGAGCAGCAAGCGACGACCATGGCAGCTCTAGCTGAGGCTGGCTCCGATGATATGTGAGTATATTGCATACCCGTAACGCGTCTTACGCATCTCAGCATAACAACTTCCATATCTCCAACCTAGCGACAGCGGCGAAACGTGTGAAGCCATTCGTGGCAAATGGAAATATTTACTCGGCTTCTCAATGGCTCTCAATGCACTGGGCATATTTGCAACGTTCTTATATATAACGATATTTATTTGCTGCTACCATAGCAGTCGAAAACATTTCAATATATCTGTCTAAGAAACTTTGTACCTACTACGCATAGCACTAATTCTTAATTCAAATTTAAATGTAGCTCTCACTAAATCAAATTAAAACAAATTAACATTATCAACTGAAATTAATCGAATACTGTTTGGTTGAGGAGCGCCCTCTGAACCATATATATTTTTTATTTCAATATAAAGAAAGCTTTTGACTTTAATCCAATGCTGGATCCTGGTCTTGCTGCAACTGCCGGCTTTAGGCAAGTCATTTGACCCTGTAAACCGCAAGGGAACTTAATTAATTCAGATTTTCGACATAGAGATCGGGTATAGGATAGTTGGGTATATTGCAAATGCTTCAATAGTCAACAGAAAGAGACCTGGCTAGGAATATTGAATGGGATGAAATCAGTTTTTATTCTTGACACTGTGTGAGCAGGGATCAATAAAAGCAAGTTTTAAGTTTTAATTATTGTCTAAAAATATTTTAATTTCATTGTGGATGTATTTATTAAATTTAGGAGCTTTTCATTCATACAGTTCAAAATCATTGCATACAATTTTGCACTTTTCGCAATTGTTGTTAATTTATATTGGTTTGTTTGCTTCTTCGTTTCGTTTTCTTTTTTAAGTACAATTGAATAAATAAATTGCGGTGGTTTTGCTGTTTCTTTTTGGGTAACCTCTTTGATACCCTTGCAGGGGATACAATTCTAGCTACAGAATATCTATATCTAAGGCATAGAAGAAGACGTCTCCAAGCCCATATTATTTAACCATCAATCAGTCAGTCAGTAATTAAAATCGAGTCTCTCAGTCAGCGACTTCTATAGGATGCAGATGCCAGAATATCTTTATCTTGCATCTGATGTGAACACGGATGACTTTATCATATTACAATTATCTTACAGAAAATTTCAAATGAATAACAGTAAATATTGTTTATCCATTCAGGTATCTTGTCTGCAAGGGTATTTATCTTCGGCGTGCCGAAAACTTCATTGTTAATTTTGTTTTCTGTTTTTCGTTTTTAATTAATTAATTACAAATAAAATTAAATATATTTATATATATATATATATGATTTTTTGGATTATTTGTGTCGCTTAACGGTAATGAATTTTATTTAAAGAAAATATTTATCAATAATATTAATTGTAATTGTAAAATCTACAGAAAATAGTTACTTTTCATATAATATTATTTAATTATTATAATGGGTTTATGTATATTTAGATGTGTGTATTCTCTTCTGCCTCTACTTTTCCTTGTGATTGTACATATATATGTATATATTATATATGCACAACTTACATAAATCGCTCAGCGAATTTAAAAAAATATAAACCTTGGACAACTTATCGCGTTAGCTAAAAGAACTTAATCCATTAAAGAAAAGTCTAGTTACTTGCAGGGCGGGCATTGATGCTGTTTGTTTGATCTGGATATGGATCGGGATCAGTTTACCATCTAACACCGTTTGGGTGGCGTCCACTTGATGGTATCATTGGGTACGTTGCAGGCCCCTCTACCGCCCCTACCTCCACCACTATCCAGCACAGCCTCCGATTTGGAGCTCTGCAGACGCTTCTCACAGTAAAGACTACCCACAGGCTTTGCTACAGATGCCGCCAAGCTTTTGGTCATTGAGGGGTAGAAGAGTGTGGCGTCATCCAAGCTTATTTGCCGTGCCATCATTGACCTCAGCACTGATCCCTGGTCCGTCTTTACGGCTGTCATTCGATTGCGATTCGTGATTGGAAATTTATTCTTCGTACAGCTCAGATCCAGCTCCAGCGTATAGAAACGTCCGCGCGTATACTGACGATTCTCGTTCTCAATATTCGGAGTTGTCGGAGTGGTTGCAGCTGATGATGATAAGGTCGTTGTCGTCGTCGTTGTTGGCATCGTCAGCGTCAGCGGTGGCGGTTCCAGCTTTTGACTTATCGTACCACTGCTGCAACACTTAGAATTTTGAAGGGCAGGGCGGGAAGGATTTGCCGCGGTTACACTGCCGACCTGTGTATCGTCAACGGTTCCATCACAGACATCTTCGCCAGCATCATCATCGCTGTTCATAGCATCCTCGGTCGCATCGTCAATGTGCAGCTCATTGCGGGGTGTCGCCGGGGTTGTCCGATGTTGCAATCCGGAATAAGTTGTCTTGTTGGCGCCAATACGCGGCGATTGGTCCATCAATAGATTTTCCCAACTAGTCTCATACACGCTCGCTAGTTGAGCCGTCTGCTTTGGCTTCAGCTGTGCTTTATGCGATAACAAAGTTGCATTTGAAGGAATTGCTGTTACTGCTGGTGCTACTGCTGCTGTAGCTGTGGCTGCTGCTGCTGTAGGTGTTGTGGTTGCTGCTGTTGTTGTCGCTGCAGTTGATGTTGTCGCTGTTGAATTTGTTAATGTTGTTGTGCCAACAGAAGATAGGGATCCAACTGGGTCGTCAGCTGGCTGCTTCCGAGCCGTGATAATAAGCTGCGGCTCCACGTAGAAAGCATCAAACTTCAAATCTAGAAAGAGCTCCTGCAGAAAGCGTCGCGCACTCATGCGATAGCTACTGCGGCCAAGCGTCTTGCACGACTCCGAATATAAGCAAATGTCTTGAAAGGCATGCGGATGTTTCTGTTTAAGCTCGAGCAATGCCATTTTCGACTGCTTCGCGCTAACAGGATTGGCCATGCGTTGCACATTGTAGAGAATGGACGCGGTCAACTTATCCGGCAGGCTCTCTTCACTCAATATGCTTTCGGGCGAGTGAAAGCTCATATCCGCTAGCTGTATCGTAGTGGCACCGCCCGATTTTCCAGTACTCTTGCGAGCCAGCGCTGGCCCGGCCTGCATGCCAGCAGCAACAAGAGTCGCGGATGCACTGCTATATAGTTCGCATGGAGCAATCGTGGCGCCCATGCTATTGCTGCTGTTGGCGTCCTGGGCCTGGGCCTGCGGCTGCAGCCGTTGTTGACGGCGCGAGCGCGTACAATAAAGGCATTGGCTGCGCGCATGTTTGGCGCCCTGCTGCCATTTGCATGGCCGTCGACTAGCCGATGATGAGACATCGGATAGCGATGATATTACCGAGGACTCATCACCGCCCTCATTATTGATGGAATCGTTGAGACACGTTAAAAACTGTGGCCGCGCGCCCAGCAAATTGACACCCATTAAGTCCTGATCAATGATATCACATGAGACATAAGTACGGCTTAGATTGCGCGACGGAAACAAATCGAGCGCATTCTTGGGCAAGCAGATGCCCGTGTAGCACGGTCCTTGCAGGTCATTCTGCGGCAGAAACTTGGGCGTATTTAACGAAGGCAAAGGCACCTGCAGTTCCTCCGACGAGAGACGTCTGCAAAACAAAAACACCAACGTTAATATTACGATTAAGCATTCTAGACAAGTAAACAAATATATTGTTAAATTTATAATTGGTATATATATGTGTGGTTTCACTATGAGATATTCTATCAGCCTTTATCTATATATATCATTTAAAGCTTAGCAATTTTCAACCTTTTGACCGACTAATAATTACACTAATTAACGGTTCTGATACATTGACTGTCTAATTTTAGATTAGATTAGAACATTAACAGCATGGGGCTTGGGGCACTATGCATCAGACGGTTCTATATTTAATAACATATATTAATCATTTCTGTGCTTAGGAACCAAATTTATAATGGTGGAATCTGTCGATCTCGCTCTGTTGCATACGGCATACAGCTTTCTCTCTCTCATTCGTTGCCCACACATATACACATGCACATAGAGTGCTCTCTGCTTAGGTAGTTTGTGGGTTACAGACAGAGATAGGTAAAAGAGAGAGAGGGCGAGTAGAAGTTTACATGGTATCAAACAGATAAACAAAGTGATGGAAGCACAAGATCCAGTGTGACGTAAATATATATACTTTTTAAAAAACATATCTTTAGATAAGTTTATTGAATAAGCGTGTTAAGTTTGCACTTACGTGAATACGTTAAGCATCGTTTGTCGATCCAAGCTGCGAACCTTAATCCGTCGGTTGGATTCGCCCCAGGAGTATTTCCGTGGTTGCATCTCACCACGATCCACAATGTCTATGAAGTCGTAGAGTTCCGCAGCTGACTCTGAGAACACCGGACGACTGCGAGCGCGCAGAGAACGCAGTTTTGCATATCCCTCCATAGCCATAGGACTAAGTGCGGGCTGCAGGAAACTGGTGCCCAACAAGGAAGTTCGACGCAGCAGTTTGGCGGCGTGATAAGCCGGCATCTCTTGCAGATTGGACATACTTTGTATGGGACTCAGTGGAAACTGCTGAAAGTCACCCACGTTGATAACACCAGCAGCAGCGGCTGCAGCTGCCGTTCTGCCTGTAACCGACTCACAGCTGCTGACGCCCGACGTATTTGAGTCGGTGCACGAATTGTAGCGTATTCGATGCTGATAGTGCATGGGACAGAAACCAACACCTGGCGCACTAGAACCACCGCCTATGAGGCTGAATACATCCGTTGTCTTCGATTCGGACAGTGAGCGTTGATGTTTACCTTGGCGCACATTGCTGCCTTCCGGTAGAGTTTTGGATTTGGCTGCGACTCCGCTAATGTTGAGCGGTCGAGTGAACTGCAGCTAAAAAGTTGAAGGCATATTAATCTTGTAGCTATTAATACTGTTAGGCTAACAGCATACTTCTTCAACCGTGGTCCGGGCGCTGTCTGTAGTCGTTGTTGTTGTAGTATTGGCATCCTGTAAATTCCAACAGCTGCCAGCATCATAGGAAGCATCGATTTGATCCTCAATTCCCATATAGTTGTACGGCGGCATATCCTCATAGTGATGCCGCACCGGAGTATATTGACTGGACATCCAGTCCTCTGGCTGATGAACGGGCCACATTGTGTTCCGATCGTGGCGCACGCTGAGCCAATCTATAAACAAAATACATCTATTAATATTTGCAATCTTGATTTAAAATCCACTCTCTCTCTCGTTTCATCCATCATAAAAACATTCCATTAAATGACTATTTTACAATTTACACAACTTATGTACGTTGGCATAGTTATATGTGTAACATTCATAACTTACTTAGCTTGAAAAGCAAATTGGCGCCTGCCTGAGTTCCAGCAATTAGACCCAATGCACTAAAGCAAGTGGCACGCACCGAATACACCTCACATTTAGTGACGAGGAGTATAAGTTTTTCATAGAGCCTGCAAATGTAAAAAGCCATTATTATAACTAGTTAAAGACGCATATACTGTTAGACCTACCTGGCTCCTATTTCCACAAAGTAATCGATGCCATTTGAATGCGTTGAAGTATGACTTAGAGCCCATATAGCCGCTTTTAGTTCAAGGCATTCGGCATCGTCGTTGCATTTGCCACGCGTTAGCACCTCAAGCACTTGTGGCAAATCGGCATATTTTCGAAGCGCCGTCATGCCTTGGGTGGTCTGCACCATCTGGCCATAGAGATGAGGCGCTATATTAGGCGGGACTAATTGTGCTCTCTGGTTGCAATTGCGCCTGGAGTAGTAGCCATCTTCGTTGCGTACATGCAACGTTAGACAGGAGTGCGTCTCTGCCTCGACGAGCAGGACGTAGCGCTTGTTGTAGCCAGTGCGCCAATACTTGATTTCTTCCTCGATGTGCGCTTTGCTGCTGTTCAACCCGCGCGATAGCGAATAGAAACGAGCCATAACCAATCGACCCACATCGCCCAATTGTTTTAGATTGGGCCAGAGACTAACAATCTCCTCCAGATAGTATTTGTCATGGCATGCCTCCTCGAGCACATCCATTGCGGCCAGTACAACACTGCGATCCGCATCCTTGGTCTGCTGTATGATCAGTGGTAAGCCCCAAACTTCAAAGTTGGGCAAACGGGCGCGCAGCAATACGGCCAGAAACTGTGTGGCATACAGTCTACCACTACGCGTCTTGGCGAGCGTAAGCGCCTTTTCAAGCACCTGCCGCGGTAGCTTCTCATGGTAGTTCAGCCCAGAGACAATCAGCTTTACATAGCAAACATGATCAGTATGCCGCACCAGAGTAATTAGACTAATGAACAAACGTGGTAAGTATAGGACCAAAAGACTGAATCAATGATACTTACTATTCAAATACGGTTGTATTTTTAAGCACTTCAATGCCTTTAATGCTGCGACACATGCGCCCAATGTACAGAAAATATTGCTGGCACATTGTGTTGTTCATATGCTGTGGACTAAACAGACAGTCGTGGGCTCGACTTGAGGTGGTCACTGCCAGCAGATGTTGGCTGACATCAGAAAAATAGTCCGTTATATAGCGCATACACTCCAGCTGTATCAACGAAAAGAAAGACACACATATATTATTATATTATATAAAAAAGAAAACGAAATTGTAATAAAGAATAATTACCTCACTGCTATTAAGCAGCACATCAATCAGGTCGAGGCCAGCACCCACATACGATGGCATTGATTGACCTGGCACAAGATCTTGATGTGAAAAGCTATTGTTACTCGGCTTGTAGAAGTCCACTAAGCGCTTTAGGAATTTATTTAGGAATTTGCCCGGCGTATAGTCCAGTTTGCGTATAAAATTCGACTGAGACAAGAAGAGCAAAGTTAGCAAAGGCAAATGTGAATTGTTACATGTATTTAATGCTTACTCTCAGTATAGTGATGATCACCTCCCAGTCCCAGGCATTCGCATCCGCCTGTGCCAGCACATGGGACTCGTGCAGAAGTCGATTTAAGGCACGCAAATTGTCGAGGTTGAACACCTGCGGCAGAAACTTACGCTTCAGTCTAAAACTCGAACGTAGAGAACTCGATGCCTGCGAATTGGACTCATCGCTAGATGACACCGAGTCCAACCGCTGTCTATCGAGCGTAGCCGCGCCTCTATAACCAGCTGTAAACGATGAGGATGCAACGGCCACGGCAGCAGCTGCCGCACCAGCTGTGTCCTGCAGCTGCAAGGCACTGCTTTGATCCTGTGCATTGATATTACGTCGAAAGAGGCGCGTCTGTATGAGCGCACCACCCTGTATAATGCTATCAAGGAATAAGCTGCACGATGCCGGCCTTTGCCGCAGCATCTTCTGATAGTTTTGCAACGCGGCGACAGCGGCATTTGCCTGCTGATTACCTTGCGTGGCATGTCCAACGAGCGTTGGCAGCGCTGGACTTGTGCTGAATATATCCGCAGGCAGATGTGTGTGCATCAGTTGCAGGATTTTCGCAATTAACACCGTGGCGCGCACCGACACAAACTGATCGGGGGCAACGGCCACCTCGACCAGCGCATTGAGCAGTCCCGTCTCTAGGAAGCAGTAGAGCAACAGCGCTAAATGCTGTTCAACCACATTCGGCGCACGCGCTGCCAAACTTGGTAATATAGATCGTCCCTCAGCGGACACAAAGCCGTTGCTCAGCAGCCAAGAGTCCTGGAAATCTGACGGATCAACTGTTTGCAACGCAACATCATAATCATCAGTCCAGCCAGGTTGCGGCACCGACAAGAGCTCGTAAAGCAAATCCAAAATTGCTTTCTATTAGGAAAAAATAGAAAGAGAAACAATTATTATATAGCACTTTAGGCATCTTATTTTAATCCCCAACTATAAATTCCCTTAATAGTTTAAATATTAATACAAAGGATGAAGAATAGAAAATAATATATACATATATCTAATATATAACCAGAACGACGAGCTGAGTCAATCTGATGCTTTTGTTTGCCAGCGACTACAGATAACAAAATCTCATCCATCATACATTCCTTAAAACCAAGAATTAACCGCAATAAATTTATGGTATAATCTACTACATGCAGATAAGAAATATTCGACTGTTTGCATAAATATATCTGGATATTATATAATTCACATTACAATACTTAAGAAATTTTATTTTTTAGCAAAGAAAATATTATTTATATGAAATGGAGAGTTTGATTTAATTTTATAGATTTAAAGTTTACATTTGAATTCAAATTAGGTTCTCTTGCTTCAAACTACTATGTAATAAATATATTTTAGATAACAGCTACTGCATAAGCTCGACCATACTCAAAGAAAGTAAAGATAACATAAGACTGGTCTTCGGCAATACTACCAAAATGTACAAATCCGTTTCTAATAGATTGGTGCATACTTACTCGAACTTCAATTTGATTTAAATATAAAGCGTCAACTATTGCTTTTAAGCCTGAAGGTTTGCTTGGATCACAGAATTCGAGCGTGCCTGTCCAGCTGCGTAACACAGAAAGTAAAGCCAGTCGGCAGCTGGTATAGCGCAGCTCGCGTGCATCTCTGCAACGATTTGGAAGTCAATAAATGTATTTGATGAATGGCCATCGTTTGGCAACTAACTTGTTTTTATCCATGATGCCTAGTCCATAGGTGAAATCACAATAAGGGGCCGCTAAGCAGTCGAGTCGAACGCCGCAAATGTTTCGTGTCTGCGGCCATTCAAGTAGATAAAGCAGCACCCCGCAGAGGCTTTCGGCAATGCGTGGATTGTGGCATTCCAACACATTCCGCGTTATAGACGAAACACCACCGCATACAATGAGCAGTGCCGGATTAAGCACAGCAAATTCAGCAAGCGTCGCTAGGCAGGCACGCAGCAGATTGTCGCTCTCCTCGATGCCGCTGTCGGCCAAGGATACCAGGCATCTGACCACCACTGGACTAATGTCTTCCGGTGATATCGCCAGCATTTTACGCACCAGCTTAAGCGCCTGCACACGCTCATCGTCATTCTTTAGCATCAGATCAATGGAACGGCATAGCAGATGCTGCAACTGCAGCGAATTGAACGTCTTGATATCCTTTGGCGTGCTCAGCGTATATCGAATGGTACGAAGCGCTGCGGCACGTACCTGCGTAAATGTGTGCACCAGTGAGGCACTTAGACTGCAAATAACAATTAATTACAATTAGGAAGCGATCTTGAAAATGATGGAGTAGTACACACTACTCACCAGTAAAGAAGCTCCTCAGTGCTGAAACGTATATTGTTGTGCGGCGATCCTGAGGTGGCCGCCAAGCATAGGGAGGCCAGAGCATTGAGCAGAAACAGACGCTTCGTGTCCCGCGTCTCCTCCATGCAGAGCATAGCATAGATGTCAAAGGCATTTTCAGCTGCCGATTTCGTTGGATCTAAACGGTAAAAGTCCTCGGGATCTTGTGAAACTGTGAGCAGAATAAAATAATAAATATGAATGGAATGGCTAGCAGCTTTAATAATTTTCATTAACTCAAATTATAGTATATAAAAACAGAATTGAAGAAGTAAAATGGAATATCGGATCATTACGAACAGATTATGTCTATCAATATATATAGTAAGCTTTAGACAGTTTAGTAAATTGTTAACTTTTAGTTGAAATTCTGAACATTTTAGTTACACTGCGATATATATTATTCATATTACTTATCAATAATTAACTATTTATTAGTTTATTGACAAGATTTGTTCATAACATATATTTGTAAATGGTGTATATATGTATGCAGGTCTCGTACACTGACAACAGCTAAATACCAATAAATAAACGGGCTATTTATCAAAGTGAAATTGTTTCACGAGCGCATCTAATCAGAGGCCAATGCTGCCGGCGCACGTGAATTTCGAGTGAGTGTCATAGCAGTTGTTTTTCTTTTCTAGTTGCAACGAAACAGAGACACAGAACCAACTGTACTTGGAAAATAAATTAACAACAAATGTGTATTGTTGCTGTTGGTTGTTGTTGGTTTTTTTATTAGCTTGCTGCGTCATCGTTGGGGCTATATGTTAGCGACGTGACGTCTATTAATAGAAATCAAATATGTAGTAAAAATTTGGTCAAACAAAACATAACATATATATATATATATATATATATATATATATATATATATGTGTATATATTTATATATATGTATATATATATTTATATAAATAACAGGCCATTTCTGGCAGCAACATCATCATCAAGAAACTGATGAAAATTTAAAAGAATATTGCCAAGCGGCTGGTGCTGCAACATTCTTCCCGTTATGCGCAATCGACTTCGCTTGCATATTTATTGGGTAAGGCCTGTTGGAAGCTATTGTGTCAGACAGAGCCAAGCAATAGCTAGAAATAACAACAATAACAGAATCTAGATCTATGTACATTTGTGTGCAACTGTATGGTTGTTATGCATGTAATGAAAGTGGTGGCATATGTTAATTAAAATTTATTATTTCCTACACATAACGTACCATTAATGCGTAATTGTAATTTGCTTCTTTTTTTGCCAAAACGCCAACTGGAATGTAGAGAGGCCATATCTCAGTGCAACGGCGAAGATGGCGGCGACGACGGCGGCGGCGGCGGCTATGGCAGCAACGGCGGTGACGGCGCCCATTCACCAATACAAAACCAAAATAATAAGTGCACGCGAGTAAATGAAAAAAATATATTGCTTTTAATGTTAGTTGGGTTGCCTCTGTTTACTTTCTACATTTTATGGCACTCTTGTTTGCACTGTTGTTGATATTGATAGCGATGTTAACCTACAGCTGGTCAACATTAGCATTTTAATGCGTTCAATCACGTTCCAATCACTTTGAAATGTTTGTTATTGGCATGTACACTTCTATTTAGTTGTTTAGCACTAGGGCTATATTGTTTATATTTATATTTTATTTGCGCAGAAACCAAACGCAAAATTGACTAGCGAATGCGTTTTTTTCTTTTTTTTTTTTTTTTGGTTGAAATAAGCAGGACAATCGATAGCTCACAGGGCTACCGGAAAATAGCCCATTTGTGCTCATGCCGCCCTGGACGACTCTAACCGTAATAAATAATTTTTGAGTAACTTACAGAATTGATTAAAATATCGGGTAAGTATTGGTAGAAAAATATGAAAATAAAATTTATTTAATTATATATTCATTTTATGAAGTTGAAAAGTATCAAAAAATTTCAAGATAATTTTAAAAAAGTTGAATTCATATATAACCCAACTATCGATATATTTTTATGGAGACATAATTTGTAGATATCGTTGCAGACCAAATAACATGGCAGTCGAGCATTATTAACTCATCGATATTTGATCAGAAATGTGGGTAAGCCAAATGAGATATTTATATATTTCACAGCTACATAGCTAATAAATATAATTTTATTTAAGCCCCAATAAATCTGTGTAGATATATGAACTACACTTTCTTTCATTTTAGTTTAATTCATTATATCCAAAATAT
Organism: Drosophila hydei; assembly: GCF_003285905.1. Lineage (NCBI taxonomy): Eukaryota > Metazoa > Arthropoda > Insecta > Diptera > Drosophilidae > Drosophila > Drosophila hydei. The sequence goes on from NW_022045854.1 coordinate 353,267, forward strand.
TTTAATTATATACATATATGCACTTTTATAAAATATTTGGTTTCTAATCCATTTAATAATAATAATTTCAATTATAATAAAATTAATGCGTCCTTAAGTAAAACCATTTATATTTTAAGTTTTTAAAAAACGATTTAAATTTGAATGTATGAAAGTGTACCGTTACTACTAAGCCCGCCAAACAAAAAATAGTCAAATTTTAATGGCTTAGCTATTATGCACTGCTATAATTAACTTGTCCCAAGGAAATAGCAATATATTACATTTATAAAGAATTAAGCGTGGTATCGATGCAGTATTCGCCACTTCAAATTCAAATAAAAAAATTAGTTCCGACTCATTTAGAAATTCATTAGCAACGAAAATTGATCTTTCGATATTTTATTGGCGCGCAAAACAAGTAAAACTTCCAGAACTAACAACACTTATTTTTAGTGCTAACAACGAAATTGACCTGTGGCGCTCAAAGAATGATTCATTTCGAAATAAACTTTATACATTTATTTAATTTTTAAATTGACATAATTAAAACAAAATATTGCTTTTACAGAAAAGATTAACAAATAACATTAAAAACCCTAAAGGAAAACAAAAAAAAAACAGCATTTAACATACTAAAAAAAACTTGATCTGTTTACATGCGCAACATGATAGCTGCGGATGAACAGCACAAATTATACACCTGGCATTGGACTATGAGTCCACTTTAAACAATTGTTTCAGGTTGACCCCGAAACGCAAAGTAAAGTGGTATAACATCTCCACAAGGCTTAATATTGAGAATCCCATAAAAAGACCAAAGATGCCACCGCAATTGGCCAAAAATTCGGTTACGCCATACAGTTCGGAACGCTTTGAGGTAATAAATTGATTCTGCTTGAAGTAAATTGATAGCCTGGACATCTGAGAGCCCGGATAATCGCGTAGGAACTCCGTATCCCCTTCAGCCGCCAACATTTCATGCAAATCGAAGTTGGCCTGCGAAATTTCTGTGTTGTAGACGAGCGAAGTGCAGGCGGGCATGCAATTGCATGCGGTTTCCAAATCCCTAGACATATCGCTGTTTGAATTAAGTTTACGAACGCGATGGAATTCGCGCACTAACAGCTCACGCTCGGCCATATTATAGCAGTAGATCTTGTCCTCACTGCACACCGGCATGTCCAGGCTGCGTGGCATCGAGAACTTGACACAGCCGCATTTGGTCAACGTGAAGTTAGCCAGGCACTCCAGTTGGCAGTTGGACTCGGAGTAGACTTTGAAGAAACGTAACGAACGCTCATGGCTGAGGAAACACTGTCGCCGCAGTGGATGGTACTCGGCAATGCCCGCTGATGTGGTTATCATATTGGGCTTCACAGCTATTAGCACCTCCCTGCCCATGGGTATGCGTACGAATTGCTTGGACACCTGCGGCACATCATCTGGTGCATGCAGCAACACCTTAAAACCCTGCACGGGTCCACGGCATGCATAGTCCACCTCCTGCTTAAAGCTCTGCAATGTCATAAAGATGCCCGATCGGGCGCCAGCGCTAAGCACACGAGCTGGATACGTTTCCACATCGCTCGCTGGATCATAGCCCGTCTCCAGACTCCAAGTCGAGTGTGAGACATTCTGGACGCTGTGATGATATTGGTAGGTATCCTTCCGATAAATATCAGTGGGGCGCAGTCCATTGAACGTATAGCATATGCCCTCCTCGGTCAGCGTTGGTCGAAAGTATTTGTCGCACTCATTGAACCGGCTCAACCAGCGGCAATAGAAAAAATAGCGGTCAAATGGCGGCAACATGCGTTCCAGCAGCTTGTAGTAGTCCAGATTGTCACCAGGTATAATTGGCATTTCCTGTTGGATGCTGTGCGTATTGCATACGTGGAGCAGCGTACGGAACTCCTCCATTTCAATGGATGTGATATTTGGTGGCTGGAAGACGCGTGAGGCTCGCATATCAGCCGAGAGTTGACTGTACAGATTTACAAAAGAATTGTTGCCTTTCGTTTTAAGTACACGCTTCGTCTCCGAGCAAATGGTGACCGCCGGGAAAGGTATATTCCATACGGGCGTCGATCTCTCCGCAAAGCTGACAATCACTGGCGTTTCATTCCATTTAGTGTAGGCACTCAGGATTAGGTTCGCACAACAGTAGATGGACACCACGAACACAGACAGCCAAAAGATTCGCTCCTTAAACGGCCGCTTCTCCTCTCCCAGATACTGAACACCGTGCAGCGAGGTGTGCCGGCAATAGTCCTCATAAGTGATCGCAAAGCATTTGCAAACCGTCTTGCAAACTGCTGGCTTGGGCGTCTTCTTCGATGTCAGATCTATTCCGAAATTGATGCATTCCATGTCGGAGTCGGTTACAGCTACAGTTGGTTTCATTTCAAATCTTTTGGTCCGCACAAACATGGTTTAAACAAAAAATAAAAAATACAATGTTGCTAAAACACCAAATGAGGCAAATGCCGTTACAATGCTGCTTAAACAAATGCCGTTACTTCTGACTTGCATGTGCTCTTTTCCGTGGTCCGCGTTGTTTTAGGACAAGTACGTTGATCAGAAAAACGATATTGAAACAAAATCATTAGCGCTTATTCTTGGTGTTATGTATTTATTTGATATATTAGTATCAATTTGCTAAATAGACGTTTAAATTCATTTAATATAATATGCAATTGTGCATAAGTATAAGATTAAGTATTTAATTCGAATGATATTTAGAACAGTATCTTTTTATATATAGTTCATTCATATATAATTCATCAACAAACTAAAGAAAGCTATTTATATCCGCTTAAATTTATATTTTGTATGCATTTTAGCGGCAAAAATAACATCAGTTCAAAATATAATTAGTTTTTGGTATTATTAGGCATATTTTTAGCATGCAGTTGGTATGAAAATAATAATACTAACACATACAGCTAAGATACCAAAATGAGCTGGCCACTTTGCTTGCATCTGGTCATACTTTTGTTTACGTTTTGTTATCTTATTTCTATTACAGTGTTGTTACAATTGAGGGCAATGTTGTTGTACACTCCGTATACAGTGGTGGTAAGATGAAGGTCCACTGAACAGCTGACTTGCAAACATTCAAAATTATCGATAGCAAGAACACAACGACGCAGCAGCAGCACGAATCAGCAGCGCAGCGCAGTGACTGTAGCAGCAAATATTATGCGAAACAAGAAATCCATAAAAAAGTAGAGCAGCAGCAGCCGTTGGGGCGGGGTAAGCAGCGGGAACAGCAGCATGGAACCTCCAGCGCACGTTACCGCAACGGCGGGCATTGTAACGGGCGAAATCTCTCCGGATGCTGAGCAAGACAGCCAAGTGACAACAGCGCATAATAATGACGAGCAAGCGGATAACGGTGAAGACGATGATGACGACGATGACGATGATGATGACGACGCCAAGGATGCTTATTACGAGGCGCGCAACGGCAATGAAAGTGACGAACTAGAAACGGCATTCGAAAGTGCATTGACTTTGGCTAGTGACGTCAGAGTGAGCGTTAGTGACGCAGATGCCGAAATTGATGAGAGCAATAGACAGACCACAGATCAACAGCCAGACGCTGATCAACTGCAGCAAGATGCGAACGGCGATGTTGTGATGCGGGAGAAGCCCAATCAGAGTAAGTGATTCATTCGTTTCATCTAACTTTTGGCTAACCTGTTTGGTTTCCTAAGCAGCTTCAAGAGACTTGCAACCAGAGACAAGCAACGAAAACGAAAAAAGCGAACTGCCAGTGGCGGGAGCGCCAGCTTCAACGGCTGCCAATGGCGAATTGGGCAGACCACGCAACCAACATCAGACACTGCTCACGACCAAGTCCTGCGAGACGCCCAGCAGTACGGGATTAGCGTCGGCTTCTGCAGCGACCCTGTCGCCCAGCAGCTCGTGCAACGGCAGCATTGGCAGCGATGGCAGCTGCAGTGTGGGCGGCGGTGCTCGTCGCAAATCCTGGACGCTGTCGCCCCAAAATGGCGTTTGCAAAAAGAAGAGCAAACCGATTGCCGTGGCCACTGCGACAACATCCAATGGCGATAGCTTCAATTTGTGGGTGGCGCGTGAATGCTTTGAAACAGTGCCCGCCGAGATGGTGGATGCGCTCAGCATTGCAGAGCTGCGTGAGCAGCAGAATGAAGAGTCGCACGGACTGGACGACGATGACGATGACGATGATGTGGACGAAGAAGCAGCCGCTGTTGAGAGCCTGCTAGGTGCTGCAGCAGCTCTGCAGGCCAGCGCCTACTTGGGCGGCGGAGTGCACAGCCGTCAGAAGCACTTGCGACAGCCGCCGCCGCAGCATCGTCCGCTGGAGCGCTCGTGGCCGCCACGTGCCATTGGACGAGAACTGAAGCTGCAGGGTGATGTCTTCAAATTCGATATACTCGATACAGACGAGCGCATGCACTGCGAGGATGTGCCCAGCTATAGTGGTGCCAGCAGCAGCAACAACAATTCGCCGTTGCGCCTGCTAGGCCAGCCGGAGGCCAGCCCACCGCCGATGCGATTCAAGCCGCTGATCCAGAAGAAGATCGGGCCCGACAGCTACATTAATACGATCAGCACCCAGAAGGTGCCGGCCCATTTGACATATGACTTTCCCACATTCCCCCTGCAGGAGCAGCATAACAGCAGCGCCAGCGCCAGCGCCAGTGGCAGTGGCAGTGCCAGTTGCAGCTCTGGCGCTGCCAGTTCGAATTCGAACGGCCTCGGCGGTCATCACTTTCCTTACTTGCGACAACATCGTCCCTTGACACGAGCACTGTCCAATGGCAAGGCTGCCGGCCCAGCAGCGGGCAACGAGGAGCCCTATCATTTGCCCTGCAGCAGCAGCAACAACTCGCCACGATTGCTGCTCTCGCCCAAACGTCAGCGGAGTCCGCCCTCGGGCTGTTCGACGCGGAGCGTGTCTCCGCTGGATCTCAGCCTCAGTCCCGAGTCACAGCATTCGCCTACACGCGGACGAGGCGTGGGTGGCCTGGAGGCCATACTGCCACTGCCGTTGGCACCACCGCCGCCGCTCGGCACGCCTGCTTTTCATGCACAGCGGCCACAGCAGCGACTCTTGAAGCGTGTGGGCGGCGGCGGCGGCGGTGGTGGTGGTGTAGCTGCAGCTTCCGCTGCTGGTGGATTAGTTTGCCCACCGACACCCACACATCACGCACGCCGGCATGCGCGTCTACAGGCCGTCACTGCCAACTCCGCTGCTGTGGCCGCGGCGGAGCCCAATTCTAGTCAATTGCAGACGCCGCCTGGCTCACCGGCAGGCGTACGTTCAGCAGATGTGGATGACAGCAATGACGTGGTGCACATTAGCAGCACTCGTCTGCCTTCCATACCGGAGCGTAGTGCGGCAGCTGCAGCGGCGGCAGCAGCAGCGGCAGCTGCCGCAGGCGCTGGCATTATGGACAACTCCGGCGGTGGCTGTGGTGCCATGGTGGAGGCGCCGCTGCCGCCCGCCTGGGAGGCGCGCATGGACAGTCATGGACGCATATTTTATATTGATCATACGACACGTACCACGTCCTGGCAGCGACCAGGTCCAAGCACGGGCCCCGGCGGCCGGGAGCAGCATCATCGCCAGCAGCTGGATAGACGCTATCAGTCCATACGGCGCACGATCACCAACGAGAATCGGCTCTCGTTGCACTCGGCCGAGCCATCAACGGCCCACGCCGGTCCCAATCAGCTCTACAGTCTTCCACACGGCACTGGCCAGGCTGCAGCTTCAACTGCATCTGGCGCCGCTGGCGCTGCCTGCGCAGCCGGCGCAACTGTTCCGCCCGCCTCGCTCAATCTGGCCATACATCCGGCGGTGCTGATGCTTTGCCGTCCCGACTTCTACTCGCTGCTGCACACGAACGAGGCGGCGCTGGCCATTTACAATCGGAACGCTGCGCTCAAGCACATGGTGATGCGTATACGTCGCGATCCGCAGTGCTTCCAGCGCTATCAGTACAACAAGGATCTGGTGGCGCTTGTCAACACGTTTGCGCAGCTCAGCCGCGACCTGCCCTCCTGCTGGGAGACCAAGATAGATCAGTCTGGCAAGCAGTTCTTCATCGACCACCAGCATCGTAAGACATCCTTCATGGATCCTCGCCTGCCAGTCGAGTGTCCGCGCGTTGTGCGTCATCGCCAGCAGCAGCAGCAGCAGCAGCAGCATCAATATATGCAAAGAGAACCGCAACCGGATCTCGTGGATGGCAACTGTCTGTCGGCCACCAGCGGCCACATCAACTCGAGCGCATCGCCGTCGGTGTCGGTGTCGGTGTCGGGCGTACCGCCGCTGCCACCACCTCGTCCATGTCGTGGCAGCGTCAATCAAGCTGCCAGCTCACATAACTGCACCACGGCAGCGGCCATTGCCTGCGCCCTGAGCCTCAGCGGTGCCGTCGGCGGTCCCAGCACCAGCTCCCCCAGTATCCCTGCAGCCGCAGGCCAAGAGGATGTGCCGATAGCCTACAATGAAAAAGTAAGTAATGCGGCCCAATTAACTCACATGTCTAGCTATACGAGCTGTACATCTAGCTAAGTCCGAAGTTATATCGATTTGATCTGCTTAAGATCTATCCATATAGCTTGCAACTTGTAATCGAAACAGAATAGTTACAGATTTGTATAGCTCCAACTGTCTAGATATATATAAATACTCGTTGAGTTCTATATACATCTATATATATCTGTTAAACCTACTCGGAATCAGCTCGTTTTTAAAGAACTCAGTATCCATTTAGTAAATCTAACTTTGCATCTGTTTCTCAGATCAAGTTAGTCAAATTGAAACCTTAGTAACTATGAATAACTGACTGATTTAAGCAATAGCTTGATTGTGTGATATATCTCCACTTTAAATGCTTTTAAAATTCCTAGTCTATACTGATTGATTGATAATGTTTAAATGACAGCAGCGATTCTTGTGCATTCAGCTCAAAGTCAGCCAATTTTATACTCCTTAGGGTAGGATGTTGAGTGAGGTGTATGTAACAGGCAGAAGGAAGCGGGAGAGAACTCATAGAGTATATATATTCTTGACCAGGAGTCGATCCAGCCAGGTCCGTCTAGAGACTAGATACTTTGAATTCGAATTTATGCTGCTCTATGCCGTACGCAGTGCGAGTTTATCTTTCTTCCGTTAACTCATTCCATTCAAATATCGCCAAGCATCGATAATTCAGCTTCGTTCCGTAGGTGTAGGAGATTCAGATTCGCCGGTGTAGGTTCCTTTAATAAATACAGAGATTTTGGATGCCTTCCCCGTCTCTCAAATTCATGTACTACTCATCGACTAGATCACTCTAAACTGCTCTGAATGTTTCTAATTTATAATGTTTCGATATGCTACTTGACTTTCAGGTTATTGCCTTTCTGCGACAGCCCAATATTCTCGAAATTCTGCGCGAACGTCAAGGCCAACATACTGTATCTCGATCACTGCGCGAAAAGATAAACATACTGCGAGTTGAGGGCGTGCCCGCTCTGGAGCGTCTGGGCCATGATCTTCAGTTGACCATTCTGCTTAGGTAAGTGACTGTGATTTTGAATTAAATAACGGAACACACATGACATGAACTAATGATACTAGTTGTACTGAGTAGAGCGCTTCCAGGAGACTTAGAAAAACAAACTAGCTCAATTCAGTTTCACTCTCCACTCAAGAGTCTCCACTTTAGGCTCTCCACTGTTGGCTCCCCATTCTATGATTGCGACTGTCAGCTCGTCTCTATACACTCTTCTGGGTCTAAATTGAAAACTGAAAACTCTTCAATCTCCCTTCGCCTTACTTGACTCTCTACACTGCACTAACCACAGTTCCCATAACATTTTGAAGCTCTCTAATATCTAATCTTCAGTTTCTGCTTCTCTTCACGCTTCACTCTGAACTCTCCATTCTACAGGCTTCACTCTGTATTCTCACTCTGAATCTCTACTCTCCACTCTGTGTCCTTAAACTAGACACTCCGCTTTCCCGAATAACACGAGTGTTTTTAGTGAAGCATGTAAAGTGACATCCTAGAAAGGAGCAATTCGTATGACTTACATAGATCCTAGGCATTTTAGCTGGCTTGAGCAATCTGTATTACCATCTGTACAAGAGAAGTGCTTGCGAGCTATTTCAATCTAAAACTTTTGAGCCCCTCTCTAAAATAATATCAAAGATACTTATATTATTATTCGATCCAGCATTGTAATTGAAAACTTTGTTAATTCGCTCGACTTGATTTGAGGACTGCAAATCTGATGAATTAGATCATTGAATCGATCTGGCTTTAAGTTATGATTCGGTTCACTTGTTCGGTTCAGTCAATCACTCGGAAAGTGTGCTCAGATCAAGCAGTTAATAGTTTAATTGAAGGGAATTAGTGGATTTGGTTCCACTGTGCAGCAGTTGGAGCCAGAGTCAAAGAGCCAACGTTTGCACTTGGCAAAGGCTTTGGCACCAATTCCATGGCTGCGTCATCAGCAGCAACTTGGAATGACTGGTGGTGCAATGGTGGTCAATGGTGGTGGTGGTGGCGTTGGTGCCGTCGGTCGTCCTGCTTCAGTGCATTTGCCATCATCGGCGTCGCCGTCGTCGTCATCGTCGGCGTTGTCGACGACTGCATGTGTGTTAATTGCATTTGAAAATCGCCGCGAAGGTTATTCACTTATTTTCCAAAACACTTCGAATAGCGACTACAACAAGAATAACAATAGCATTACTAACAAGGTTAACAAACTATTGCCAAAGCAACAAATTGAGCGTATTTCCCTCGACAGCTCAACTCCTTAGGCATTAGCCAGTCCACATTTATTGACTAATTGCCAATATTTCTTTCTTCAAATTGCTGACTCAACCACAAGTATTGAGGAACTGTTCACATGCATTTCGCATGACCTTAATCTTAACAACTTGTTAAGAGATTAAGCCGCAGATTATCCGGCATAATCTAAGACAGCGTCAAGCGGCTGTCCCACAAATCGAAGTCGAAATCGAAATTGTGCGAGATATAATTGCGGCAATTAGACAAATTAACGCGCTCCATTGCATCCCAACAACCAGGTGACCAAATCCATGCTGGCATTGCCACGGCGTGGGAGTGGGCAGGCCAGCTACTTATCGGCTATATATGCCAAGCTACGTGCGATAACCCGATCTATCGTCCCACATAAGACTGTTCTTCAAATTAATAAATACAGCCAAGAAACCGACTCTAGCAAGATATTGCCCAACTGAATTGGTTATCGATTAGCAGGGAACCTAACAAACTGTGTCATGTATATATTTCTATCTATATATATGTATATATATATATATATAGATATAGATATATAGATTACATTTCACGCGTGATACCCTGTATTTATACCGAGAAAGCAAAGTTATTTGCGTCGCAGCTAGGCAGAAAGAAACATGTTGAGCTAGACTGCGAGAAAGAGAGAGAGAGAGAGGAGAGAAACGTAGAGAGAGAGAGGCAGATACTACTAAATAAAAGCTCCCGTTATTAAAGTGTATTGGTTGCGACAAATTGTTATCGAAATTAAATTTTAATTAACCCGATTTAGTCTTCAACCCGGACTTAAGTCAAGTAAATCAAGAAGTATCGATCGAAGCAAAGGCGTGGAATTTCCAAAATAAACCACATGAACTAAGAATGATCTTGACAGCATCTTTGATCTTTGATTTCTCAACTTCTTATAATTTATTTATAATTATTTCGATGTGAAAATGAAGATATATTTATACAGCAAAAAATACACAATTTTAATATATTCTGCGTTCCGTATAGCTTACAGATATATTTCAAATTTAATTGTTCTGATTGCCAAAAGAAGTTTAGTAACTCCCTAAAATAACGGCTCTGTCTCTCTCTCCTTCTCTGGCTGTGTCTCTTTTTCTTACTTTCATGCGCTCTCTCTCTCCTTTTTTGTGTCTCTCTCTCTCTCCTGCCTTTTCTTTCTATTCTTTTCGGTTTCTGTCTTTGCGCTTCTTTTCTCATTCTTTCTCTTTTTTTCTCTCGCTCTCTTTCTCTTTCTCTCTCTCTCTCTCTCTCTCCCCCTCTCTCTTTCTCTCTCACACGCTCTATCTCTATATGGTCTATCTCTTTCTTTCTCTTCATCTTCTCTTCTCATCTTCCCTCACACTGTGCCTGAATCTTTAGTGAGTTTTTAGAGATATTCCATTGGATATCTCTCATGTATGTGCATATGTAAGTTGCGTGTCTTGAACCGATCCCTTTTAAGAGGGAGAAGTGCCTAATTTTCGACATCCACTTTGATTCTCGTGCTAATCCCTTGAAGAGGAGACGCGCCGCGACGCAGTTTAACCCAGATTCGAGTTTTTTTCGGCGTTGCGACAAATGAGCGTTGCCAATAAACCATAATTTATTGGCTAGGCAGGGTTTCGGCGATGGCGACGGCGACGGCGATGGCGACGGCGACGGCGACGGCTCCAGCTGCAGCTCTCTGACTCTCGGATATTAGGTTTTGACCGGGGGTGTGGCAGCGACGTCATCTTCATTACTGCCAACAATCATGATCACGATCGTGATGATGACCATTGGGGCAGCGTTGAAGCGTTGACAAGCTTTCAGTTCCCGGTTATTGCTATTGCGCGAGGGTCTATTTATATGCATACCCTAGCCTATGGAAAAAGCACATACAGGGCATGATGTTTTCTACAAATGACAGTTGGAAATATATATTTGACCCCAACTATGCTCCCAAACAGGACAACGAGCTGAGAGTCCTATATTTCTCGGTTGGATTTGTAATTTTGAAATGTAATATAAAATAAAGCTCACAGAGATTAGAAAATAAACATGTAAGAGGAATCCAACTTCCAATTCAAAATTTCGTACATGCTTGCATACAGGGTACATGCATACAGGGTATCCGCTAGTCGGGTCTTTTCTGTTAGATCGCTTCTACTTGTTGTGTTTGTTATTTGACCCATTAAAGGCGAATCTAGCCCGTTAGTTAGTTGTCGTCGTCGTCATCGTCCCGCATGGTTTACAGTTCATTGGGTTTGTTGGGCTTTGAGCACACACAGTTGCAGCAATTATTAGGCGTGCTAAAAGCATGACGCGCCTTTTGGCTGAAACTCTGCCCGCCCCGCCAACCAGCAAGCCAGCCCGACTCGGCCCAATAACAGCCGGCGATCGCCTGATCAGCCACAGCAATAACCATGACCAATGCCACAGTCGTCAACAATGCACACAGCCTAAGCCCCAGCCGCAGCCCTAGCCCTAGCCCCAGCCCCTGTCCCAACCCCAGCCTTGGCTCTGTCGCTGCAAGCAAACGTAATCAAAGTGCACCAGCAGTGAGTCAGGCGCAGCCCTTCGCAAGTCAAAGCCAAAGCCAAAGCTGCCGTCGCAGCTGACATCGCTGTCAGCGCTGGCGTCGGCGTCAGCGTTAGCGTCGGCTGCGACAGTGTCTATTGGCTTCTTAAATCAGCTGTCGACGCCGGAGCAGCAGAATTTAAAGTTCGGCAATTGCTCGGCTGCGCTTCGGTTGCACTTCGGCACACACACACACACAAAACAAAAATATCAATTAAATAATTTTCTTTGCTGCTGCTCAGTTGGTTTGTAGAGTTGTTTGTTGTTGTTGTTCTTGTTCTAGCTGCTGCTGTTGTTGTTGTTGTATATTTTGTGCGCTCGCTTAATTCCATTTTCAATTTCATATTTATGAGTTGGGCGCTAGACAAACACATCCATTCTGCGTTCGCTATTCGAGTTCACAAATACGCCGGGCAACCAGCAGAAAAACTCTGATTCTCCGATTCCGACTCCGACTCCAACTCCAACTCCAACTCCAACTCCAACTCAAACTCCAACTCCGATTTCGATACTAATTCCCAGTTTGTGCTCGTTCAATTTCGCGCGCCTCTTTGAACAGTAAAAAACAAAAACAACAACAGAAGCATTTTAACAGTCAGCGCGTGCAAAAGTCGCGGCAGTGTCAGAGGCAAAAGTTAAATACGAAAAAAGAAAAAATAAAAAATAAAAATAAATAAAACATAAATAAATCATAAATAAATACGTTAAGGAGAATTAGCTAGCTTTAAAATTGAAAACTGTGCGTTTGTATCTTTTTTGTTATTTGTTATATGTCATATGTTTTGTTGCTGTCAGTTTAATTGGTGCTACGAACAGTTCTGAAAGAATCTCAAGCCTCCAACGGCATGTTCAACCAGTCTGTGCTCAAGGCTCTGGGCGCGCTACAAAATGGGCTTTCTATCAAAGGCCGCCTACATCGTGTGGGCCGTGTAAGTAACTAACCTAAGACAAAGATGTTGCAGATGTTTCTTGCGGACTTGCTCTGCTCTTTATTATTGTTGTTGTTGCTGTTGCTGTTGCTGTTGTTTCTGTCACAACCCATCCTAGCTATCGCTGAGCAACAGCAGCGCAGCAAACCGGCTATGTGTCAACAAATGTGATTTAAGTGCGCTTGTATGACTAAAAAACTTATGGGAATTACTTGCATTTGCGAAATGTATCTGGGTGGAGAGAAAAGATTCATATTTGAATACCTAACTGTAAAGCTGATTGCGATTGTAGCTATCTCTGAAGTGGGAGCAGCTTCCAATCTTGTTGAGCTGATTGGAAAGGATTTCTAATCATGTGTATCTACACATGGAGACATCCAGAGAGAGAGATTAGTCACCTCAAACTAGCGAGTGGAAAATGGGGCTTTTAGAGTATATCTTAGAGCAGTGGAAGAGCTTACGTCTTTTAGTTTAAATTGCATTTCGAAGGCGATCCTCAAAGACTTGGATGTATACAGCTATGGAATTCGGAAATTTGTCGAGCTAAAATAACACGCGAAACCCATTCCATGACTGTCGTGTTGAAGCGGTTTGGACGAGTACGACAACATCCTGAGTTCTCGTATTACACGGCCGCATTCCAATTGTTTACTATATATACCACGCTGGATGATCGTATGAATCATATCCCATTGAGTGAATAGCCACAAATTACGCGTGCAAAGCAATTTTCGCTTGCCGCAGACACTGCGTCATTTGCCAGCGCACAGAACGCAGAACGCAGCACACAGAGCAGCATAAGCTCGGCTTTCACACTTCCTTGCTACATGTTGCAGTTCCCACGGCTTCATTGCTGCTCCCTTTGCCACCTAATGCAGACCCCAGCCTGCCATAAGCGTCTATCAAGTGTCGTTCGACTTCTAGCTAAAGGAATGCTACGCAAACAAATCAAGCGATCCGTTATCAACGTGGTCAACGTTTGCAATTCTAATGCGATGAGAACTAGCAGCGAGCGCTCTGGCTGTAAGTGAGCCACTGAGAGATACCCTATACATGTGTGGACACAGATATCCGAGCTGAGCTCTGAAGTAAATTGGGTTGCCATGCCTCTATAGCTCTCGCGCAGGCACGGACTGTCGCATTCTGCCTCTGCAGCCAATATACCCCATTTGTCACACATCTGCACTGCTGGAGGTTGTTTTGTTTTTCCCGTTTGTTTTGTTTTTATGCTCTTAGATCCGATTACTTAGTCTAACTGGTGTCTCAAGGATCTGGCGAGAGTTCAGGCTGAAGTCTCCTTCGCTCGTATTTCACGCAAAGCAATACGAAAAGTATTGAGCGCTTATCGCGGCCCTTTTCGAACTCGATTCGAACTCGAATCCCAATTGGGGCTGCCCAGTCGTAAATTGATGGCAATCGTTCAACTGTTGCAACTGCCAGTGGTCGCATGTGTTGTTCTGCTGGATTACCCCAATAGCGCAACAACACCCCGCCCCCAACCCCCAGCCGCCCTTCTTCGGGCAGAGCAATTGCGTCCGATTCTGCTATTGATGTTGGGGCTTACTTGCGACATCGTTTTGTTATTAAATTCGTAATACTCGTAGACCCGACAATGGTTTTATCGTGCCGTATGCTTATCAGAGCAGCTATCGGGCCTCGCTCTCGCCCTGTCGCCTTGCCTCTCGCTCTAACTGCACGGCGCTAACTGCAACGCCTACGCGCCTCGAGAACCTGCGCCGCAGTCCAGTTACCAGAAAACAGTCGCATCGCTTTCGTTAAAAGGTTTTCTGTTTTGGTCTTCGGCTTTCGGTCTTTGTCGGGCGTTAAAAACTCTGTTACCCCAAATTCTGTGACTTTATTAAATATTGTTCATTTCACTATCCACTAGGGCATCAAATGGGACTCTTTTCCAAGTTCAGCTTCAGCTACAATGTCATGTGGGCCAAGTAAGTTGTAGTTGCGGAAACAAGACCAGCATAAGAGGTATCATATGTTCCTACACTCTGAGTCTACGTCGGATATACGTATACAAATTTATGGAATTTTGTTCAGTTGCGATGTCATAATATGTTTGCGGCCCTGAAGTTGGCCCAGAGCTGAAACTGAAGCTGATAGCAAGGGAATATATTGAATTAATGTGCATCACACAGTAAACATCTATATATTTATGTGTGTGTGTGAGCGAGGTGTTCTCAAGAAATTCTAAGCATTAGATAAATAATTAGATAAATGATAAGTGCACAGGTATATAACAGGATATAGCACATATATACACATGTGCATATCTGAGAGATTATTTATAGCAGAGCCTAAATAGCCCATCTAGTGATCGGTCTAGTTTCACAGTTGCAATTGGATTTTCGAGTACCTAAATAATATTTTTACCAAGCTATATATATATATATATATATCTAAGTAGAATTATTATTTTGTATGATTTGATTATGTATTGAAAATTGATTAGATAACTTGTTGAATTTCGAATTATCATATTGACACAGTTTTAGGCTCTACTAGATTATGTTGTATAAGCCAATTGGACTGTTTTGAATCTGATAAGAAACCAATCAGAATGTAATTATGGGCAGTATATGGAGCAACAAGGGTTTTCCCAGCTTATGTTATGTTATGTTATGTTATATTAAATTTTAGTTATTTTTTGTTTTATATAATATATAAAAAAATTAGCTCAATCTCTTCCATTCGAAATGAAAACTCAAGATACGGATAAGGCTGCAGCTGGAGCTGGAGCTTTCTACATGTGGCAGGGGTATCTGAAGTCGTTATTTATTATGTTTGCGTATGTATGTGAGCTCTCGACGAGTTGGCTTCTGATAAAGTGTGCGTAGTGGGCGTGTTAAGTAGTTCATTAGCCCTTCGAGGCGATAGAAGTAGTTCTTTCATGTGGCACATACTGTGTATAGGTATATCTAAAGAGGTTGCTCTGCTCATATCGTGCTTGTATACGGGCTGTGTATTTATACATTTGGTCTCATCTCTGCATGCTCCAAGAACGGAAGCTCGTAAAGCTCGTCGTAATTCAATTAAATTCGACCGCACCCAACATTTCGGCTGACCCATTGTGTCATCAGTTCGCAATGCACTTCGAGCTGCCGCTAACCGGAATTCTCGGTGCTCGATGCTGAACTGTGAACGCAACGCAACGCACGCGCACGCGCACGCGCACGCGCACGCACCATTGTGGGCGCCGAGACCCGCATGTGCTGCAAGACGAACAAAACGCGAGTGCGTTTAAAGTCGCGCGCGCGTTTTGCGCCACATTTAATTTAAGTTAATTGCAAATTTCCTGTGCCGTTTTTTCTTTTCTTTTTTGGTTAATAATTTGTTAAATTCAGTCAATTTCGAAAGTAATTTGACACGGCTCAAATTATATTTGCCGATCAGTTACCATTTCAAAAACAAGAAAAAACACTCTGGGAGTGGGAAATCGGGGTATATTGCCTTTGTTAAAGTGCAGGGGGAGGCGTGGCGTAGCTCATGAGCTATATATGTTAGTGATCGGAAAAATGGGTATAGCTCTGTCCGTCCCTCTGTCCATCTGTCGACCTGAACTCAATGAGATCTAGAGAATTGCTTTACATAATCGATAACTCCTCTAACTGTCGTAAAATCGATCAAAACCTTTATAGAACTTCAGTTATTAAATCATGTGTCTTGCAGCTTTAAAGTTGGAGTTTATAAAATTTTGATCTGTTTTACTTTGTGGACAGTCAAAGCTCAGTTGCAAATATTGCCTATATATGAAGGAGTTTGCATTTTTAATAAATTTACAAATATTCAATTGATCAAGTCGCTCAAGTGTTGAATAAGTTATTAGATTCCTTCGGGTAAGACTGAAACTAGTTAAGAGAGCGGGGCTGTGCCAGGGCGAAAGCACGTCTTAAGCGTCGCAGGCGCTCGCACTTGCTCTGTGCATGTGCACACATACATACACACATACAATCTATAAATAGAATCACAAGTGAGATGAACTGTGCACGGCAAGCAGCGTGGCTGGCAGATGAGTGTGAGTAGCTCAGGTTCGGTTCCTGGAGTAGAGGAAAATATCATAATTGGCGAACAGTACGCTCTGTGCTGTGTTTGATTCAGGGTATTTGCCAGTCGGACACTCCCAACTGAAGCTTTCTTGTTTATTTGTGTTTTATTTATTATTATTTCGGTGGTTTTGGAAATTAGTCATTTCCGTGCCGCGCGAAAGAGGCGTTAATTGCATTCAAACTGTTGTCACTAGTGCACGGACACGCCTACCCTTCGCCCTCGGGCCCCTCACAGCCGGAGTATTGATCGCTGGCAGTGCCCGATCGCCATAATTTGTATTATTAATTGGCCAATTTTCGAAATTCAAGTTGAAGGTCAAAAAGTAAGCGAGAACAAAAAACAAAAGTAAAACGCAACACAAATTATGAGTCGGCAATTAGAATACTCGTATTTCCCGATACTATTGAAGCCTACGATTTCTGACCAAACGGCGCAGCTGGGCCCGTTGGGAAAAGTTTCGACAAGGCCTGCGCTGCGGTTAGCTGCGACTCTTCCGGCTGCGCCTTACCCCCTTCTGGGCTGTATTCTGGTTTCCTCACTCATCGATGCAAATGTTACAGCAAACAGAACTTTAAATGGAAAATCATGGACAGGTGCAAATTAATTTGCTTGCGCTACGCGAATCGAATAACATATCGATCGCTGCATATTCGATAGATGCAACAGTGCTCAAGCTTTGGCTGCGTGACAAACCAGTATGAGTGCTCCAGTCGGGTGTGCTCGGCTAGTAGATACCCCGAACACTGCGTCCAGTTGCCAGAGCTCTTGCTCTATGTATGTGGACAAGCATACAGCCATCCACTAGGAGAGATGTGCGATTAAGGAGCTTTGGAACAAGTCTTACAATCCTAAGGACATTTCATTTGTGTGTACATAAAGAAAACGAAATGAGAAGTAGATGGAACTGATCAACTTGAACTTCAAAAAGATATATTTATTCAATTCCACATCTCTAGCCTTGTTAAGCTAACGAGATCAATGATTGACCTAGCCGTCCCCTTTATATATACTTTATAGAGTTCGTCAAGCTTCTCTTTGCCTGTCGTATACAGGAGCTAATATACCCCATGACTGCAGGGAACATGCTTGGAAGCCATCTCTAATAAGTTTAAGTTTCAATTTATAATTCTTCCTTTAGACAGTTTCTACCTTTCTTTGAGAAGCTTTCACTTCTCTTCGATAATCTCTCGTCCAATAGTTGATTCGAGATTGCTCCACTTTTATGTCTCATGCTCTCTGATGAGCTAATCTAATCGAGCAACTCCCAAGTAATGAAATTTCTTATCGATTTAATGAAATTTGTGAAATAATTGAAAATTATTATCGTTATGAACTCTTCTCGCCTTTTGGTAAGTATTGGTAATCGAGGGGAATTCTTATAAAGCTCTTGGTTCGACTATTTCACAACTTGTATTCATTTCTGAACACTTATTTTGATAATTCGATAACCGATAACTGATAATCGATGAGTGCTTTAGAGCTCTAGCAAATATTATGTATAATGTCGCAAAGTTTGATCAAGGATTGGAGCGTAAATGTTATGAAAAGTAAATCGATTAATCGATTAATATTTATACCTTCAAGAACATACTTTTCGCTCTTGCTACACCTTTTCTATCTTTTCGCATGATCTGCAGAATCGAACGAGTATGTGACAGCCGCTAGCACCCGACCCGACCCGACTGCCGCCGAGTGGCTTGCTGCTTGTTAATACGTCTCATTACTTGGTTGTCAGCTTAGCTGCATAGCTTAGAAAACTTAAGGCCAGGCAAGTGACTAACTTGTCTGGCGTGACTCCATGAATTATCGGCAGCTCCGATTTTAGTTAACTTGATAGATGATGCCTATATATGTAACTCACATTAAATGCTTTCCCGCTCTCTCGCTCGCCCTCAGCCTGTTCGAGCAGGAGATCATGAGCTATGTTCCTATTGAAGAACGCAGCCCGCAGGGCTCCCCGGTGCTCAGCACGCGTATGCCGCAGCGTGCGCCGCCGCCATTCCGTCGAGACTTTGAGGCCAAGCTGCGCAGCTTCTATCGCAAACTGGAGTCGAAGGGTTACGGCCAGGGTCCGCATAAGCTGAAGTAAGTGAATACCAAAGACCAGCTGAGAACTCGACCAATTTTCGATTCGTTTCCCTTTGCAGACTGCACATCCGACGCAGCCATCTGCTGGAGGACGCATTCCGCAGGATTATGTCGGCCAACAAGAAGGATCTGCAGCGCGGGCGTCTAGCCGTGCTGTGGGACACCGAGGAGGGCCTGGACTACGGCGGGCCGTCGCGCGAATTCTTCTTTCTGCTGTCGCGCGAGCTGTTCAATCCCTACTACGGACTGTTCGAGTACTCAGCCAATGACACGTACACGGTGCAGGTGTCGCCGCTGTCGGCCTTCGTGGACAATTGCCACGACTGGTTTCGGTTTAGCGGGCGCGTATTGGGTCTGGCGCTGGTCCATCAATACCTGTTGGACGCCTTCTTCACGCGACCCTTCTACAAGGCGCTGCTGCGCCTGCCGGTGGCCCTCAGCGATCTGGAGTCGCTGGACAACGAGTTCCATCAGTCGCTGCAGTGGATACGCGACAACGATATCGGCACTGGCATCGACCTGGGACTCACCTTCTGCGTCACCGAGGAGCTGCTGGGGCGTGTCGTCGAGCGCGAACTGAAGCCGGGCGGCAAGAATCTGATTGTGAATGAGAAGAACAAGAAGGAGTATCTGGAGCGCATGATCAAGTGGCGCTTGGAGCGCGGCGTTCAGGAGCAAACGGAGTCGCTGGTGCGCGGCTTCTATGAGGTGGTCGACTCGCGGCTTGTCTCCGTCTTTGATGCCCGCGAACTGGAGCTGGTGATAGCCGGCACAGCCGAGATCGATACGAACGACTGGCGCCTGAACACCGAATATCGTTCAGGCTACCATGACAACCACCAGGTGATCATCTGGTTCTGGCAGGTGATCGAGCGCTTCAGCAACGAGCAGCGTTTGCGTCTGCTGCAATTCGTCACCGGCACATCGAGCATCCCCTACGAGGGCTTCTCGGCGCTGCGCGGCTCCACCGGACCACGACGCTTCTGCATCGAGAAGTGGGGCAAGCCCAATGCCCTGCCACGCGCCCACACCTGCTTCAACCGCCTGGACCTGCCGCCCTATCCCACGCCAGAGCTGCTCTACGAGAAGCTGCTGCTGGCCGTCGAGGAGACCAACACCTTTGGCATTGAGTGAACTCCGTGACTAAGTGCCCACTGAAGCTGGAGGTCAATGTGGATCTTGATGTGGCTATGACTTACATTTTGCTGCTCATGCGTGATATTTGCAGGAGTTTCTCGGTTGTTTATTCCACTTTTTTTTCGTATTTTTATAATTATTATTAGCTTTCCTCCCACTTTATTTATTGTATGTATTTAGTGGCTTCGACTGGCGGCAAATTGTTGCGGCCAGCACATTCGATTAGCTAAACAGACTGTTATATTTTTTTTTTTTTTTTTTTTTTTGCTTACCTAACAACAAATCATGGCTCTTATATCGTATATATATGAATATACTATATGGAGATTGATTTGATGGCAAATCATGTAACTTGCAAATTTGAACCTTTTGAATTGCCGCTTTAGCTTTTGCCGTTTACCGTTACTGTTACCGTTACCTCAACAACTTTTTGCCAGCATCCCAAAGGTGCCGCACATTGCAGTCATTAGAGATAAGTTAAACTAGATATACACACACTCACACACACAGTCACACACTCACACACACACACACACATACACACATCTCTGGAACCAATAACAAACTGCAGTCGAATGAACTGCAACTGCAACTGGTTCGTTCACATGAACTTGTTTACTTAAAAGCTGCCTAAAGGAACTTTGCAACTTAAACATAGCAAAAATCAAACGAAACTTAAAGCTCTCGTCCCGAAAGCTAAGCGAAGGAGCAACTTTCTTAGCACTTCAAAAACGAAACCAAAAAAAATTAAAAAAAATATATATGAAAAAAGAACTAATTTAGGTTAATGAAGAAGACCTATGAACAAATTCTACGCCAATACTTAAATAGCTTGTAATTTCTTAGCCTTAACAAAAAGCAAATCTCTTTAGATGTGTGCGTTATTAGCTATGCATTCCATTTAGGAATTGAAAGATTGAAGATTGAAGATTGAAGATTGAAGATTGAAGATTGAAGATTGAAGATACATACGTATGTTAGTTATATAATAATATTTCAACTACAACTTATACTATATTCATATTTAAGTAAAACTGTTTTAAATTTACAAAACAATACCGATAAATACGTATATGTATTTAGATGGAGGCAGGCATAGACCTGGACGTATATATATATATATGCATAGAGATATACCGGTTGGCCCCCAACACAAATTGGTCCAATGCGTTGCTTTGGCTTTATTGGTTTTGTCGGCGCATATTAAGTAATATTAACTATTAACTATTAACAACAAATCAAAATAACTAAAATTTATTAGCTAACGTTTATTGCAAAAGGTGACAAATTTTCAAGAATCGTATTCACAACTGAATAAATGAGTATGAGAAACGCAATTAATGAATTGTGATTTGTTTACACGTATTTTTCGGCATTAGCTAAACACACGAGGCCAACGCCAGACAGAGACAGGCACAGAGAGAGAGAGAGAGAGAGAAAGGAAGAGTATTAGACAAAGATAGCAACGCTTTTTTGAACTATCTACGAGCATATTGATAAATTGAGAACGTTTTATTGTATTATTAATGTGCGTGTATTTATTAAACAAATTAACTATAATTAACAAATTAATAAATGTGTGAGCCTTTTACTTCAAAAGCTAAATGTTGTCTTTCAATTTAGACTAACGCTCGCTACTTGCACCTGCACCTTTGCCTTGGCTTGTGGATGATTGGGCTTAAACGTGGAACGTGGCAAATCGAAAAATACTCCATCTGCTATATATATATATATGTGTTCAGATTGATGACAAACTCTTCACGCAGCCATCCCATAAACCTCTCCCAAATATCTTTACCCGGGACTAGTTGATCCCGAAAGTATGCAGCACAAAAAGGCAATCGCTGACCTGAAAGCTTGGCAGTTGGCAGCAAAGTATGCAATGCATGCGAATACCCTGTAATTACGGAATGTTGGAAATGAAACAGCGGGAGAAGTTCTTTTGTTTTCTATATTTTTTCTGTTTTATTTATTTTTACAATTTCTGTTTTGGGTTTTGATCATTCAGCAAATGAAATTCACTTTGCAAATACCGAACTCATTTTTCGACATTTTTCTATTCTATTTGGTTTTAATGGAAATGATAACGTATGCACTTGATATACATATATGCATATATATATATATCGTTTTTAATATTTCGATCGTTTTTCGTAGGCTTCGATTTGACTCAGTTTTGAATTGGCTTTTAAGCAGTTGGACTTGGACTTGGGCTCGGTTCGTTCTTATTGTATGTACAGAGTTTTCCTTTACTTTATCTTCTTCTGGACACTGGATGCATTATAGTTGAAATAGGTATATATGTAAACGCCTACACATAGGCATGTAGGATAGTGACTGAAGTGTGCTGACGTCATCCAATTGGACAACGAGCCACAATAGACGCGTTCCTCGGAGATTCGTCTATTTGTTTAAGGTTAAAGTTTAGTTAGGTTTGGGCTAAGGTTAAAGGTTAAGGTGCGCTGAATTGGGTGGGCTGGATAACAATCTCTGTTCGCTGTTATGTCTTATGTGTGTGTGTGTGTGTGTGTGTGTGGGTGTTTCTGTGTGGGTAAATGCTTTTACAAAGGCAAAGACTGGACGCAGCGTCAAACGCAGATAGCCTGGCCATTATGTGTGTGTGTGAGTGTGTATGTGTGTGTGTGTGACACTAACTAATTGTACATTAAAGTTGAAGAAATTTCGCTAAGTCATTTGATCATATTAATTACGTATAATATATTCATGTCTTTAGCCAAATATTTTCTATACAATTAAATAAATTCTCTTTGTTCAGACTACGAAAAGAAGAAGAAAAAACATTTGCTGACACAGACTGTACATATAATTTATGCTTATATATGTGAGTGTGTGTGTGAGTGGTTATATATATATAATGGGTATTATGCATACTTTGATTCGATTTGAAGCATTACAAAAATAGAGCTTAATTTTTGAATTTTTCAATTTTTCAATTTTTGAGTAGAGCAATATTTTACGGTTGTTTTTTGTTTTTTTTTTCGCGTTTTCGAAAAGGCCTTTGAAAGAATTGAAAATGTATATATTTGTATGTATGTTTGTGTATATGTATGTATGTATGTGTGTATGTAGAGTTGGTGCATTAGTTTGTTTCGGTTGATGTTCGTAAGCTATTGACTGGCATTTGCTATTCAGTTAATCAATTGCAATGGATTACATAACTTTCTTATATTTTCTATATATTTTTTTAATTTTAAGTTCTTTAAACTTGCTGCAAATCTGGGCTTGAGACTAGTCTGCATGTGTGTGTATGTGTGTGTGTGTGTGTGTGTATGTGTGTGTATGCAGTGCGATGTGATTTGATTCGCTTTTCAATTTTCTCATTTTGTTTCTTTTTTTCTTCTTTGTTTTCATTATGTTGATCACAGCTTTTACAATTCTAATGATATACAAACGTGTGTGTGTGTGTGTGTGTGTGTGTGAGTGTGGCCAACAAAGTATTTGTGTATTGTTTTTTGCTTTAAATATCCTCAATTTGTTTCTTTTACTAAATTTGCACCAAAAATACTTTTATATATATGCGCATGTGTGTGTTTGCGTGTGTGTGTGTGCATAATGCACTCGAAAGTCCCGCCCACAATTTGCATATATATGCACATAGCTACTCCATACATACTTATAGTTAATAATACTTTTTCGTTTTTTTACTTTTACAAATTTTACACAAATTTTTATTTTCTCTTTTTTTTTTTCTTTTTTTTTGTTAATAATCTTTTTGTTTGTTAGTTGTATGTAAAAAGCTGCCAGTTTAATGTTGTTTTTATATTTCTTTGCCACGCACAACTAAGAATTCATGTTTTTTTCCTTTTTTTTTGTTAATTAATAGTTCAAATTTTTTATATCGATTTGTTTAGCATTTAAAAAGGTAATACAAAATATGTCAATTTTAGTTGTAGTTTTTTTCTAGCTGCATCCGCATCCACTTCGTCCTCTGAAAAGAAGGCATTGCATCTGCAGATATATATATATATATATATATATATATATATATATATATATATATATATATATATATATATATATATATATATACATCTGCCTGGGACTCTCCTCTATCATTTACTTGGCAAAATGTTTATTAAAAATTCCACTACAAATACAATTAATTTTATGCTACCTGCTGAAAAGCAAACAAAAAATAAATAAATAAATATTTGAGAAGACAAAAAAAACATTTCATGTTATAACAATCAACAGCTAGTAAGACGGTTTTTTCATTTTCTATTTTATAATTATATATATATACATACATATATATATATACATATATATATATAATTTATTTGTTTTTCTTACAATTAACGTTGAGTTTCTTATAAAGCGCTTGAAATTTTGGTACAGACGAATTTTCTTCTTCTTCAAGATGTGGCCTGGTGGGTTCAACTTTCGGACAGTTAAGGGGGTGAGGGCAGATAATGCTGTTGCGTAACTGTTAATCAGTGTGGGTGAGAAAACAGTTGAACAAGTCTTAGAAATTGTGATATCTCTAAGATATAGATCTATATATTATTATATATATATTTTATGTATGTTTGTCTATGTAACTAGGATATTTTTTGTTTTGCTTTTGTTTTTGTAGTTGATTGTAGGAATTCTGGCAGCAAGCTGCTTAAACATTCTATTTGTTGTTTTATAAAATTGAAAAATTATTTACTTGAATTACATATAAAAAAAATATCGTGGTCACTCCAGCTGCACTTGCTACTTCTATAATTAAATACTTTAACATTTATTGACTTTGGTATTCTACTCCGTTTAACCGCCGGACGGTATCAACTTGTTATTCGTTTTGCTTTTTGCTTTTTCTTTTTATCTTTTTATTTTGTTTGTTTGGTTGGGGCTTCGTTTCCGTTTCCGTCGCCGTCACCGTCGCCGTCGCCGTTTGCTGACCTACTCGTCTGTTGCCCTGACCCCGCGTCTCGTTCCTTTCGTTGTACTTTGCCACATTTCTATCTAAGCGTCATTTCAATTAATTATCTTAAATATCTTTCATGCAGCTTTTGCTTATAGTTAACTTTAGTCGGCCTGTTAAATAAATGTTCGTCTGTTGTTTCATTTTGTTTGGTTTGTTTGTTTGTTTTTTAGCAATGTTAAATTTTATTTGATTTTTTTCTCGTTTCGTTTTGTTTTTTTTTTTTTTTTTTTTTTTTTGCAAAACTCGCATAATGCTGATCTCTTTTATTTTGTTTTTCTTTTAACTAGTTTTTATATTTTGTTTAGGTTTTTTGTTGTTTTCAATTTTTAATTTAATTTAATTTAATTTAAGTAAATGTACATTACAATTACAGTTACAATTCTTGTTAATTAGAGGAATTGCGGGGGTAGGGAAGGGGCGTGGAGAGTAGGTTACGGTAGGGTATTGTAGGACAGGGTATATGTTAGGTTTGTGTGTGTTTGTTTTAGTTTTTTCTTTCCTCAAAAAAAAATATGCTTCATTTTCTGATTCTGTGTATCAAATAAACTTTTTAAATATTAATTACGTACATTACATAAAACTTGGTATAAATACAAATACATATACATATACATACTACGTAGGTATGCCTGTGTGTGTGTGTGTGTGTGTGTGTGTGTGTTTGGGTATGTATATCGATATATGCACGTCCTGCTTTCAAGAAGTGCGCACTAAGGATTTACAATTAAATAATATACGGATATATATATATAGAAAGAGCTTTCGATAAATTACAACTAGAACACGCACACACGCACAACTTGAGAGTGTGCGTGTGTGCCAGAAATGGTTTAGCAATTACCTTGCTTGCACAGTTGCAGCTACACATTTATTTCCACATTTCACATTTCACATTTCACAGTTCACATTCAATTTAAATAATATATTAATAATAAGAACATACACAGAAATAGTCTCAACTTTACAATTTTCAATGAGCTCGAGTCACTCGCTCTCGCTTGCTCTTGCGCTTGCTTTTTCTCTTTCATATACATCTATCTCTCGCTATCTGCCTCTTCCATTTTCTCTTTCTCTCTCTCTCTCTATATATATATGTATATATACTCGTGTATTTATGTTTAAAAAAAAAGATTATTATTACAAAATAAACATAGATCGTTTGCCTAATGTAGCAGCTAATACAAAATTACAATTGCAATTTATAATAATAATAATAATAATAATAATAATAATATATTATATATTTATAAAATAATAGTTATAAAAAAAAAAGCTGGTATATAAGTAATCTGTATACAATATGTATTCCTTGTGGCTGCAATTTGGATTGTGTATTTGCTTGTGTGTGTGTGTGTGTGTGTGTTTCTGTGTGTGTGTTGAAGCCCTACTCGGAGTCCTGTTCCCGCTCATCGAAGCCCGCCAGATCGACCGTTTGCAGCATGCCCCGCGAATAGGCATACTCGATTAGCGCCAAGTGGCAGAACACATATTGATCCGGCATTTGTATGGAGTAGGCGCGCTGCGAACGTATCTTCTCAACTGTGCCGCGTATGTCCGCCGTGCCCACATCCTCCAGACGTGATATGCAGATGTCCAGCGTAATGAACGTGCCTGAAAAGTGGCAACGATTCGAATTATTTACTCTCATATTCCAGGCGCCAAAGAGGCTCAACTCACCGGTGCGACCAATGCCAGCGCTGCAGTGCACCACAATGGGCGGACCGCGCACATGACCAGCCCAGGTATCGCCCAGGGCGCGCACCAGTTGCGCCTGCTTGTCGCGCACCTTCTGCAAGAAGTTCAGCATGGCCATCGCTGAGCTGGGCACACCATAGTCCGGCCAGCTGGTGAACTGCCAATGTGACACATTGCGAATTTCGTCAGTCTAGACAGAGCGGGACAGACAAAGAGATGTTAGAGCGAGACAGAGAGACACGGGTTGACTCGATTTACCTTTAGGTTTCTCAATTCTAGGGATGCAACGGTGTAGTCCTCATTGCTCTCGACGCTTATTGTTCGCACATGGTAATTGCCAAAGTCCAAGGAACTATCTTCAGTCGGCTCCCAGTATTGGCCGCACTTAACACGTCCGCGCTCCATAACGCGCGTTGTCATAACTATAACTAAGCAATGTTGTTCCCAGATCATGCGCCAAAAGTCCTGGGATGTCTTTGGTAATGGACCTACAAGGCAAGGCAACACCAGAGAATACATTAGTGGACTCTAGGGCTGCCTGAGTCTGGGAAGCCATAGCAGTGTCGCCTCATCGATTCGTTTTCGTTTTCGTTTCGTCGGCGACCCCCGCCTTACCTTGAGTTGAAATATAGGCATTCTTCTGTTTATAGCCATCAACAAAATTGGCATTTATATAGTCGGACAGCTCGTCCTCGTCCTCGCGAGCCAGCACCACGCGACTGTGATCGTAGCAGAGGACATCTGTGTAGCGATTTTTGGTCAGATTGTTGCGCATGCTGCAAGAACAAGGGGAATGCCACAGACGTAAGTAGGGATTGGCACATTGCTTGGGTCGGCTGGACTTGGGCTTACCGCGCATGCAGGAAGGTGCCCTCGGGCGCCCGATTCCTGATGTCCGCATACTCTTTGATTAGGCCCTGGCGTCCGCGCTCGCGCACCATTTGAACGATTTGGTCGATCGTTTTGGGATCGCCCTCCTGTCCTGCCAGGCTGTCATCATCGCTGAACCCGGATGAGGCGCTGCTTGGCGGATTCTCCGACCAAAACTCACCGGCGCTGCCGTTGCTGGCAACGCCAGTGGCGCTGCCATTGACAGCGCTGTCGGCTGTCGTCGCCGTTGTCGTTGTTCCTGCTGCTGGGCCCCCTGCTGCTGTTGCTGCTGCTGCTGCTGCTGCTGTTGTTGCAGCAATGCCACCTGCAGCTCCGTTAGTCTGCTGAATGCCGCTGGTATTGAGCTTGAGCAGAGCACCAGCCGTAGCCGTCGCCGCAGACGCACCTGTCCGATGACTGGGGCTCAGTCCGTTAATTGTGATGTTCTCGTTGGGTTCCGATTCCTCGCTGCTGCCACCGCCGCCGTCGCCGCCGCCCGTTCGCTGCTCCCCGCTAACGGTGACGACTGTTGTGTTGCTTTCGGCCAACTGATGCACGGCGCTGATGATTGTTGCTGCTACGGCGCTGGCAGCGCTGCTGCCGTTGGTGAGCGGCGTCGCTGACGCTGCGGTCGAAGTGTTTGCTGCGTTTGCTGTGCTTGTAGTTGCGGCTGTCACGCCCACGCCCACGCCCACACCAACGCCAACGCCCACACCGACTATATTGGCAAGCAGTTCGTCTTCACGATTCGTCATCGATTTGCGGCAATTTAGCAACCATGTGGCGTGATCGATTTCCAGCGTGCCGCCAAGATGCACAGGCAGCGCCTTGCGCGGCACGTGCAGGCTCAGCTGCGGCACCGATACAGTGAACACTCGTTCGCGCAGCTTCTCCCGCACAAACAGGCGAAGTATCTTGAATGGCGCCTTGAACCACAGCGGCGCCGTCACAATGAGCACTTTCTTCAGCCGTGCCGGATAGCCGCCCTAAACCACGTCGCATAGAGGGAGAGAGGGACACAGGAAGAGACAGAGAGAAGGGGGAAGAAAAGAAATCGAAAATAATTCCATTAAAATATTGTTTCTTGATTGGCCGAAACGATTATTGAATCTTAATTAGCTAGAAAATTACAATACGCAGTTTCGTTTCTAAATATAATTATATATATAGATATATATCTGTATTGCCAGTGCACATACATATGTACATATAGATGAGTGTGTGCTTATTAAATTTTTATAGCTTCGGCACTTGCGCACAGTCTAAGGTCATCCTAGTCGACAGTCGACCCACATACACCCGCATAAATAATGAATGGAATAGGGTATACACAGGTATATATACGTATATATATACCTCTATATACATATGCCTATCAGCCTATGTTCAGCTGGGCGTTAAATCCGAGTTCGTTTTATATTTCTGAATAAGTTCAGCTTGACTTGACTTGACTTGAGTTGAGTTTTTCTGAAGCTTATTCCAAAAATAATTTGAGATTTATTTCCGTTTTATTTATTTTTATTTAGGTTTTAATTTTATTTTCCTATTTTTCCAATTATTTATATACATATTATAATTGACTTTATTTCTTATGCAAAATTAATTTAGTGAAAATTTAAATCGAAGCGTGAGCAGATCGAATTGGCCGTGTGTTGCTATACTCTATAGCATTTTAATAGTCAAAGAGAGTTGATATAAAATATATATATAAATATAAATATATATAAAATATATATTACTTTATATATATATAATACATCTATACAAATATATGTTTATATATATAATACATATATAACAATATATATAAATATATATACATATATTGCATCTAAAAAATAGATTAGTTTAAATAGATTCTAATTGTTAAGGTTTCAAAGACATTCAAATGGGCTTATAGTGTAGTCGTCTAGCATTCGATTTCCGATATATATATATTTTTTAAATCTCTAAATAAGCAATTTCTTTGATCATTTGCAAGCTCTAAGCTAATGCCTCACTTTAGTTCCTAAAAAAATTTGGTTTTCTCAACTTTCTTGTTCTTATTTGGTTCTAATTGAAGGAATAAAAAAATCGAACTGTTTACGTGAGTATTTAGAAAATATTTGAAGATTTGAAGTTGGAAATTGCTGACAAAACTTGTCTCTTGTATAGAGAATCTTATTAGAGAGTATGAAATGTTTCCCAGCCATTTTGAGCAGATTTTTTGCATATATTTAATTATATTTAAAGCAGTTTGATATATGAATTATATAGAAATGTAAGCAGCATGCTGAGTCCTTGGCAATTCATGAAAACTTGAATGGAATATCTTTCAAGTCAATATCAGAATTGTTAATGCAATTATTTCTGCTTAAATATACATATATATATATATATATATATTTTTTTTTTTAAATTATACTTTATCATGAGAAATAATCACAGGTAAATTTCAGTTGCTCGTTTTCTTCTTTCATTTCGTGCTTTCCTAGTTATTAGCGCGTTGGCGTTCGCGCGAATTTGACGCACGCATCATTGTGCGTGGGCGCGTGCAACGCACATAACCTGTGTGTGTGCGTGTGTGCTGCTCTTTAATTAAATGTAATGTTAACTGAAGCAAAATCATCCAGTCGAGCAAATTTTATATGAAATTATTGCTGCTGCTGCTGCTGCTGCTGCTGCTGTTGGCTGATGCCGTCTGCTGCGACACAACCTTCACCCAGTTGGGAATCTCATTGCGGCCATTTCTCAATTGCCACAAAACCAAAAAAGAAACCAGTAAAAGTGCTCGAGTGGGGCGTGCAGCAAGTATATATCGAAGTTTTTTGAGGATTTCATGGAAATAGTGAACTCGAATTGACTGGGCTAGATTAGCCCGAGTATTGATACTGATCAATTAGTTGTAGTCAGTCAATCCTTTAGACAATCGGATTCGACCTCTTTTGCTCGTTTACAGGGTATTTAGAGCAGCGTCAAGCAGCGCCCACTTGGCCCAGCCATTTCCAGTTGGCGCCGGCTTTTATCCGTGTCAACGGCGTTTATACGTCGTTTATTGGCAAATCTCTCTCACTCACTCACCCTCTCTCTGTCTGTCTCTGTCTCTGTCTCTCTTTCTGCCGCTCTCTCTCGCACTCTCTCACTGCATAGCTGTGCATATGCAGAGTTATATAGTATTTATTTGTGGTTACATAGGTAAAGCGCAACCAGCAAAGTTATTAAGGTCAGCAACAGCAAAGCAACAGCAACAGCAACAGCAACAGCAGCAGCAACAACAACAATTGCAACACCTACAACAAGTGCAGACAAACGTTTATTAAGAGCAGCGGCAACAATTTAATTGAAATATCTGCGAGCTTCGTGAATGGTGCATTTTGTGGATTTGTTGGAAACATCGAGTGATTGCTTTTGGCCATATTTGGGAACTGAACTCGACTCGATTTGAATTGCTATTGAAAGCGCGCTGCTAATTGGCAATAGAAATTCTGCTGCAATTTCTATTTTCGTAGTTGGCCATTTTCTAAGCCAACTGCCAGCAATTTGTTCGCTGCGACATAAAGGTTTCCAGCGTTCCACTTTTCCAGCTCCTCAGCTTTCCACGTCTGATTTGCAGCTTTTTACGACTGCTTCACGGAGGTTTCCTTGCATTGCATCATCATCAGCAGCAGCAGCAGCAGCAGCAGCAGCAGCAATATTATAGCAGCTCCTATTATTCTCTTCTCCCTTTTTATTTGACATTTTTATGCTCGTTCACGAGTCGAAAAAGAGTTTATTGGTTACGAGAGACTAACAAAGACTTGAAACTTGGCAGTATACAGACTCATACATAAATAATGTATAGCTTATAAAGCTGTGGCAATTCAGGCAGATCTGCAATCTCATTATTCTAAATAAAGAGTCGCCCTTTGTTCAGTTTATCTATAGAATTAAGAGATCCAAGATCATCCAGTTTTGAAGGCTTTGCATTTAAAAACTGTCTATGGATATCAAGAATACATTTAGCTGCAAACGAGTATTGCGCTGTCGATTACGCCCGACTGCTGCAGCCACAGTTGCAGCTGCATTCTGGTGCGGCAAAGTAGGCAACACATTCAGCTAAAGCCCCCGCCCTTCCCTGGCCCAGCTAGAAAGGTACTCGAGTAGACTGAGAGTGAGTGTGTGTGCGTGTGTGTGTGTGTGAGTGTGTGCTGCCAGTGCTCGCAATGTCACAACTGTTGCGGCTCTTTGACCCACACGGAAACTATGCAAAATCGAAGCCAATTTGCATAACAACAACAAAAGCGAACGCAAATGCTACAAATGTGAGTTGGCTTTTGGGCACGAGTCAAAGGAAACCAGCAAAAGAAAACGGGGCAAAGCGAGAAGCTTTGCGCTAGTCCTGCGTAATTTGTTGTCCTTGCAACTATGATTAATATTATTATTATTATTACTACTATTTTTCTTGCGTGTGCTGTACAATAACTCAGATTTTATTGCAGCTAGGAACACTTACATATATTCATATTATATATATATATATATATATATACTCTGATGGCTTTACTTTTTATAACCTGAACCCAGTGAAAATGGAAAATGGAAAAATGCATATAACAGACAGAAGGAAGCGTGGCAGAGACATATATATTCCTGATCAGGATGACAAGCCGTGCAAGTTTATCTTCAGCCCATTTTCTTATTATCGATAAAAATCGATCATTTGTAGGTTTCCATTATAAATACAGAGAATTTGTAATTGGAAATTTGGATTTTGAATACCTCCTTTCATCCCTCCAAATTCACAAATCACGAATTTCAACTACTGTTTAGGCAAATACAAGCAAATTGAGTTCACTAGGAAAGTTCAATAGGAAAGTTCATCTTGAAGAAATGTTATTCGATAGTCGCTGAGTCCCTGTTTCTTAATTGAAGAGGGAAAAAGAGGCTTACAAAGAAAAAGAAAGAGAGAGAAAGAAAGCTAAAGCTATAGCCAGCTCATATACTATAGCAAGTTGTTACAGTAGTCACTGAAGAAGCGAAATTAAAGTCAACTTTAAGCTGAGCAAAACCCATATTCGAGCACCTTTTAGGGAACAGTCTGCATTTGCGAAGGCTAGCATACCTTATAATCATAATAGAGAATCCATCAACAGTCCAAAGCAGATCTTGAGAAGATTTCGATAAGCCGCAAGATTATCAGCTGACTAAGCCAATATGCTGTCGTATTGGCCTGTCTATTAACATACATATACGTGTCTATATACATATATAAACATACGTATTTATCATGGCAATTTATGAAAGTCGAACGCAAGGCCAATAAAAATAATTAAACCGACTTATTAGCTTGTTTCGTCAGTTAGACTGTGCGTGTGCTGGTGTGTGTGTGTCTGTGTGTGTCTGTGTGTGTGGGCGCATAATCTGACAAAATTAAACACGTAATAAGATACAAATATTGTTGTAATAAGCGGCATAATGACGCACCTGCCCCTAATAAAAGCAACGACAACGGCGACAGCAACAGCAACGGCAACAACAACAACAACAGCAACAACAACAACAACAATAGCATCAAATAAAGCTACAAATAATAGGCTCACACACACACGCACAACTTCTGGAGCTGTTGGCCAATTGCAATTGAAGTTGAAAAAGAAAGTCAAGTGAAGCCACAGTTTACCCTTGAGCGTACGCCCACGCCCACGCCCATTCCCACCTCATTGCTTCGAGCGAGTGGGAGGGAGAGAGAGAGAGAGAGATGCTGCTTCGAAGTTGAAGTGGTCATGTTATGCACTCAATGCCTAACATCACTCGCTCATTACGTGCCTCGGCATGCGACTCGACTTATCATTGTTGTTGCCACATTGGCACGGGCTAAGCAGAGGTAAGAAGAAAGTGCTCAAAAGCCACTTGAAATAGAAACAACAGCAGCAGCAGCCCAACTTGAAACCTCATCCATAAGCCACTTTTCCATTAAAGCAAGCCACAAGAAGCTTCGCTTTCTTAAGAATGTATAAATTGTCTATCAGACAGAAATATTTTCATAATTGTCATCAAAACTTTGCAATTTTAAGCCGCAGCCAACTTAACAATGAAGTGAACTCTGGCAACGCCGCATTTTTCTTTCTAGCGCAAATACTTCAGCTTTAGCTGATTGTTTTATATATTATTTTAGAAGCATTTCTTTAGCATAGGAATAAGCCTATGGCTGCGTAATACCCTAAAATTTAGAATTTATACAAAATTATTTACGTACAATCCAAAATATCTATAAATCAAAGACATCGATATTTATCGATTTCGTTGGAAGTCCTCTGGCTTACAGATAAATATAAAATAGACCGAACTGATTTTCTTCAAATACTTCTTTCATCGTGTAAACCTGCTCTGCTAGCCAACGACAATATTTACAGGGTATTTCAAGCTGAGGCGCCAACTGAATTTGTCTTCTGCTTAGGAGCTACGCGTAGGCCATCAAATGGATTTCTCTGCAGTTCTCAACTGACAACGGCTGCTTTTGCATGCTGTCAATACAGACGGCCCAAAACAGTGGCCAAAACAATGAGCTGGCCAAATGGCGACACATGGGCGTGCCATATGAAAAAGTAGAAAACTGAAAAACAATAAAAGCAATAAAAAAAAAAATTGTAAAGAAAACATTTTAACCAGGCAAAAAATACACACATAAACATATGTATATTTATATATATAGATAAATATATTTATATATAGATAAATATATTTATATATATAGATAAATATATTTATATATACAGATAAATATATTTTTATAGATATGTGCACGAATTCATGTATGTATGTGAAATTAGCCATGGCCAAAATTGGTAATGCGTTTTAAGCTTGTCGCCGGCTTTGGGCATGAAACGAATTTTGTTGTCGTCGGCGTTTCGTGGCCCCCCAAAAGGCAAACGCAACACGCAGCAAAACGGCAAAGCGAACAGATGACCAGACAGCCAGATGGATAAATAGATGAGATATGACAGATAGTACAAATAGCTGGAGAGAGCGAACAGCAGGAGAATCGAAGAATACAACATGAAAATTTGCTAGCGCACGCCGGATATCGACAAATTGACGCCAAGGTATATATATATATAAATATATATGCAAATTGTAAACAAGCAAGACTACTCTAGCGAGGAGTATCCGACGAGAAGATGCTGTAATAAGCATTTTAGCTTATATCTAAACACAGTCCGCACACTGACATGTCTGCATATTGAGCATGGGGCAGTTGGGGCTATCAGAAATGTGTCTCTATATCAGTTATCAAGAGCGAACATTGCTCAAAGAACTTGGGCATAATATCGACTTTTATCGATCAACACTCTCGATCTATAGAAGTACACGAAACGCAAGCTTAAGGCTAGTTCGAATCGTCTGTTGATTCTAATCAAGTATATACATATAATATGTATATATAGTATTTGCATTATATTCACAGTTTGCATTTCGAGTGGGTTCGACTAGCTATACTAGTTCCGTTTCTTTATTATTACTCAAAACAATTGTTTATTTAATTAATTTTTTGTTAATGCTGGGAAAGTTAACAATAAATTCTAGACCAAAGCTCTGAACTTTTATAGCTTTTGAAAGAGGGAGAGAGACTCTATATTTTATTAGTATAAAGTATAAAGTATAAAGTATAAAGTATAAAGTATAAAGTATAAAGTATAAAGTATAAAGAGTAAGGAAAACAGAAGCAAAGAATATTACAAATTGCTTATGAATGCAAAGCACGCACATCCTGCTTATCAGTTCAATTGTTAAACTTAGATAAAGCACGAATAGATATCTCCCATTTCGGTTGACTGTGCCTGAGAGCCGCTGTGGCCTGATCAGTTGTCAATCAATCACACCAAGCCATTTGCTGACCCATTCAGTCAATCAGTCACCCAACTCATCATTAGATCAATCATTTGGGGTAAGCGATAGTTCAGTACTCTTCAGCTAGTTGCTATGCCAGCCAGTCAGTCAATAAGCTCATCAGTCCATCAATCATTTGGTTAAGACTTTGTACATGGGCTAGGTTCTCACCCAATCAATCAATCAACCCAACAGTTCATCAATAATTTAGTTGGTAAGAGATAAAGCTAATATATATTTCAGTTATTGTACAGGGTATGTGCTAGTTAGGCCAATCAATCAAGCAGTCTGTTTATCTGGCCATCAATCATTTAGTTGGTATCTGATAAGACGCATATAGGTTCGTTTTTGTACAGGGTATGTGTTAGCTATGCACATTTGAACTAATTTGTGCGCCTGTCAATCAACCAATATTCATCCAAATTATTACAGAGTGTCTTTCTAGTGAAGCTCTTTTGATTCAGTCCGTTTTTTAAATCTTTTTACAGGGTATCGACAAGTTGAGCACCGAATCATTTGCTTCTATTGTTGCCCTGTCCACTTACTTAAGCTCCCACATAACTACATGTGTGTGTGCGTGTGTGCGTGTGTGGCTGTGTATGAATGAGTTAGCAACCGTAGCGAATGGCAAGCTAAGTCAACGCGTGGACATAAATCAAAAGCGTCAAAACGAACGCGCCAATGTCCAAACAGCTGTGATTTCATTGACTCTTTCTTCAACTGCTTCTTTTAGCCTTTTAGTTGTGTAGCTGCTGCTGTCGCTGCTGCTGCTGTGGTTGTTGCTTCGCAGTCATTTGGCTTTATCATACTTTGGCAAAGTGGCAGCTGCTTTTGTTCTTGCCTTGGCTAAATACCAACAAACCCGCAAGCACATAGAGAATGGCTAGATAAATACCCTTTGTTGGCAAAGAGTCTATAAATGATTATTTACATATATAATATATAGACATATACATATATATATATATGGTTTATAAAACAATATTGTCATTTATGGAAAACGTTTCTTTAAGGCGCATTAAAAATCCTCCTAAAAACTAGTACTAAAACAGCGACTATTAATAATAAAATGTTGAATTTAAGATATGTTAAGACTCTGGAATTTGATTATTGATGGAGCGTTGCCTATTGAGCGCCCAATTCCTAATCTCATATGGATATTATATATATATTGCTTTTTGTTTTAGGTGCATTTCTGTTCATTTGTATTTATGTTATTATTTATATATTATTATATATATATATATAAATTTTTTGTTAAGGATTCCACTCGTAACATAAAATTTTAAGCTTATCTAAAACGAATTTATTACTCAATGATTAATTGGCTTGTGTTGACAGCGTGCAGTGCGTGCTCGTGCTACGATTTATATATATAATATATATAAATATAATTGGAACAAAATTCTTTATTAATAGAAATTCCGTTGATTTGCTTACTATAATTTAACAATAAATTAAGAGCCTCATTGACCAAACTGAACTTGTATAAGATTAAAGTTTACTTTATAAATCGATTCGATTCTTTTAAGAACAAGCTCAACATTTAGGATAATTCCTAAGAGTTTAGTGAAAGCTTGGAGCTACTACATTTATATATATAAGACCTTCGAACTCTCTATTTAATCAATTAAATTGATTCATTTTTTTGTATAAAACAAGTAGGCAAACATCTAAAAAATTAAAAATGTGCAAATGCAATCAAAAATCAATTAGCAATATCTAAACGCAGTATCTTTCTTGCTCTATATACATATATATACATATATATATGTATGTATTATTATTATATTATATATATATTATTTTAATGTTTCTGCTTTGGGTACCTGAGTATTCGCTTTGTCGTGTTCTCTTTCTTTTAGACTCTCTGTTTAATAACAGCCATGTATTTGTTTAAGTATATATATATATATTATAATTCATATATATATATGTTCAGCTTATTGTTGTTCTTTTTTCTCTATTTTGTGTGTGCTTTGGAATATATTAACACAATTAAATCGGTTTACCGAGCAGCTGAACTGCACGACGCGAGCTTTAAGTTTTGTACAATTTCAATTGGCAATTTTAGTTTATTTGTTAGTTCAGCTTTGATTATTGTTGTTTTTTATTATTATTATTTATATAATGCGCTTTTCAATGTTGCTTGTTGTTGTCGGTTACACAATTGCTGCATCCAAAAAATAGAAAAAAAAAACAAAAACATTTGCAAATTGTAGCAGGCAAAAAAACAGCACAAACAAAACAAAACAATTCACAATGCACACGCTGCTCACAGTTACAATTACAGTTAGACAGCAGTCGATGGGGGGTGAGAGAGCGCGAAGGCAAGCGTGGGCAGGCGTCTCTTCTCCCTTTTGAACTTGTAGATACTTTTCTCGCTTATCAAACGTTGTTGCAGCTCTTATTGGATTTGGAACATATATAGTTAAGCAACAAATCGTGGCACTTGCAGCAGCATTTATCCTCCGTATGTAGATACACACACACACACACACACACTCTCTCATACACACAGAGAGACACAGAGACGGACGCACACAAGTGCGTTTCGTTTTTGCTTACAATTTTCTTTAGACAGTTGGTCACTTTTTGCAGTCACAGAAAAATACTTTTGAAAAAAAATGAAAGCCTATTTTGCTTTATAAGCGTATTTCTATAAATATTTGAATTTGGATTTACACAAATGTTAAGTGCGCTTCTATTTAGCTTGTTTTTCTTTTATGGCATATACTTTATTTAATGCATTGACTGTCTAACGCTCAGCTTTAGCTTCCTGCGCGTCGCCGTGGAGAGCTGAACTACGTCTATTTGCCTGCTGCTGGCTCTGTCGACGTCGTTGCCTGCCGCTGCTGTTGGCGGCGGCGGTTCACGTTATAACGGCAATACGCGACGCCAACGTCAGCGTCAACGTTGGGTTCTTGACGCAGGCGCGCTCTCCCACCACCGTCAACAAACAACAACAGCAAAGGAAAGTGACGAGAGCGAAAGAAAGAGAAAGAGAGCGAGCGCGAGAGTGAGAGTGAGAGAGTGAGAGAGCGAGAGACCGAAACTTT
This sequence comes from Drosophila hydei, assembly GCF_003285905.1. Taxonomy (NCBI): domain Eukaryota; kingdom Metazoa; phylum Arthropoda; class Insecta; order Diptera; family Drosophilidae; genus Drosophila; species Drosophila hydei. The sequence goes on from NW_022045854.1 coordinate 391,224, forward strand.
GTCTGCTTATGTGTGTTTGCCAGAGTGCGCTAAATGAGAGAGCAAAGCAACCCAGTGGCACGCTTTGCTATTGCTATTGCTTTGCGCTCACCACCCTGGTCAAAAATAAACCGCTAAGAACGACTAGGGTTGCTTTCGCTGCAGACCGCGCCACCTGAGGGTTGTTTTCATTGCTCGTTTTTTGTTTTTGCACGCTGCATGGTTGCATTTCTTGCAGCTGTCCGCTGGGTGGTTTGTACTTTTTGTGGGTGGTTATTTACCAGGGCTGCAAGCACAGTCGCGCGTAGCTCCAAGGAGAGAGACAAAGAAAACAAATCCGTTTTAAGGGTTGCCACAGCTGCAATACTCGAACACATGATCTTGGAACAGTGTGACCAACTCTAGCTGATTTATGTAAATTATGCACAGTTATTTAGCCTTGGTAGTCAACTCTTAACGCCTACATGGCTAACACCGTCTTCATGACTGTCAATGCGGAAGTGAAGCCAAAATTGTTTAGATTCAATTAAACTGAATGGAATACGTACACATCTAAATAAATATATTTATATATATGAGTGTGTATTTGTATATGTATGTGTATAAGTAATACAACAATTTGAGGTAGATTATAGCGTTGACTTTGAATTTGCATTTTAAGTTCACAAGCAACTCACACACACTTACACAGCCACATACGTGCACATATAACTCGAGCATTTGCGTCAATGTCAGACAGCAACAGCAACAGCAACAGCAACAGAAACAGCAAAAACAACATCAACAAACAAAAACAACAGAAAAGCGCACGTTGTAAAAATAACACAAAATATCGACGCAATATGCTTATTTAAGCCAACTGAGCAATGAATGAACACAAAACGTCTGTACATACATCTGTATGAGTGAGAGCCTAAAAATAACAATATTAATTCTATATAGTAGATAATTAAGTTGAGTTGAGTCGAGTTGAGCTGAGTTAAGTGCAGCTACCTACACGCAGACATACATAGATATACGTACATAAAAGCTTTTCTTTTTGTAATCTCGTTTGTGTTTAAGAAATGGAAGTTGAACACGAACAAACAACACTAGCCAACACAAAGCTTTTGCTACCGAGCTACGCGCGTTGCTTTCAATTGTCGTTAACGACAAATTTGTGTGGTGGGCTTGTGTGTGCAAGAACGAGAGGGCGTAACGGAAACGGTTGACGAGCCGGCACGACGCGCGTATTTTGTTCTTTCGTCAATTTCGAAACTTTCTTCGCCTTACGTTGGTTGCTGTCGCTTATATCAATCTATTACGTTCGAATAGAACTCGCCAACTGAATTAGTTAATCAAGCGAAAGATAGCCACAAGCGTCGGCGCGCGTTCGCAACGAGAGCAGCGCCGAGAGACGAACTGAGAGTGGGAGTGCACGAGTGTATGAGTGTGTGAGTGTGTGAGTGTGCGCGAGCAAAACTTTTGCTGAGAGAAGCCGCGCGGCACGCTAAAAACGAGAGTGAAAATGTGTCAATGTGACTATGCGTGCGTTCATCTGTACTTGTGTGCGTGTGTGTGTGTGTGTATGCATGAATGTTTACTGTTTAGCAGCTGTTGCAATGTGCCACGCATTAAGCTCTTTACGATCGCTTTCCAATATGCATGCAATCTTTGCGTATCTATCGATCAGCACACATAGATATCCGTCTTTAATTTATAGCATACTCAAGCGGTTTTCCTTAGCATTGACCACATGCCCATAAATTTAAGCACGCTGCGTATGCGTAATGTTAGAGACAGCAAGTGTTGCGCATACGCCACTGATACTAAGTTGTAAGCTGTGCGAGTGTGCGCGAGCGTGTGCCCGAGAGTAAGAGCTTGCTAAGCCACAAGCTGTACAGTGGCCTACAATCGATTTAACGTTGCCACTAAAACTAAATGATCTGACATACTATTTGCAAAAACAGTTTAGTTTAAAGTAAATGCACTAAAAAGTAGAAATAATATGCATCATAAAATTGTCGAGAACTTTGTGTCTTTACTTGCTCTTCTTTTTTTGTAGTAGTTTTGTACTACTGTGCAGTAGCTACTAACGAGAAGTACGGCAACAATAAACATTTCACACGCATTGCTTTACCTAAATTCCATTTCGTCTCCACTCTCTCTCTCTCTCACACGCACACACACTCAGTACTAGCACGCACATATGCGAGAGAGCAACGCACCTCGTGCTCTCAATTTATTTAGCCTCTCTCTGCTGCTGCCGCTGTCGCTGCTGCTACCGTCGCGACAGCGCGTCGCTGTTTGTTGCCCACGCAAATTATTTTATTGCAGAGCTTTTCGTTTTCTGTTGTTTTTTTTTTCGTTTCGATTTTAAAACATTTGTCGGATGCTTTTATATAGTTCAAGATTATATATACATATGTAAATGTGTAAACATTTTTGTGTTTTCTGTTATGTCCTGCATTAGTTCACCTGCTCCAGGTTCGAGCTTAGCGTCTGGCCCACAACCGGCCGGCGTTTGTAGCACTTTAGTTTGGGCATTTGTGTTTGTGCATATGTTACTTTGCATATCTTTGTCAGATTGGCAGTTATGTCTATATATACACACAGCTTTTATCTTTGTCCGTCTGTCTCTATCCACAGTCTGCATAATAATCCAGCAAATTCCCTACAGTTCAAGTGGCACTAAAGCGCACAGCGCGTCTGTACGTTACACACATAGTTTATTTGTGTTGTGTTTGTCACAGCTGGCTCAGCCTCAGCCTCAGCCTCAGCCTCGTATATGCAAATAGCATATAAAACTGAATGAAATGGAAAACAGGCTGCCTTACTAGCTACCTGTTGTTGTTGCCTTTGTTGTAGCCATAGTCAAAGCAGCACAGCAGCTGCCCTGCCATGTCTCCCTACCCTCACCCCCGCCCCTTGCTGCGCACTCCCTCGTTCGCCCTTACCCAGCTACGTTACACGAGAGAATGTTACGTCTTATTTGCGGATTCCAGCATTTGGCGTAGGCGCACAAAGGCAACGTTTTGACCGCCACATTGTTGTCCAACCTATATATATATGCGTATATATATATATGATATATATATACAGTGCATGCATGATATAGAAACGTTAGGGGCTGACATTGTTGCTATGCTGATTATAAAGCTCGAGTGCTTCCGCTGAAATGCTGCTTGGCAAAAAGAAAAGAAACAAGGATTTCCGAGCTACTCTTTTGTTGGCTCTTCCAGTGAAGCAGCGGAGCACAAGAACAAAATACCTGAAGCAGTTTGCAACTGGAATTGCCAGAACAATTCAGCAAAGAAAAGCAAAGCTTTTTTCTATGATTACAATCTGATGTTGAGAGCGCATTTTACTAACTAACAATTTCTTGAGGACATTTTGCTAGCCTCAAAATGACAAAATGCCAAAAAAAGAAAGGAGCGTTGACATCAATAGGCACATAAATAATATACAAAAACATTCATTTTCAGCACCACAGCGTACCGCCCCACTGACCCACATTGACATGCGTCAAGAAGTGTGTCAAGTCAAGGCAAACAAACATTTGCTCACTCAGTAAACAGGGAATTTCGAGTGCAGCCGCAAAGTATGCAATGGGAGACTCACCTTCAGCAGCGTGAGAATCTTCTGCGACAGATCATAGTCAAAATTCGAATATTTAGAGCCGCTCATGTCGTAGATGAAGACGAGTCCGGCACGCTGCGTCTCCGTGTCCTGAAGCGCACAGTCCAACTGGTAGACGATGCCCTGTAATGTGGTCGTATGCGAGGCGTTCAATGGACTATGCCGATTGGCCGTGAAGAGCGCAATGGCCGCTCCGCTCGACGTGCGGGCAGGCTAAAAATAGAGAGAACGAAAGAGAGAAGGAGAGAGAGGGAGAGAGAGAGGGAGAGAGTGAGTAACTGACGGTCAATTTATAGCTTGAATACGCACCAATATTGTGAACTTGCCCGTTTGCAGCTCGGAACGCAGCGGCTCCACATTGGCATCAATGTTATAAAGGTATTCCCGTTGGCGTATCTGTTCATGCTGCTCATAGAGAGATACGGCTCGTGGTATATCAAATTTACGGGCATACAGAAACTTGACGGCTGTCGTGTGCGAAATGTGACGCCTAATTGGCAATGACGACGATGTTGCTGCTGCTGATGATGCTGCTGATGATGATGATGATGTGGCGGCTGATGTTGCTGGTGCTAGTGCCGGTGCGGCTGCTGTTGCCGCTTTTGTTGCGCCAGTTGCTGTCGTTTGCTGTTGTGTATTGATGCTGACATGAAAATTAGATGTGCTGGCATTCGAGGAGTGATTGGAGTTGGAGTTGGAGTTGGAGTTGGTGGCGACGGCAGCGGCTGCTGCTGCTGTATTGCAGTTGGCGCCTAAATTGTTGCAGAGATCAATGAATTGTTTGATAGCCTGTGAAGTAGCGCAAGATGAAACAATTTTTGACAATTAAGCATTGATGGGGCAAATCTTGATATGTCACATATGTATGTATGCCTATCGAAATGTACGTATGTGTGCATATGTGATGTGCGGCGCTAGATCAGCAAGAGAAACAGTTAAGACAAATACTTAATAGACACTTTATTACAGGAAAAAGAAGCTTAGAGCTTGGATACATCAATGTTGCATGCCTCGATTCCATTCGGGTTACAGAGATTCATAGATTCATTCACTCATCTTATTATAATGCATTTATGTATGTATATAGATAGGTGTACTTGGATATGTTGACAAGTTATCGCTTGCTTCTATCTGTTAAAAAGAAGTCTTGCCGACATCACTAAAGATTGCCATATTTGAGTTCATTGATCACAAAGAGAGTTGTCATTTCAATTGCCAAACTGTAGAATTCCCAACTGGTTATAGCTAAGCCCGTCTAGCAGGGCCACAGCAAAGTCGGCTGATGCTAGGCAGATCCGAAAGACTCTAGAAATAGCCGCTGTACAGACAACCTTCTCACTAATTGATTAGACACAATCAACTCATATATGACCTCTAACTAAAATAGTATTATATGGGATTTCCATGGATGGATATATTATATAATGATATATGTAACTGTACAGATCTATGTGTGATTACTTTTTCAGACATTTCTAATAGTATTCGAAGTAGTTAAGTTAAATTAATCGAGACATTCACATTAAATATCTCTAATTGATTTCAGACATTGGCCAATTGACGCTAATGGTGACATTACTTTCCCAATAAAGAGCAGTCAGTGTGCATATCTTGATTGAACGAGCGAATGATTGACTAGATTGATTACTCTGGCTGAGAAATGATGCCATTATTAACAATTAGCAATTAAAATATGTTTGCCTAATGAGGCCTTAGCAGATATGCCTGTAGATTGGCAAAAAGCCATAAGCATATGATGCCTAGTCGTAGCTTTACTTGGCATTATTAAGCCGACCAAAGAGGTCAATGGAGCTGCGATAAGGTCTTTAAAAGTTTCATATATGTACATCGGCTCGCAACAGAGAAATCTCATTTCGCTGACAAGCAAGTAGGAGTAGTCTCAGTTGGGCAGTGCTCGACTACGAGATACCCGAACTCATTCTGGAGCAAATGACGACAGATATCTTAGATCTGGAATACTTCCAATCTAGCATTCATCATAAGAGTTAAGTTTCTGTAGTTAATAAGATTACTTTTAGGAATGTAGAGACGGCATATATATATGTATATACTTTATAGGATCAGACACGTCTCTGCCTGATCCCATTGTTGGCCAAATTACAAGACAAACTTGTACCTTCCACAGTTTTAAAGCTACGATTACTAAGTTTTGCAGGTTGATCACTGTTGATAGACCTTTTTATAGATAGGTAGACCTAATATTATATTTCCTGCCCTTGCAGAGTGGACAAAGCCTTTTTGAAATTTATTACTGCATGTATATATATATTTATATATATATATATATGTATGTATGTATGTATGTGTGTAAGTAAAAGCAGTGAAATAAAAATTTACGAAATGCATTTATGACAAGACTTTGCTCGGCCGATATCAATAAATTGCCTAGTATATGTTATCAAAAAATGAAAGAAGAAGAGGAAGAAAAGTGGATTTGCTGAGAAACAATTGAGAGTAGCTGCGCAATCGTAATATAGTATATGTGTGTATGTGTGTATGTGTGTATGTAGATTTATCTGAATTATTCTCTGTTTCCGAGTAAAAGATAACTGTTATTGATAGAGTTTCTATATGTTTGCTTGCTTCCCGTTTATTGATTTTACTTAATCTTAACACACGCCCAATTCTATGGCTCGTTACTTATCAATCACGGGTATTGCCCATGCTCCTATGCCCACCCCACACCTAACACACACACACACACACACGCACGTAAACCCTAACTTATAGGACAACCAAGCGATAAACTTTTATACCACTTGAGCAGAGGTAAATATATTTATATATTTACCTATGTACAAGCTAAATAAGAGTGAAAAAAAACTAATGAGCAGCTGTCTAGATTTTCTGAAAATTTCATATACGCAAAAACCGCATAGATTTCTGCGAATCGTCTCGAGTACTTCAACTGTGAAAGGGAATACCGAATTGGGGGAAAAGAAAAGAAAAGGCTTGCATGCTAATACGATTCCAATTGGATATTTGTTAGTTCGCTTCAATGAGCAAACAATTCTCGGAACGCGCATTCATTTCAAGTGGAAGCAAACAGAATTTTGAAGCTCGTTCGCTTTATCAAGGTTTCAAAATGTTCTCTATCCACATTGTCTCACTTACTCACAATCACACACAGACACACACACACACACACCCCTTGGCGCGTTCCAGTTTCAGTTGTGCCACTGTCGTCACTTCCACTTCCCATTTTCTATTTCTGTTTGTATTGAGCTCTCGGCTCTCAGTGGGGTTCATTCATGCGTTCAGGCTGCTGCCTGCTAATTAGATACTTGACATGCGTTACACGTTGGCGACGACGGCTAATTCGATTCGATTCGCTTCTTGGAGTATTACACATGTATAGTAATGGCAGCACAATGAGCTGGTCTGCCAGGAGGCGAAGGTGTGTGATCTAATCGCTGACGCCACCCACCTGTTCGCGATTGCGTCGACGCTGATAGAGATGCACCATTCTGCAAGGTTTTTACCACACGGCACGGACACAAAAACAAAAAAGGCACAGCTCTATATATGTGTGTATATATATGAATATATTTGTGTATATGTATATATCTGTAGCTATATAGGTACTATGTGCAACGGTATAGTATGCAGTTGGCTTTGTGGCGACACTCAAATTCGCGACACGACGCTTTCAAAGTTTCTTTCATTACTGAAACGGAAAAAACGCAGCGCGCGCGCTCTTCGCAGCGAATTAAACAAGCGAAGCGCGCACAGAACCACAGAAAACAATAACAACAAAGGGAACAGCAAGAAAAGCAAGAACAACAACAGCAACACAAAGGCAACTGCTGATAGCAGCAAACGCTCGAAGCTGTTAACGGCGCTGTCGGCGTCGACGTTGTCGATGACGACGACGACGACGACGACGACGCTGCTTTGATGACTAGCTTCTACTGCCGAGCCGAGTCGAGCCATGTTAACGAACTTTATTGAACTGCATTGCTATTGGTTGATAGGTTGCCGGGCGGGCTGAGGGGAGGGTTGTGCAGACCCGAAGCCAAAAAGAACGAACGAAGAGACAGAAACGTTTGAAACGCTTGGGACATTCGATCGCTGGGACAGGTACAATTCCAAGAAGCAAAACTAACAACGCATGCGCCGCTCGAACTGACCAAAAGTGTCGGCGTCGGCGTCGGCGTCGACGCCAGCGTCGCTGCCCTAGGCATGCCAACAATTTGAGTCATCCCGTATTTAATGCTCATATGTCACCGCCACTGCTGCTGCATCGATCGCCGTCGCAGGAGGTTAAAGCACACAAATGCCGTCATCATGCGATATCAGCTGCAACAATGCACTGAGAGAAATTAGGTACAATTGTGAAATAAATATGCAGCTCAAGACAATGGCGGTAGTCAAAGTGCTTCAGAGTTCGAAATGTAAATAATTCACATTTACACATAAGTAATCGACAAATATCGCAGAAGTTTCCGATATCTTTTATTACTATCGTAATATCTATAAATATCGATTTTACTTTCTATCGACATTCGTTCTTAAGCTGGTTCTACTATATTTACATTTACTCTATGCATGTGAAGCAACTAGCTCAACTTTTTCTCGATTTATTTTTTACATTTTGTTATCGATAAATGTACTAATAATAAAATTGAATGTGTAGTACAGGTTAAGCATAGTTTACTGTATCGTTTCTCTTTCAATTTATTTCATTTACGTATATATATATATATATATATATATATATATAAGTTAACTTATAACACTTAGTTAGCTTATAACACTTAATGTAAGGTATTATTCAACACTTATTATCGGGTGCTAGACAAGTTAAGGAACAGCCCTGGCAAGGGCAACTCTACTTACGCCGGTGAGGCTATGATTTGTAAAAATATAGATCAGTCTCGTGTTTTAACTCGTACTGATAGGACATGCTAAAAATTGGTGTCATATAAGTAAAACTAAAAATAGTGAATATAATAAGAAAAACCAATAAAATTAACTGTTTCGATTATTCAAAAAAAGAACAATTAAAAGCAGGGTTAAAAAGCGTTCTTCCAGTAAACCGCTTAAATAAATATTCACTCCGTCATTTGCTCGTTAAATGGCTTATTTCATTGTCTGAGCCCGAGGCCAGCAATAAGAGGCACAGTCGCCTCTCAACCTAACTTTCAGTCACCACAGGACTGGAAAACATATAATTGGCGCCCAACTAGTGGTCGGACTCCACAACCAACAACAATTAAGACAGCAGCGCGGGAGCTGCAATTGACAGATCTTATAAAGGGATTTTTTTTTTTTTGTTTTGTGTTAGTTGAATCTTGTAAGTGGATACTCTAGCCAAAATTTTTCTTCAAACACAAAAAGTGTTAAAATTTATTTTATAAAAAAATACCTAGGACTAGCGAGTATTTTATATTGCAATTGCATGTAAAAAAAAAAAAAAATTAATGATCAGAACCAAGTGAGAGTGACTACTTTGGGAATTTTAGTGGCAGCAATTGATCATTCAGATCGTCAATAAAATTACATTGTGTTACTTTCTGTGTGTCTGAAGTTGTGCATGCAGTTCTCGTAGTTCAGAGCTGTGACGTAATTCGACCCATCTTCTGACGGTCCGTTTTATTTTTCGCGACCACTGACCTGCGCATGTCTCGGTTCAACCAATAGAGAAACCCTCGCAGGCAGTCTAGCGACTCAGATTCCGACTGTGCAGTTCTCCCACCATCAGGTAGAATGGATGTAGATCAGCTTACGGAAGTAATAAGGACGGCTATCAGCAAAGCTTTAGCCGAACAGGCTGCTGTAAACCAGCAGAGGGAGCATGCATGGACTCAAAAAATTAATGAGTTAGCTGAACAAATAGCAGATGCATCCCCATTAGTTAGAAGTTCTTTTTTGAAAATGCTGAAGACCAGACAAAAGGCCTTTGCAGACCCAGACGAGACGTTGCCGTATAACACATCAGTCGTGGCTACCATTAGGACCATAGATGAGCAACCGATCTATACCAAGCTTTACCCATATCCAATGGGAGCGGCTGATTTCGTTAATAAAGAAATCAAAGATCTACTAAAGAATGATATAATTCAAAAGTCCGTCTCTCCCTACAATAACCCAATATGGGTAGTAGACAAGAAGGGCACTGATGAAGCGGGCAATAGGAAAATGAGGTTGGTAATGGACTTTCGTAAACTTAACGAAAAAACCGTGCCGGACAAATACCCTATGCCAAATATATCAATGATATTGGGGAATTTGGGGAGAGCCAAATTCTTTTCAACATTAGACCTCAAGTCTGGTTATCACCAGATCATACTCGCTGAACGCGACCGTGAAAAAACCTCTTTCTCTGTGAACGGGGGGAAATACGAGTTCAAAAGACTCCCCTTTGGATTAAAGAATGCAGCAAGCATTTTTCAAAGAACCATCGACGACATACTGCGAGAGCAGATTGGCAAATTTTGCTATGTTGATGTCAATGACGTAATCATCTTTTCAGAAGATGAGGAATCCCACATTAAACACGTGGATCGGGTCCTAAAAAGCTTATACAAAGCAAACATGAGGGTCTCCGTCAAAAAGTCACGTTTTTTTAAGAAAAGCGTGAACTTTCTTGGTTTCGTAGTCACCAGCACTGGCACCACGACGGATCCTGAAAAGGTTAGGGCAATACAGGAGTATCCAGAACCAAAAACGCTGTTCGAGGTTAGATCATTTCTAGGCCTCGCAAGTTATTACAGATGTTTCATTAGGGACTTCGCCGCAATAGCAAGACCCATCTCGAATATCCTAAAGGGTGAAAATGGAACAGTCAGTAAGCATAGGTCCAGAAATATAAAGGTTCAATTCTCTGAAGTGCAGCAGAGGGCATTTCAGAAGTTGCGCGATATTTTGTCATCCGAGAATGTAATGCTCAGGTACCCCGATTTTAAGAAGCCATTCGATCTAACGACCGATGCTTCGGCTCACGGCATAGGTGCAGTTTTGTCTCAAGAGGGTCGTCCTATAACAATGATTTCAAGAACATTGAAGGACAGTGAGGTTAACTATGCAACCAATGAGAGAGAGTTATTGGCCATTGTATGGTCACTTGCCAAATTAAGGCACTATTTGTATGGGGTGAAAGACATTAATATCTTCACTGACCATCAACCCTTGACCTTCGCAGTTTCGGAATCTAATCCAAATGCGAAAATCAAAAGGTGGAAAGCGCGCATTGACGAGTCTAATGCACGTATCTTCTATAAACCTGGCAAGGACAATCTGGTTGCGGATGCCTTGTCAAGACAGCAGCTCAACGCTATAAATGAGCAAGAAATTGAGTCCTGCGCAGCAACGATCCACAGTGAGGTATCTCTCACCAACACCATTGAGACGACAGACAAACCCTTGAACTGTTTTCAAAACCAGATAGTGCTAGAAGAGGCGCGTTTCCCCTTAAAACGAAGTTTTATTCTTTTTGGAAATAAGAAACGCTACTTGATCAGCTATACATGCGTCGAATCGCTGCTAGACGAGCTCGAAGATGTAGTCTCACCCAAATGCGTAAATGCTCTCCACTGTAATTTACACACGCTTGCAATGATACAAGATGCATTGGTGCGAAGATACCCAGCCACAAAGTTCTGGCATTGCAAAAATCGCGTAGTGGACATATTTGCGGTTGGAGAAGGAAGGGAAATCCTCACAGTCGAGCATAATAGGGCCCATAGGTCTGCACAGGAAAATGTTAAGCAGGTACTCTCGGAGTACTACTTTCCACGGATGGCAAAAATTGCCAAGGAAATGGTACAAAACTGCAAAACATGTGCTAGGGCTAAGTATGATAGACACCCCAAAAAACAAGAGCCACAAGAAAAGATAGAAGAAAAGATCAGAAACGCTCAGACGACGCTCAGAGCTAGGGAGAACGCAAAGCGGCAGAATAGAGTCTTCGATGTTGGTGACAAGGATTTGGTCAAGTCCAACCGACGGCTCGGAAACAAACTCACACCTTTATGTGTCGAGAAGGCCGTGGAAGCAGACCTGGGGACCGAGGTCCTCATTAAAGGAAGGGTGGTCCACAAGGACAACCTAAGATGACTCCCTTGTTTTTTTATTACACCTTTTATTATAAGCCGCTAGGCAATTTAGAATAAGTTAGATATAGTTTTTCAATTTACCTTTAGCCACTTGGCATAATTTTTATAAAACAATTTGGTGGCGGGTACACCCGATGCCGGTGATTTAGAGCAGACTAGGTCCACTGAAATGCGACTAATGAATGCCAACAGTAGACGGATAGAAGTAAACACTGAGGTTCAAGACCAACTTAACCAGTTAACATTTGCTGTCAGTGGAGTTCTCGGGATAGCCAAAACTCACAAATTGATTTTATTGATTTATTTATTTGAAACACTGAAACACTGTCCAGAAACAGAATGCGGACGATGGAGTTGCAAAGTTTAATGCTTGCTATTACTCTCGCGAAGGCTCATTGTTAGCCCAAACATTTTGGACTCCTCAGATTTAAAATCAATTTGGCTAGAGGAATCCATCAACACTATACATTTTATAACCAAATTCCCAAAAATTAAAAAAGCCTGCAGAAAAATTACGATTTATCCTGTCGTCCACAAGAACCAGCAACAGCTCTATTCGCCCCATAGTTGGATGCTAAGCCAGAACCACAGCATGCAAATCTACAAGCGGAATCGTTGAGGAAACCCCCTTGTTCACGGCACCACCACCAACAGTAGAAGCTCATCAGCCAGCAACAACTAACGAACTCTTCGCGGCGGCAGAGCCAAGCGACTCTTCATCCATACTAGAACCAAGTCAAGAAATCCCCAAAACACCGCCAACTGCATTAATTCAAGAAGTTTCACAGCCACAGGTTGCTCCAACCGCTGCCCATCTCTGTCGACACCTGCCACGGCTGCCTGCTCATCCTCATCCTCATCGGCAGCGGCGTCACGTCAACTGCAGCTGCCGGCATTGTCGGCAGTTGCCGCACGGCAACAGCAGCTACTGCTGAACGGCTCTCTGAAGAGCAAGACGAAGACATTTCCTGCGTATCGAGCATCGGTGCGCAGCGAGAGCGACGACAAGGAGTACAGGGCGGCTAGCAGCAGCAGCAACACGATACCGACGACGGGCAAAAGTCGGCCAAGATCAGCGGCAAGAACTGTAACAATCTGCTGCACAACGCCGGCAATAAGCTAAGCGTGAGCAGCAACTCCTTCGGCCTATACGCAGCATCTGGCATCATCGCCCAAGAGCCCTGTCTCCAGCAACGGCCATCTGAACAAATACTGCCTGACGGACTTGACGCGCCGCAAGGCCGAATTCAATCGCCAGCTGAGCGCGCCGACAGACTACACACATCACTCGTCCAGTAACGGCTCATAGCATCGCTGGAGTGGTGGGACACAGTCATCACGGCCATCACGGGCACGTGCACGGCCAGTCATCGACGGCGCCAGCCACACTCAAGTCGCTGCAGCTGCACAACTTTGGTATGCATCATCCGATGCCAAGGCCCACGTCCACGTCGTGCACCAACAGCTTCAACAGACGCCACATACGTAGGCGCAAGAGCAAGCTTAGTAAGCGCCTGCTGAACGGCGATAGCGAAGAATCAGTACGCTGCTCATACTGCTCCGTATTGAATGTGAATGAGAACGACTTGCGGATTTCATTCGAGAACACCTGCACCGACTCGCTGGTCACCGCTGCTAATATGCGACCAAGGAACCGAAATGGTGCACTTTGATGATGTGTCGTTGTACGGCACTCCGAAAGAGGAGCCATATGCTGTGCTTTAATCTGCATTGGCTTCACTCTTTGGTGGATCATCGACGCAAAGAAGTCCGCGAAGCACTTGCGAGGAGTCGTCGCTGGAATTGGGTCGGTCGAGGACGACCTTACACTTGAGGGGGGGGTAGTTAACTTATAACACTTAGTTAGCTTATAACACTTAATGTAAGGTATTATTCAACACTTATTATCGGGTGCTAGACAAGTTAAGGAACAGCCCTGGCAAGGGCAACTCTACTTACGCCGGTGAGGCTATGATTTGTAAAAATATAGATCAGTCTCGTGTTTTAACTCGTACTGATAGGACATGCTAAAAATTGGTGTCATATAAGTAAAACTAAAAATAGTGAATATAATAAGAAAAACCAATAAAATTAACTGTTTCGATTATTCAAAAAAGAACAATTAAAAGCAGGGTTAAAAAGCGTTCTTCCAGTAAACCGCTTAAATAAATATTCACTCCGTCATTTGCTCGTTAAATGGCTTATTTCATTGTCTGAGCCCGAGGCCAGCAATAAGAGGCACAGTCGCCTCTCAACCTAACTTTCAGTCACCACAGGACTGGAAAACATATAATTTATATATATATATATATATATATATTTTTTTTTTTTTTATTTATTTATATATATATTTATATTTTTATATTTATATATAACAATATTACCCATTGCGATAACAACATTAAAAATAAAACACAATCCGATTTTTTTATACTAATGAAGAGTACGTGAGCATCTTACGTGTCCGAGTTTCATTGAGAACGGCACAGACACGAACATGAGGTCTGGAGCCAGAAGAAGAGTTAAGAACGTATATCTCTGCCTGATGAAATGTCTTTCCACGTATTATGCATGATAAATAGCAGTTTAAAATAAAACTGCTGACTTATGCGAATATTACGTAACTCTTCAAGAGAAATCAAGAGTACAAACTATGTGAAGTGCGAAAAGTGCAACGAATCGTGAATACCCTGTAACTGACGAAACAGGTTATTCCCCGTTTCCCCCAGTGTAGACAGCGATAATTTGGATGGTGAGCGAGTGCGTCACCTTCTTCAAATGTTTTTTCGCTTTTTTGTTTCCCCGAATTATCAACAAAGTCTCAGCCTCAGAGGTGGGCGTGGCAGATAAAACAATGATGCATATACATGTGTGAATGTGCGACTGCCCGAACGCCAACTGAAGCTAGAGATAAGGCGAGATCACAAGAACTGGCTACCAACGAACGTATAACACACTTTCTAGACGTAGAGCTCTGAAATGTCTTCCCATGGAAGTATTATATAGATGGGCAAATATCTGCTAATAAAGTCGACTCAATTCAACTTTGCTGACGTATATAAAGGTTCAAGCTATCAGATTTTCTCTATATATATATATATATATATACATAAGTAATAAAGAAGAGGTCAGAGAATGGAAATAAAAGGACGAGAGTTGAAAAGAGAAGTATAATCTATTTATAATATATAATATATAATATATAATATATAATATATAATATATAATATATAACATATAATATATAATATATAATATATAACATATAATATAAAATGTATAATATAAATAATATATAATATATAATATATATATATTCCGATATATACCATATATTAGTGCGATTCAGTCAATTTATAATACCAATTGGCCTATAGAAATGGCTCTGAAGGAATAAGTAAAATACAACGATACTAACGCCTTTTCCAGCATAGTAACACAACCATAATACCCTACACAAGGATAGGGTATCTACAGAAATAGGAATTCCCCTGCTCTGCGCTCACAGTGATTCAAGCAGCCGCATCACATTGGCTAAGGTCAGAATTTACAATGGAAATCAATTTCATCATCAAATTCGATCTCAACTTGTGTATGACGTCACACACACCCACATAGGCTGACAGTGTGTGTGTGTGCATTCGATGACTATTTCGATGTGAGGCGAACGCAGTGAAACGGCATTTTTGGAACGACTTTCACTTGCAGCCAGCTTCACTAGAGCGAGAACGCGCGACACCTGGTGACTAAGTATAGAGGCTTACGCCCACGCATGGAAAGACGCCCTCCCAAGAAAAAGAAATTTATATACTATAAGCTAGTTTGTCTAGCCTTTCTTATGCTCTATTAAACACTCTACTCTAAGCTTTGGCCTTTGGCTTGACTACTTACTGGGTATTTGACAGTCGTGCAACTATCAAAGCACGCATAACATATTGTTACAGACACATAAAATATATATCGAATATCTCTGGCTATAGCTTGATTAGCATTAGACACAGTATCTAAAAGGAATTCAGAATCTACGGCTATTCGAGCCTCTAATTAGAGTAAGTTAGTCTAACTGTGGCATTTGACGTTCTTCTAGCTTTTCCCTGATCAAACTCATTCTTTAGTTGATTCTAGTGAAGAACTGCCCTACTTGCTACATACACTATGTATATCACTCGCACTTCATCTAAATTCTCTCTTCTTGAGGGCAAACAGAAAAAACTTCCGAAAATATGAGCTGACTTAGAGTATATAGGCTGTCGGTGTGTCTGTGTATGTGTGCCTCTGTGTGTGTGTGTGTGTGTGTGTGTGTAGCACAGCATTTCCGGTTGCGACGAGTAGCAGGCGGAACGTGCTTGTGCCATGACTGAAATTATTGGCCATTAGCTGAGCTGAGCTGAACTGTGCGAGCCAAGTTAATAGAGCAACAAGTGAAACGCTTTTCCAGCATTTTCCGATTTTCCAGGGCATAAATAACTGCGCATGCAAAGTAAGAGCTCAGACCAAGAAAAGCAGCCAGAAGCAGAAACATTCCCTAACTGTAAATCCCAATATGCAGCGCGCACGATTACCAAAGTGAACAGATGTCGCCGACTAGCTAGATACTCTGTATTTCAACATAAATATATAAAAAATAAAGAAATCTCTTTTTTTGTCAAAGCTTGACGACGCGCCTTTTAACAACACCATATTCGATATAATTGAAGATCGATAGCATCGAAATTGACATTTATCGATTTTGGCAATCTTATCAAATAAACATAAGACTAAGATATAAGCAAAAACAACAAGAAATTGAAACACTTCAAACTCATACAGCCTCACGCTTGCATTTCTAACAGGGTATACCAAGAACGAAGAACCGATTATTAAAGTCGAAGACACTGTTGCATGACAGTTCTGTAGCTAGTCTTCATCTACAATGCTTTGATGCTTTGATGGAAGCGCTTCTGGCACAGGCACACACAGAGTTACGGTTAGGTCTTCGCTTAATGGAACGAGTGTATTACAATTAGCGGTACACTCAAGCCAACTCACACGCGGACAGACTGACGGACGTTTTAGCATCGATCATCAATGATCACACGTTTTATTTTGAAAATAGTGACTAATCTTGTGACCAATGCTATCTGTGACTGTGATCTGAGAGTGAATCGTGACTGCTGTAAATGCTGCATGTCGGCGAATGTTGTTGCATGACTAGCAAATACCCTGTACACTGGCATATGAGACAGAAAGTGTAGAGAAATGGAAGGGAAATAGAAAACGAGAGAGGTCGCCAGCGAAAGGAAAGGAGAAAGAGGGAGTCAGAGAGAGAGAGAGAGAGAGAGAAAGATGAAGAGAAAAGCAGCGAGAGAGAGAGAAAAGGATGAAAAGAAAAGCAGCGCGAGAGAGTAATAAAACAAGAGAATGATGAGGATAGCGAGGGAGAAAGGAAAAGCAGCAAAGAGTGAGAGCGGACGACTAAGAAGAGAGCGAGCGAAAGACAGACAACGAGAAAGAGAAAAAAGTAAATAACTCAAACTAGGAATACGAGCGCCAACATATTTAACATAACCAAGGATTCAAGAGTCTAACTAAGCGGAATCCAGCTACGGCTGGATTGGATACATTGCCAAGATCGACACAACTCTTTACCTATCGTCTGGCTGCTAAACAAGTTAACAATAGATTTGGACGAGTGAGCAAAAATGATCGTGATTGGAAGAGCAGCAACTTCCGTTTCGTGTGTCGTCGTTGGCTCAACAGATTATAACAAACAATAATTATATAAGGGTTCCAACTGAATGGATCGCCAGTCAGTTGGGTTAGGGCTAAGCTTGCGTGATCATACGCTTGTTCTTCTTCACTGAAGGATTGGCTTCGAACGTGTGTTTAGTGGAAAATTACCATGATTAACGTAAGACTCGGAAAACACATTATTTTCTGATATGTTCGACAAACAAAATTCCGTTGAATGTTTGAAAACTGTATATTTAGTTGGTCGAAAGTAATGTCTCAGCTCTTTTCTGAGCGAAAAACAATTCGTTTTGCCTCGAAACATTTTCCTTTTCCAATTTCCCAGCAGCCAATCTGAAAAGCAATCTTCTACTGGACACACACACAAACTCATTGGATTCCCCTTCCTATTGGAATGTGCTCCTATTGGATTCCTATTTGTTTGGAGAGCAATTTGTTTGGCCAGAGCCATGAGCCAGGATGCAGGATATTACTGGCAGATTGCCGAAACTTCCGCTGCGAGAAGTGTCGGCCATTTGCCAGACATTTTCCACTGGCTTTTCCAGCAAGCGGAAATGGATGCCGGCTGCCGCATGGCATGCGTGACCGACGAAGTATGCTGAGGGGGCTCGGGAGGTATCAAAACTCTTTTGCATAGCTTTCAAAAATATGCGACTGAAAGCACATTTAATGCGCTTCCGCTGTGTGCGCAGTCGCGTGCAGATTGAATGTGAGCAGAGCCCCACTGGAGCACTAATGCTCCGAGTCGAGACCCAGTCACAGTCGCTTTGCTAATTTCCATATCAATAGCAATTCGAGGCAGAAAAAATGGGTTTTTTTTGCATTCTTCGAATAATGTAGAAAATATTAGATGCACAGTTTGATTGATGGACCCTTCCCTTGCAACTACCAGATATAAAATCGAAAGTGCCCGACTAGAAGATACCCGCACTGGGCATAACAGCATATAGCTAACATTTCAGTTATTCCATGCGATTCGCTTGGGTAAATACTAGGTCCTCTCCTAGCAGGAACTGTCATAAGAAGGAAGCAGTATGCAAAAGTCGAATCAGTTATTTGTTCACGAATGGAACTAAAATTCAATCGATTTGTTATTAATTTATTAAGAAATAAAATTACTGAAGTTTCTCTTGCTGTGTTGAGAAATGTGCGAATTGCTTGGATGGTCAACGAGATTCATCTCGGAGCGTATTGCTGATATACTTTAGCCGGTACGAGAGTTGGGGGCAGCTCATCCAGTTTCAGGCCGGCAGGCATGATGTTGATTTCCTCTTGGTCGAGTTGGTTATAACCATTTGGCCCACCGGGCATAGCTAAGCGTCGATCTGTCCTGGAAGCGTTCTTGGGCTGCGAGTGGGCCCAGCTGATGCTGATCTTGCGTCCTTTTAGCATCAGCTTATTGAAGGTACGATCAGCGGCCAGCTCGGCGGCAGAGCGCTTGGTATATTGGACAAAGGCGCAGCTCTGGCGCGGCACCAGCGTAACGGAACGTATATCGCCATATTGATAGAACACATTGCGTAGCTCCGGCTCGGTAATCTTCTCGGTCAAGTTGCCCACGTAGAGGGTGCAGACATTTTGATCCTCTGGCGCTTCCAGCTTGGGCAGATAGCCGACGCGCTGCAATAACTTCTCAGCGACAGGATCCTTGCGGCCATAGTAGCGATCCTTGATATTCTGTTCGCAGAGCGGATCATCCGGGTCGTGTGGCTTCTCGTGACGATAGGGACACTCCTGCCCGCGCTTGCACTCGCCCCTCGCCCAAAACGAACAGATGCGCGGCCTATTCCGTTTATAGTAGGGCGCCATGCGTGACAACTTGGTCAGAGTTTCAGTGGGCGCCAAGGCATGGGATGCAGCGCTACCCTGGAACACGTCACGCACATTCTGACTTCTGGTTTCTCTCTGCGGCACGTTGTTGTTGTCCCCTTTGAGAATTGAGTCGAGCACCTGAACCGGCAGGCCGTGATCTAGATCCAGCACGCACGTCTGGCACACGTTCTTCAAACGGGCGCACGTCGGGCATATTTCCGTCTTTTTGAAACGCATCCTCAGACCCGGACACCAGCGAAATACAGTGAACGGTCTGCTACAGACTTTGCACTCCTTGCCGTAGCGCTCCTTAATCATCCGCACATACGGATTGTCGCCTAAGCATGTCTGGCAGAGAATCGGAATATCCGAATCTTCCCAATTTTTGCAATTCTGCGCATTCGTTGCCTTTGACAGAGACATGGCTAATGAACGTCAAACTCATTTCCTTTCTTTCAATTTATTCCCTTCAAAAAATTGGTTCACAATAGCATCAATTGAGTGACGGCACGAATCGTTCGCGATATTTCCAATGCAACCTCAATACAAATATCGATATGAAACTTCTTATTGCAAATAATACCATCGAAATAAAGCTCATCGACCAGAAGACTATAATTATTCGACCTTTGGTGACCTGTTAAATTCCAATCTAAAGCTTGAATTGCCTTATCACACTAGGTTATTTCAAATACTTCAACCTATAAAAGAAAAAATGAGTTCTCCGTCCGTTATTTTTCCTATTCATATCTAAAAGTAAACAGAGGATGTCTCGGAGACAAAGAAAGATTTTTCCAAATGTAACCGAGGCTGTCGAGGTGATATTTACTTCGAGGTACAGAAAAAAATTTTGGAAAGAAATTTAAACCTGATGATTCAGAAAGCTAATGCCCTGGGCTTATTCAAATTTAGAATCAAAAAACCATTACCTTCTTAGTCACTAAATCATGTTGAGTTGTGTGATTACTCTGCTTCGTATAAGAATCATGTTGTGTAAGGTATATTAAGACAATTATTCCAAAGCAACGACTGGCAATGCTTGGTTTACAATGTACTATGTGAGTCCAAAATCTCTAGTAAAATATGTGTATGCCAAGTATCTAATCTTCAATAAACTAAAATAAATGTTCCAAAGCCCAAGGCAGTCTAGCATTTTTTGTTAATCACGAAGCAAAAAGCATTAAACAAATACTCACATATTCAGAGTGAGTGAACAGTGTATTAAGATGAAGATACATATAGGTACATATGTACATACATATGTATATAAATAAACTTGCTTCCCAGCATACAACACAGCTTTCACAAGCATTGAGCTAATAGCTCTCAGGGCGTCACTGCGCCATTTACTTAACACACATACAGACAGTCATATACACATATATATACGCATGAACATCATTCTAAAGAAGAATAGATAAAGGTAGCAGAGGCAACTGAAAATCAAACTGAAAGTCAGCGTCAGGTTTGCATCTGACAGTTGAGTCAAGCTGAGCTAGAGAGCAAAGAGTACACACGCAAAGCTAAAGGCAAAACTAATGAAGCGCGTCTATTAATAGCGCAACAAAAGCAAGCAAAAAATAAAAAGCAACAACAACAAAAACATGCCTGGCAACTGCAACTGCAAGTGATGGGAGCGAGCAAAGCACAAGACAGGCTAAAGTCAAAGTCAAAGAGACTGACAAACACCACAAGGCTCGCTAGTCATGTAGCTGTGTACACGAACGAGAGGACAATGGGTGTCAAAGCAAAAAAAGGTTTAATAGCCTGTCCTCAGTCAACTTGCCAAGCGCAGAATAATGCGTAATGTCTAATCAAGACAAAGCTTTGATTTATAATTAGCAGTACAACAAAAATAGCCATAAATACTTAAATTCAAGCACGAAGACGACCGCGCAAGCAATAGAAATGTAATTTAACTAAATAAAGACAGTGAAAGACAGAACATAATTGCATGCTCTGAAATTGTAAGAGTAAAATATTGGATTTCACAGTTCTAGTAGAGCTTTAGTAAGAGTCCCAGTCGAAAAATGAATAAACACCTTGGCTATGCACACAAAGAGACGGCGATGGCAGCTGCTCTCTTTGGCATAAGCATAATCGTAGTCTGCTCCGTGTTTATCCTTGCTCTGCTGCGATGGATGCATTTTGTTAAACACGATTTCATTTATTGAACACTTTTCACACGAAACAATATCTAATCACATTTATCAATGCCGATGAACTTAAGCAAATTATTGATTAACCTTAAGCACAATAAATGCTGATTAATATTTATTGATTGCAGTTTTTTCCATCCAGAATATAACAAGGAAAAAAGGAATAAAAAAAAAACGAAAACAAACGCACGCGTGCGTTTAGCAACGGCAAAGAGACAAGATGATCAACGCGACGCGGCCGCGACGACGACGACGACTGATGTGGCCAGCAGCAGGCAGCAGCAAAGTTGTCCGCCAACAAGCAACAAACAATGAAACGGGCAACAGGCAGCAGGCAGGCAGAGCTAACAACGCAGCGCAGCGCACCACACGACAGAGCCAACGCAAACAGAGCGCACCGCGCAGCAGCAGCAGTAGCAGAACCCTAGCACAGCGAAAGAGCGCGCGCCGACGCGGCAGCCCGCCCCATTACATGCTGCTGCTGCCACTGACACAGTTCAATGTCAGCCAGTAACAGAGTAGATCAGATAGATAGAGAGAGAGAGAAAAAGAGAAAAGTTAACAAATGTTAAGCTAAGGATCAATAGTGCCCCTGTTAGTTAACAGTGCGCTGTTATTAGCTTAAATGCTTCCCTCACACTTACACGCGCTGCACCACCACAAAGAAAATTAGTATTAAAGCAAAATAAGAGCTCATTTGCGCGAAATGAAGTGCGCATTTGACAAGTCAAAAGTCAAGCGTACGGCTCGCTGGGCAGCTTTTGTGCTTAATATAATTTATGAATCTCTCTTTCTCGCTCTTTCTTGTTCGTCGGACGCTTTATTTTATGACTTCTTATGAAAGTGTTAAGAAATTTCGCCGGAGAAAAATTTCACTCGCCTCTAGCAGCTGCCTATTGTTGTTGTTGTTGTCTCAGTCTGGTCTGGTTCGCTGCGGTGATTCGGATTTGTTTTCTACCATTTACGCATGATTTTTGTTGTTATTATTATTACGCTTTCTTATAGTCGCATCGATTATTTAAACAAAACGCCAGCTTAAAGCACACAAAGGGGAGGACGTGACATTGACACTAGACAATAGCTGCGGCATCACGCGTCGCCGCCGCCGTGTCCCTCGCCGCTGCTGCTGCCGCCACTGCCACTGCTGCATGCATATATCAAGTTAAAAACTTTCTTTTTAATGTTTATTTTTTATTGTTGCTGAGGCCAGCGCGAATAAATATATTTTTATATATATTTAAGAAATTTAATATTTACATACACGTACACATGCATACATATGTATGTATATGTGTACGTATAACCAGAAATCCGCATCAAAAAGAAATCACAAAATTTATGTCTGTATTTAATTTTTTTCTTCTGCTTTTGTTTTCCAGCCCTGGAACCAAAGCCCAAAAACAAGTTCGATCAACAAAGACAACAGCAGAGGGCATGGCATTTTGGGGGGGCGACAGCATCCTCTTTGAAGCAACCCACATAGAAAGTGATCCGAATGGGATTAGTTGGACGCTACTGTGAAACCGGCGCTGTTGCGCAATTGGAGAGGCCACTGTAACTTCACGATGATGTGACATTTTATGACCGAAATGTCGCCGTTGCGCTAAAACGTGACCAGCAAAGCATTCGGCTTTCTCGACCCCACTGGACTAAATCTGCTTAAGAGTGTTATGCAAGTGCTTACACTGCACATGCACATCCACATCCACACACATACACATACACATGTATATGCATATATATGTGTACAGGAATTCGCTTTAAGAGAGAGAGCTGAAGAGAGTTAACGCTGTACTCTGCGGAATGCAAGGCAAGCTAATTGGGGATCAGACGAGCCAAAGCTTTGCGCAGTTGACCGAATTCGCCGATATCCTTTTTCCTTAACATATAACAGTTGCAGTTTTAAAGAATTTGAAACACACAAAAAGCTCAGCCAATGGCTTTGTGTGTGCATAGCAATCACAGTTATTTGTAAGCTTTGGGCAAGCTGCCAGCGTACAGGCTAAAGCTAAGCAACAATACTAGTAATAATAGCGGCATCAGAAGCAGCTGCGGTAGCCGCAGCAGCAGTAAGGGCAAATGTTGCTTTTTAATTATCAGAAATGGCAAAAAATAGACACACTGAATGCTGGCCGGACGGACCAAATGTAGGGCGAAATACAAAAATAAAAGCTCTTCTCTGTAGGCACACAGACATATATAAATACTTACAAATGTGTATGTATGTGTGTATTTGAAGTTAGATGAGCAGCAAATGAGAAAAAATAATAATAAAAAACTCATTTCTTTTCACAATGTAAATCGGTCAAACCAATCAAAAAGGCAGAGTAAAAAACCTTAGCGACAACAACAACAACGCCATTGACTAGAAGCAAGGTCTGTCCGGCGATATTATCAACGCTCTATTAGAGTTCTTTCAACTTGGTTTTAACAACGTTTTTTGCAACAATTTTTTGAAAGCCTGCCCCGAGGCCATTTGGAAAGCGCTACACATATGTATGTACATACAATACATATGTACATACATACATATATCATAAAGAAGACGCGATGAGGAAGATGGTGGGACACGTGAATGTCTCTGCGCTCAGTGGATGACCCCAAAGTAATCACATACAAAATGCAATTGAAAATATTGCAACGAAGACTTGAGCACGACACAATGGATAAGAGATGCCAGATGACAACAGTAACAGCGGCAGCAGCGGAAATCAGGTGTCAGACAATGGCGCCGCTGTTAGAAATAACAGCATAATATTAATAACAGCAGCTACAAAAACAACAAACGCGTTAACAGAGAGCCATAAGAAGCGGAAAACATTACTGCACTGTAAACAATAACAACAGCAGCAAAAGCAACATGAGTGTTAACAGCGAGTCCTAAGAACACAGATGAACTGAACTTTGCTGCGCGAGCGAATCTAGGCATAAAAAATATATACATAAAAAAATGTAATGGCAGCTTTTAAATACTCTATACTTGTAAGAAACTGTGAAAACAATTTCATAAACATAGAATTAAAAAAAATTAAACTATTTTTAAGAAATAAAAAAGGAATAACTTTAAAAAATATTTAATTAAATTAAAAACCAACTAAATTTAGTGTAAATTTAATTTAATTTAAAAAAATCTAAGAAAGTTATTATTTTAATTAAGATTTTAATATAATTTTAATTCTAATAAAGTTCTATATAATTAATTTATACAAAATAAAATGTTGAAAAATTAAGCTAGATATAAAAAACAATTTAATTGAATATACAATAATTAATTTTATTGAATTTCATTAACTTCATATAAGTTAATAATTTTTACTTGAAAATTTACATTTTATTAGATATTTATCAAGCAAAACACTCAACATATGGCTAAATCGTATTAACCATATTTAGAATAAACAGAATGCGCTAAGACCATTGCATATTTTGTAATATATTAATACTATATATAAGGGTATAAACAGCGACCAAATCAACAACGATAAAGCGCTCATGCAGAAGAAGAAGAAAAATTAGAAGAAGAAAGCGTTGAGGAAGCAGCAGCAGCAGCAGCGGCAACAGCAACAGCAGCGGCAGCTGACGAGGGCCTCAAAGTCTTGAGGGCCTCAAGCCACTCGGGCGGTCGGTCACATATGGAGTTCAACAACCTGCGATTGGAAGAAATACGCAAGCAACGGCAGCAACAGCAACAGCAGCAGCAGCAACAACAACAATAACAACATAGGCAAAAATATAATGCTAGAAATTCAGTTGCTCTCAATTGTTATGCATAAATGAAATGACATGGAATAGCTGCCCTATCAACGCATAAATAAAACGGAACGAAATGGAATGGAACAGCAATAGCTGAAATAAATCAATGCAACTGGCCCAATTGCCATTTGCATCAGAACTAATTTTTCCACTTTTAATCAAAACAAAATATGGCAAAAGCTTTCAATCCAGTTAGAAAGCTCTACTCAAAGAGCTTTGTTCCAATTAGCTTCAATAATCTCGAAATACAAGTCCTATAAAAAGTAATCAAAATAGAAAATTATTATTTTGAGCATGACTCAGCCTCAAATTCCTCTTATTTGCCACAAACTATGATTGGTATTTCTTGAAGCCGTCAATAAATTTATATTTCAATTATTTAAAACTGGTTTCGGTCAGTTAGATTAAAAGTCAATGAAAAATTCAAGTTTAAATGCAATACATTTTTACTGCTTTCAACCTTCATCAATATATTAATAATAGCGACTGTTGCCCGGCACTGCTCGGACCAATTGTTGTAGTACATTCAATGAATTTTTTAATTTTTATTTTTTAAATATTCCAAATTATTTTTGAAGGAAATTGATTGAGAGGCTCAAGAATGGCAAACGAATCTGATTAATCAAGATACAAGACACAGAAAGAAAAGTTTTTTCCTCTGATTATTCGCAATTGATGGTGAAATTTAACAAAAGTTGATCCCAATATGTGCTTAGACTTTACAAAATCTATAATATATGTAGATATATTGATTTAAGTTCGTTATAGATCTTGAGAGAGAAGCAATTCTAGTATCGAACCTATTTACTCTTGAACAAAAAAACTTATAAAGGGGGCAACGAATTTTAAACAATATATATATATATATATATATATATATATATATATATATATATATATATATATATATATATATATATATATATATATATATATATATATATATATATAAATTTGACAAAGAGCGAAAATATTTTGACTCCGATAGGAAAGTACAACGCAATAACTCATGAATATATTGTATATATAAATATGTATATATATATATATACAAAACAAATATGCGTATATATGTATGTAAATCAGAAAGCTCTATAAATATAGGGCTCTATAGTAGGCATGCATTGTGCGCTTTAGCGATAGAACAATTTTGTATAATATATTGAAAGGGTTCGCTTCCATTTGCTGTGATACTCTGACACAACAAAGTCCATTCGCTATGGATTCGAATACATTTTATAGAGCACACATATTGAAAGGGAGTGCGATTTAGTGGTTCGATTTATAAGCCAATCATATTTATTTGTTAGACATACAGTAGGGAGCAAAAGTGTTTCCATAGTTGACACTTTCAACTTTGTGAGTCGATAATTTCTAAACGAATGAAGCAAATCAAAAAAACTTTTTTTTCCAATAATATGTATTTAATTCTTAACAAATTGCCGTATATAACAAAAACAAAAAATAATCAGTAAAATATTCAAACAAAGAAAACTGAAACAACACGCATGTGTACAATTTTGCACCTTCCGATATTCTTACTTTGGTTTGATTTCTTAATTCTCTTATCGGCAATACACATGCAGTTTTACCCTTATATGTTTTATTTATGCATTCTACACTTTTATGATCCAGAAATCCACGTGTTTCTTATTATTTGAAGTAGATTTGTTAATTTTAGCAATTAGTCTACAAAGTACCGCGAAAAAATGAAGAAGCGTTCGTCAGATGTCGAAAATAGTATTATTAGCCTAACTGAAAGTGGCTGTTCGACTCGTAGTACTTCAGATCAGCTTAATATTTTTCATTCAGCGGTGTCCGAAGTCCAGAAAAGACGCAATGGTACATCCAAAAACACTATTAAAGGCCGCAAACGACTCTTAAAGGACTCTGACGCCAGACTAATGGGAACTGATAAGTTCCTAACACCGAAGAAGGCATCTATGGACATAGGGAAAGACGTGAGTCAGCGGGTGGCTAGAAGAGCACTAGCTAAGGTTGGATATGTGACAAATGTGAACAAAAATAAACCAGCTCTATCCGAGAAGAATGTCAAGGGTCGATTGAAATTCGCCCGGGAACACAAGAACTGGACTGTAGATGATTGGAAACGTTTTATCTGGTCGGATGAATCCAAGTTCAACCGTTTTCAATCAAATGGCACGCAATACTATTGGCACAGGTCCGGGGAAAAGCTTCAAAAACACCATGTGAAGTAAACCGTTTAGCATGGAGGAGGCAATGTCAAAGTTTGGGGATGCTTTACTTGGTGGCACATTGGACCATTGCATAAAATTGATGGTATAATGTTAAAAGAAGACCATCTCAATATTTTGAAAACCTGTCTACCCAATTTTCTGGACAAGTGTGCATACCCCGTAAAGGAAATCATTTTTCATCAAGATGGGGATCCGACGCACACTGCCAAAACTGTCCGCGAATGGTTACAAAACCAAGATTTTATGCTGATGGAGTGGCCAGCTAAAAGTCCCGAACTCAATCCGATTGAGAACCTGTGGTCAATCGTGAAGCGACGGCTCGGGCAATATCAATCAATGCCATCCAACCTAGACGATCTTTGGAAGCGTGTAGAACTGAAGTGGAACCGAGTTCCAAAGGAAACCATAGAAAAGTTGGTCGAGAGTATGCCAAACTGAATAAAAAATGTAATAGCTAATAAGGGCCTGTGGACAAAATATTGATTTAGAATCATATTTAATTTTTTTCACTGAAGGTGCAAAATTGTACACATGCGTTTTGTTTCAGTTTTCTTCGTTTGAATATTTTACTGATTAACTTCTGTTTTTGTTATATACGGCAATTTGTTAAGAATTAAATACATATTATTGGAAAAAAAAGTTTTTTTGATTTGCTTCATTCGTTTAGAAATTATCGACTCACAAAGTTGAAAGTGTCAACTATGGAAACACTTTTGCTCCCTACTGTATATATTTTCTAGCGATTTTCAAATGAATTCTGAAAAATAAATCAAAAAATTCTGCCTTAAGCTTATAGAGTATTACGGCATTCGTTGTCGATAGCCGTTAATTTGCATTTTATATTTTTGTTATTTTTTGCTGTTATTTTCGCTTGTTTATTTTTGAATACTTCGCCTAGCTGGAATGACTAGGCATTTAAGCTCTGGGCGATAGGAGCGAAGCGCTGAGCGCATCATCTTAAGCATCCCACAACCACCCACCCATCCCCCCGTCGTTCTCCTCTTTCTAAAGAGTGAAAAAGTCCCGGAATGGGTTTTTTTTGGTCTTTTTTCGGTTTGGGGTTTTTAGGCACCAAATCGCAACGAGAGGTCTTTGTCGGGTGGTTGTTGCTCTATTTCGTTGCCTACTCTGTGTGTGTGTGTGCGCGTGTGTGTCTGGCATTGTTGTTGCCATTGCATGTATGTGTGTCCATTTGCTAGTGATAGCGACAGACCGCAGCGCGCTGACCCATTTTTCAACTACACACATGCATATGCTCATACTTATATACATACATACACACACATACATGCATACATTACAATACATATATGTATGTGAGCGAGAGCGTTTGTTGCACATCGCATTTTCATTTTGATACCCTGGTTCACACCAAAAAGGGGCATATGCACTCCAAATACAGTTCGCTTCAAATTAAAGATTTCGCGAACAGAAGCTCGGAACTCTAGTTCATGAATGATTGTTAATGATTAACTGAACTGGTTCGTTAACTGATCTGGGAACGAGTAACTCAATTATTTAGTTTGTCCCTCAACCAATCCATGAATCAATCACTCAATGGCTCAGTCAGTCAGTCACTCATTCAGTCAGTCAATCAATACATCATTTTATCACTCAGTCTATCTACTGATCCATCAGTCAGTAAATTTTAATACTCAGTCAATTTATCAGTCAATCAATCGCTTATTCAATAAATTAATTACTCACTTAACTGCTCAGACAGCTAGTCAAACAATCAATCAGTTCGTCGATCTATCAGTCATTCAGTCACTAAGTCAATCATTTAGTGTATTGGTCAGTCAGTCAACCAATCAATCAGCCAAAGTCCAGCAAATGATTAACAGTTACAGCAACGTGCTAAGCCGAGTGAGCTTGGATTAGCCGACTGAAAAATACCCTTAATCTCGCTGCAATATAAGTGACTAATCCGTTCGTCAGTCAGCCAGTCGATCGGTCAGAAAGCACAGCTTGCTCGTGATATGTGAACGAAACTGACATTGATCGACTAAAACATACCCTCTACTTTTTACCTACTATAGTTTTATTGTGAAGACAGATCACTAATCAAACTGTTTTTCTCTGGATCATAAAATATGACGCTGCAAATAAAATTCGATATTTATCGATTTTCATTATTGCAAAATAACAAAGAAGTAGTGCAGACTTTACGCTCCCTTAAAAATTAACTAATATACTCCCATTCAGCCACTTTAAATGGGTAGACATTAAATAAAACGAGCATTACGACTCAAACTACCCCCGCCCGCAGCCCAACTGGCACCCTTAGTGGCGCACACCCTCACGCTGGGTGCCAAAAAGGTTATTGTACTTTTTCTGGCTGCCCCATTGTGTGGCTGCATTTGGGGTTCAGAGTCCGTGCACAAGGATAAACAACAAGCAAATGCAACTCAACTGCAATGGCAAATAATATTTCATAACTACACACACTCACACACACACACACACACTCATTTATATATGTAAATAGTTTGCTGCTGTCTAGCGTTTTTTTATGAACAATTCGATTTATGCATCGAGCCTCAGCGATACAATTGCAACTCAAGCGAAGTCAATTATGAACACAAAATAGACACAAATTGCGAAATAGAAAAACACGTACATAAATATGAATGCGAATATGAATCAATATATATATATATATATATATATATATACATCAACCTTGTGGTTGTCAAACTAAAGATTGGTAGTTAAATAATTAGCATCATTACGATCATATTATCATGTTTCTGCTGCGACAGCTGAATGGAAGCGGGGCAGACCTGGCAGAAACTATTGGTAGTCAATGTGGGGATTCCAATGGAGCAAATGTGTAAAGGAAAATGCTTGGAAAGGAGTCTGTGTTTTCGTTGAAAAGTTATTACAACGGAACAACTGGGACCTGGAGCACGTTACTCCAGCATGAAAGCTATTGCGTAATAATTAATCCAAGGTGTGAGACAGCAATTGCAGTGAAGCCCACTGGTCTGACTGACAATGCACCTGCCTCATTATCAATATATTTATTGCGTAAAATAGAAGATTTTTCATTTGCCGCCTACAGACCAGACCGAAAGGACGACAGCCTCTGCAATAAATGTAGCATAGCGTACCACAAGATGCCAGAAAATTTCCCAACTGCTGCAGGACGTAGCCCAGTCGATCACATGCACATCGAACTTGACAAGCTCTAATGATGAAGATCCTTTAGGCTAATCTACAACGTAGTAAACCTGTTAATATATCGATTTAGTGGTCATCAGTGGGCAAATGAAGCTCGGCAACATGGACACCTAGTCGCGGCAGGCACTGTAATATAATTATTCTTGTAATAATAATTGCAATGTTCATTATCAGTCTTTCTCCAAGACCACTGAAGCTCTGCAATTCGAATCGAATTCATTATCTCATTGATGAGGTCGGTCGCTAAGTTTAGGTCTGTCTGGAAAAACTCATCGATATATAATGAATGAATGGCTTCAGTCTTGTTTTTCTTTTGCCAAGATAAGATTCTAACTGATCAAGAATATATATATAGAATAATATATACGTATCTATATTCTTTAACAGGGCTGAAGCAATCTTCTTGAATAACCTCCATAGCTCAAGGCTGTGAAAATCGCAATGCAAATCTATATAAATGCGAACTATCTGGACACTCGGAGTAATTGATCTTGCACAGTCTATGCATTAAACAAGATGTTTAGACGAATTCTATGAACAATATTCATGTCAACAATAGAGAAACAAGAAGTTTATAACAACGACACGATGTGTTTGGACACTGGAATATCAAGCGTAAGCAATCCATTTGCATAGGCTCTGTTCTGTTCACTCCGCTAATTGCTCCAATTGGGCTTTTTATATAAATAAATAACAGTGAAGATATGCATGTGTGTGTGTGGATGTGATGTGAATGTTTGTGTATAAAAAACAAACGAATAGATATCAAATCAAGTTTGAAGATTGATTTCGGGGAAAAGAGTTTATACTCGAATGCATATACGAGAATGGGGTAGGGTATACAAACGAGCGGATAAACAAATTGAATAGAGAATAAATGAAAATGAATGAATGAAATGCGCTCTAAACAAATTCGCGAAATAAGTGGGGGAATTGCGTAGCAAAATGCAAAGATTTTACTTTGAAATTGGACAGATTTACAGACAACCCAAAGAAATTCTAACGAAATGGAATCAATTTGGAGGCACTTCAAGGGAACTGAACCGAAATGGACGCGCTGGCGCCCTCGCAAAATAAGTAAATAATAAATAAACAAATGCGCATCAATAATACACCAAAATTTGTCTGCCCCTGGACCAGGTAGAGCGTGTGTGAGAAAGAGTGTGCATTCGTGTGCGTTTGTGTGTGTTTGTGTGTGTGTGTGGCGTGAATATCGTGAATATCGGAATTTCAAGCAGCTCCCTGCAAGGTCAGCAACACTGGCCATTCCAGCCACAGTAACTGGCGCCTCACTGCTCGTCGCTGCTGCGATTAAGCAAACAATGAACTTTGCGTCAGCTGGAGGAAGTCTAATTTGAGCAATAAGTTGGCACAGTTGAAAGAAAGTAAGGGAGAGAGAGAAAGAGGGAGGCAGAGAGGGAGAACAAGTCAGCAAAGAGACCAAAGATCTCTCAAATATGTTTCTACACATTTTTTACCCTACTGTAAACGGGTTTTGTGAACACTTTTGGCTTAACAGCCCACTGTAAAATGCAGCAGCGACAAGAAAACCAGCCAACGGAAATCACTTTCCCTACTAAATGCAGCGCGAGCGAGAAATTAAACAGCAACGCGCAGCACTGATTGTCTATGTAGTTGTAGCAGAGTGTGAGAGCAAGCGCGATGGCATGAACGTGTGGCGTTTGTTGTTATTGTTATTGCAACCACTTGCTACACAACGCAAAGCAATACAAACCACACACACGCATACACACAAACGCTTATACAGGCATACACGCATACACACTAGCTTCCACTTCCCCATGCCAGTTGTTTTTGTTTTTTTTTTTTTTTTTTTTTTGTTGTTGGTTGTGTTGTTATTGTCTGATAGCACCATAAGCACAGTGGGCAAGTGTATAGGAATTTATTTCGTTTGCGTTGTACTGTTGGGCATGTTGTTATGATTTATATATGCGAATAGCACGTGCGTACATAGTTTTAGGAAAAATCACATTATTTTTGCAATTGATAAATACCGCAACAGATTTGTATGGAACACATTGCAACACACGCTCTACACGTTCACACACGACACACATTCACACAAGTGTACGCACACCCACACACACGCACAGTTGAAAACACGCACGCAACTTCCAAGTTTATTGTTGCGCTCTTGCATTTACACACAGCATTTTGCACAAGATTAGGGCGTGTATGTCATTTAGTAGTTAGCGTATATGTATGTATCCAATTGGTTCAACAATTCTGTTTGTACACTTACAAGTTCTTGGTCTTGTTGTTCAACCGCTACCTCCGACGCCATTTTACGAATGTGAAACAGTATCGCCGATTCGTATTCACCACGCAAACAGCTGTTTTGCGCGCAAAGTTGGCTGCGAACACATAGGACTGTTGCATTAAGTTGGCCGCGACATATCAGTGATAGTAGTAATATCGATTAACTTATCGATGTCGTCCATCTGGTCTGATTGACCCTGTCATTTTATACAAAAAAAAATGTCGGGATGAAACATTCATATTAACTTTAGGGCGAATATAATACATTTCGAGTTGACTCCTCTTTTTTTTAATTGGTTTTCAGAAAATTCAAGTAAATTCTAAGGGGTATGATAATGAAAAGCATCGCACTAAAAAATTTAAAAATTTGTATCGAATAAAAACTGGAATTAATCGTGAACTACAGCCAACTATTAGGTTTGCCAGCCCTGTAAGCTAACATCTGCTGACAGTGGTTTTACAGAAGCAGTAACATAAACATTGTATCCACTCAAACCAAAGAACAAATGTAAAGAACAACAAATACCGAACTAAAATGTCAAGGAATAAATTGTCAATACAAAAGTAGTAATGTGAATATTTATTGTTGAAATTCAAAAGCAACCAATTACTTCTAAAACGATAACAGCAAACCGACTGTCAATGTATACGCCAGTTGATAACGCTATCCACGCGTCGCCAACTGTGCAGTCAATAAAAACTTAGTGGAATTGCCAAACAAAATTATTTTGTTCATGCAAAGAGCTACGCAATTTCAGGTCAACGAGCTAAATATTCAATTTCGGAATCTCGTTGGTCCATAAGCGCCGCTTAGCCAGGGATGCTGTTGTCAACGTCAGCTGTGCTAATTTGAGTGTGTGTTACAGAGATAGAGAGAGAGATATACAGCGAGCGCGAGCGCGGAGTAGAGAGCGAAGAGAGGTATGTATGTAGTACATTTGCCATACAACATGAACGTGCGGCGGCACCTGCTTGCCCCCATGCAACACCCTCGCCCTCGCCCTGGCCATAGCTTTGGCCTCTGCTTTCTTCTTTTACATTTTCGCCTTTGCCTTCGACGTTTGCGTCTTCTGTCTTTACTTTTCTTATTTATTTATTCAATTATTAAACGTGCAACTACAGTTATTCTAAGGTGTGCCTGCCGCCCATTAGGTGCCCGCTTTTGGTCACGGCTTGACTCGAGTCATTTTTATAATTAAATCAAACTCTGTGTGCGAATTTCAATGTGTTCGTGTGTGTGTGTGGGTGTTGCGTTGTCAACCTTGAGTTTTTTCCACTGAACAGAACACAAACTACATTTAATGGCCGCAATTTGATATAAACAAACGCATAATTTCTCAATTACAATTCGCCAACAGCTGTCGCATCCAGGCACCAGAAACAATCGTCGCCAGTTACCCGTAGCCCGTTGCCCAGTTAGGCTAGAAGCATGCGCTTTAATAGATCGGAGCTGGCTAGCTTGGCAACCAATACCTTAACCAGATTCGACAAAGAGGGTCTGCTAATTCTAACAGAGCGCCAGGAAAGTATTTTCTGGCGCACCGATGGTGAGTTCAAGCACGTCTTAATCATTCATCGCCCCTAGCCATACACCCCACATACACACACACACACATACACACACGAATACGTTTATTTTTGGCTACAGTTGCGGGTTCTTTGTTTAACCTCGATTACAGATTCATTTCATTGCTGATTACTTTAGATTTCCGCTTATGACAGACACACACACACACACACATGCACACATAGAAGAAACCCACCCCACCATAGATCAGTAGCTAATCCTACACGCTTCAATTCACCATTCACCATTTGCTTATGCACTTTTGCCATCTTTCTCTCTCGTTCGCTCGCGCTCTCTGTTTGCGCGCCCTGTGCCCTGTGCCTTGTGCCTTGTCCGTCATCCAAATACAGTTAAGCTGGAATGCTGGTGCAAGTTGCGTGGAAATTTACTTTTCTATCTGAAGGACAAGAATCCAAGATCTTCAGTTGCTGGCGTTTTGGTGCTGGAGAACTGTCGCCCGTGCATACATCATGAGGAGCCCGAACCGGATGGCTATGTGTTCGATCTAGGTAGGCTCTAGACACATTCTCTAAACATTCACTTGATTTACAGTTAAACTAAAAATGTCCCATTTTTGCAGACTTTAAGGATAGCCCATCGCAACGCATCGTCACGCACAGCGCGGCGGAACGGCTTGATTGGGTGCGCTGCATAGAGGCGTGCTCCAATCATCAGATCGACTTGCAAATCAAACAGCTGGAGGATCAGATTGCTGCAGCCACCGCAGTCAAGCGCTCCAACTCAACCATAATGGGCAATCGCATCGATCAGGGCCTGCCATTGCCAGCAACAATCTGCCACGATTCGTGGCCAGCGTCGGCAGCAATCGCCACAGTCGAGGCGGCCTTTGAAGGTGATCTAATACAGTTCTAAGCTGAACTGGCCCAAGTTGTTGGAAGTTGTTATGTTTGTTTCTTACCTAGCGTCTATTTGATTTATTTTCAACTAACCTGGATAGTCCCAAGACATTGGCCATGATCTATGTTAAATTCTTAGTTTGTAAACCATCAAATTTCGATGCCCTATGCACGAATTGCACATGCTTAATCTACACACACACACAGAAACACATACACACATACACACATATACATGCTATAACTAAATTTTGTGTGTAGTTAACCAATAATCTAGTTCGTGTTCCCCATTGCCTTTGCCTTTGCCTTTTGAAGTTTATAACCTCCATAAAAAGACTCGCGTAGAAACGAAACCAAAGAATCCATAAAATATGCTATAATGACACTTGCCTAAAGTTTGTTTCAAGCTAAACACAGCCATATGTGCAGGACAGCTATTGGGCTGTTGAGCTTTAAGCTTTTAATGCAGTGTTGAGCATCTTAAATGAGCTTTTGGCATTAATTTAAAAAAGTTTCTATGTAAAAGTCTCAAGAGCTTCAGAAAGCTGTGCTTAAGTAGAGCTTGTTAGTTGAGCCTAAAGCACATTAATATATCACAGCTGCAGAGTTAATAATGAAATTAGTGAACAAATATATATATATAAATTTAAGCTTTAAAGCTTTGTTTGAGCGAGAAAGAAAGGCCGTGAATATTGAGTTCTTATTTGTCAAGCGTGAATGCTTTTTGATGCGCTTTAAGCTTAGAGCTTGAAACGTCATTATAGCAAATTTTGGAATAGATTAAAATATGTTCTATATTCGATGAAATATATTCCAATTCCTTAAATGTAATGCGAAAAGTACGAATTTAACTGCGAAAGAGACAGGTAGAGAGGCAGAGAGAGAGAGAGAGAGAGAGAAATGGAATTTATTCAAAGAATAAACTTTATTTTGTTTATAAAAATGTAACAAATTGATTTGTTCTTATTTTTCGTAGAGCCTAGAGAACATCTCCATTTTGGCGTAACTCATATTTTGCACCCGTATCATTTTCTGTTCCTCTTCGCCTTGTAGATCCGGAGCTCTCAGAGCTGCCCATCTGCGAGACGGCAATCTCCTGTGATAGCCTGCCCCTGGACAGTTTCGGGCGAGCGCCGAATCCGCGTGTCATCTGCTCGGTGCTGCAGCCGGGCGAGGATTACCTATGGAGCCAGCATGCGCGCACCGAGCTGCTGGAGCGCACGCGTGCGCCCAGCTTTCTGTGCACGATGCGCTTCTTGCGCAGCGCCGGCTTCCAGGCATCGACGCGTCTGCGTTTCACTGTGCACGACGTGCGGGAGCGCGTCTCGCTGACATCGCTGCCATTGGGCCATGCGGAGGTGGCGCTGGGCGTGATACAGGACACGACACGGCTACGCTTGCCGCTCTGCAGCCCAAGCGGCGAGTGTGGCTCGATAACGCTGTCCTCCTGGGCACCAGAAGCGGCCATCGAAATGACTCCAGCCAGCGGCCTGGACAGAGCCGTGAATGGCCTGACGCAGCCAACGCAGCCGCCACGCTCTAGCACCCAGTTCTTCCAGCAGGCAACAGACTGCAACGTGAGGCACAAGGGTGAGTCTCTATTCCGCGTGCTTCACTGGCATCCATTAGCCACTCAGTCGCCTCCTCGTTTCCAGGTCATCGACGCACTCAATCGCTGCCGCCGAAGCTCGGCGTGCGCCTGTTTGTGCCCCAGCAGTGTGGAGTCGGACGCGTTTGTGCCAATCCCAGCCAGCACTCGTATCGTCTGCAATCGTCGCTGGGCGCTGACATCAGCGTGCTGGAGACGCTGCTGGAATCGCGTCTATGCTGCGCAGTGCCACAGCAACTGCTCTCGATTTGGATACAGCGGGAGAAGGAGCTGCTGCAGGAGATCTCCGGCATGGGTGAGCTGAGCGGCGAGTGGCGTTGGCGCCAAATGAATCTGCTCGAGGAGCATTTGCGCCTGCTCAAGGACTACTCCCAGGCCAAGCAGAACATCCAGCAGCTGATGCGCGACGGCATCTACTACAAGCGCTCGTCGGCCAAAACGGACGAGGCGCTCGAGTTTCTGCCCGTCAACCTGCACGTGCAGCGCATGTGGGCCCAAAATGATGCACTGCAGCGTCGTGGCGTACTCGACATTGTCACCGTGGGCGCATTCACACGCCACGATGCCAAAGGCCGCAAGTGCGGCGGCCTCATCAAGTGAGTCTGCACGAATATATAGCTATATCCAGTTCTGCTCTTCAACATATGCCCATTATCCTTCTCGTGAAGGCCTAGCTAGGCTCTCTCTTATCAATAGACTACAAGTGCTGGCCTGCAAATTGTGCTAGAGTCTGGTCATAAGCCCAAGAGGGAGAATCATCTATTGAAAGGAGACAGAAAAATGGAATGGCATACGTAGAAAAGGACAGACTGCTCTTGTCGGTATTGCCCGACTAGTAGATACCCTGAACCCTGTGCGAAGAGTGCAGTTGCCATTGTTCTTAGGCACTCACATCACGTTCACTATGGGTAGTTAGTTATAGACTAACTTGCGTCTAGTCAAAGTTCGAAATTCCTTTTAAATTTTGGAAAAAGGAACCGAATGCATCTAAAGTTGGTAATATTCATAGGCTTCACAGTCTATATAAGAAAATGTTGCATTTATAATAGGGAACCGCTGGGTATTCCTGGCTTTACAGTCATGCCTCATGCCACATCCGCATTCGACTCCTAAGCGATAACAAGAACATGGAAAATATAGTAGAATAGTCCATAATATATAGTAGAATAGTATATAGTCGTACAGGAAGCTCTTCGCTTTCACTGCGTTCATAGGGACGGACAGACAGGGGTAGATCGTCCCGAAAGTGGATTCCGATCAAGTTCATTAAAGCTTACGCCTTCTGCTGCCTGTCTACCCTGCATATATACCCTGTTGATCCATTTTGAAGGGCATTCGAATTTCAATTTGAAAAAGAAGAGGGAACTGGGATATGTTATAGATTGTATATACATGCATGTCGAGTTTGTATTAAACCCTTCGTCCTTCCATTGCGATAGGCTGCTGCAGGAGAGCAAGGCCTGGAAGCTGGAGCAGAGCAACGCCTGCAAGGTGCAGGCGGCCAACGATGCTGTCCAGGCGACCAAGCAGCTGCGCAAGGAAATCGTGGAGCTGATGTCGCAGCTGCTGCAGCTGGCGGCGCAGCGCAGTGCCCAGGACATGATGCCGCTGTGCAATGAGATGATTAACAAGACGCAGACGCTGCTCAACATATGGGAGCCCAGCATCGTCGAGGAGGCTGTGACGTTCATAGAGCGACATCGCATTATCGAGGAGCCGGACAACGAGCTAATGGAGCCGATGTCGCCGTTCCGCAAGATAACGCAGCAGCTGAGCGCGCTGGAGCTAAAGTCGCCGGAGCTGGAGGACTTCGCTACGCCCGTTGTGGCGCCGCCGGACTTGTGGCCGCGCGGCGTCCAGCCGCTGATGCGCTCCAACAGCTGGCATCCGAGCAACACGTCGCCCTCGAGCTCGCTGGACATCAACGCGATTGACTCGCTGCAGAACGTGGTCAAGTGCTACAATGCGCACCTGCGGAGCCTCGAGCAGCAGCAGCAGCAGCAGCAGCAGCGGCAACGGCAGCGTCAGCAACAGTCGGCAGCAGTGCCACAGCCTCCAAGTGAGCTGTCGGACGAAGCCACATATCAATCACTGCCGCCCAACTGGGATGGCGTTGCTGCCACATCGTCATCATCGTCGACAGCGCCGCTGCAGCTGATCGATCTGGATGAGTTGGTGAAGGCAGTGCGAAAGCGACCATTGACGGCCAGCTTTCTGGACACGAAGCTGATGAGCTCGTCGCCGTCGGCGAACTATTATCGGCCCACGGAGGAGCCGGAGCCACTGGATCTTACCCAGCTGAATATCGAGGCCAGTGTCATGTGCCTGGTCAGCAAGCTGAAGTTCTTCTGCGGCCGCTGCGACAGTCCCGCCATACGGTTGCGTCATCCCAAGGTGCCGCTGAAGCGCGAAGGCTTCGCCGTGGCGCCGCAGCAGGCGCCCGATGTGATAGCGGCGCCTATGGAGCCGACCCAGCAGCTCAAACTTGATCTGGCGCCAGGTCCACCAGCCGCACCGCCACCACCAACTGCACCGCCCAAAAAGGGCAACAAGTTCACCGACGGCCTGGATCTATCGCTTACCACCGACTGGGTGGCTGAGCTGCGTCCCAGCATGCGCAAGCTGCGCCATGCCATGGACCGTCTGCTAAAGACGGCGCGCCTCATGCACTCCGTGCAGCGTCTGCAGCAGGACGTGCGCTGCAACCGCCTCCAGGCGAGCATCATGTACCGACGCGATGTTTGCTTCTCGCAGGCGGTAAGAGTTCCTCAGGCCAGGCACAGGCTTCAAGGCATAGCATTACTCATCTGGATATAGAAAAGACAAATTTTAGATAGACATATTTATTATGGGGAGCTCCATGAAACACCTATGTGGATGTAGGAATTGTCAGGGATCATTAAGATCAGAGCCAGAAGATGTGCCCCTTTAGTCCTGCTCTCACCTTTAGAAGGAACTTTTAAGTTTATTTTCCGTATAATTATTCCTAGAGCTAGTCAGACGAAGTGGCCAACTCAGTGTGGCACGCTCGAGGATATATAAAGACGAGCTGTTAGTTCATTCAGACCAGCTGTCATGGAAGAACTCTGAAGGGATCTCTGAAGATCATTTTGAGAGTTATGTATGCAGGCCAAGGCTAGGTGAAAAAGGATATCCAGAAACTATATAGTCTGACAGATGTATTAAGTGGAGAGGAGGAGGAGGAACACATATCCATATGTACATAGACTCATATTTATATTTGCTGTTTCTCCACACAGTTGACGGCGTTGGTGAGCGCTTTGATGCTTCGGCTGTGGGGCAGCGAGCTGGATGGGGCATATATGTCGCTGCTGCGCGAGCTGGGGCCGCTGGCGTACTTCGAGGGGCTGCTGTCGCTGTATGGCGCTGAGACGGACATGTGGAGCGACATGTGCATCGCTATTGAGGATTTGTCGGCGGTCAGTTTTACGCTGGTGCCGGCCGCACAGGACGAGGTGCAGCCCGTGCCGCGTATAACGGGCTCGCGGCAGGCACTGGAGGTGCTGCTGCCAGTGCCGGAGCACGTGCTGCCCACGAGTGGCCGCAACACGGTTAGCTTCAAAATCACGCCCGTCTTCTTCAACATTGGCATCAATGAGAAGGCCTCGTTGGGGCACACGCACGAGCAGCATCGCTCCAATCTGGACAACTTTCTGCGGCTGAGCCAGTACTTCAGTCGTTACCGCAAGCTGGGGCTAAATGCGACATGCGCTGCCGATGCGGATGCCAGCGTCTCGGAGTGGGATGCTCTACAGTCGCTGCTCGGCTATATGGAGCAGCAGTTGCGCGCCAATGCGTCGAAGAATGTGAAGATTCTGCACCTGGCCGAG
Source organism: Drosophila hydei (assembly GCF_003285905.1). Classification (NCBI taxonomy): domain Eukaryota; kingdom Metazoa; phylum Arthropoda; class Insecta; order Diptera; family Drosophilidae; genus Drosophila; species Drosophila hydei. The sequence continues at coordinate 431,919 of NW_022045854.1, forward strand.
GATGCGTGTCGCCTGATGGGCGGACTACGCTTTACATCCTGCAAGAGTGCCAAGGATCGCACCGGCATGGCCGTCACACTGGAGCAATGTCGTGTCCTGGTCCGCGAATTCCAGCTGCCCGCCAAGCAGGTGCCCTACGCACTCAGCACCATGCGCAGGTTGTATTCCATCTTTGCATCATCCTCGACACACGCGTCCTAATTGAATTGTCCTCTTTCTTGCAGCGAGGGCACCCGCATGGACAACGTCTTTAAGAATATTGGCAAGCACAAATACGCTTTTAATCTGCCTCAGGTGATTATGCTGCCGGCCATGTATAGGCCCCCAGTGGGCGCCTACGGCAAGGCCCAGACCTAAGGCACCTACAAATCACTTCGTTACAAAATTGTTTTAGTCTAAGGCCAAGCAGGTGACACGAGTACTTATGAGCAACATATATACATATATATAACAATTAACATTTAATATTTAACATTTAAACTGTGCCAAAAATCAAACAAGTTAATCAGCTAACAACTAATTAAATTAGAGCATCACAAAACGGAAGTGAGAGAGCAAGAAGTTGCCTTCGCCTGCAAGCGAAAGATTTGTTAAACACATTAAACGATTCCATAGGAGAATAAATATATATATATATATCTGCATATATATATGCGTGTATAGAGTTAGCTTTCCTCTATTATTTATGTACTAATTTATTTAAACTATTATGTAATTCATACACGATACACTTGGCATGTTACTTGTAGGAGCGCAACGTGTACTTCGATTTAATTCCATGTACTTCCAGCGAATGAAAGCAACTTGTTAACCAAAATACAAAATAAAACCAAAAATCATACAACGATTAGCAAAGGTATGTGTATATCTAAATGGCTTTGTTTAGTAATCCTGCACACGTCCAGTGCCTAGTCGACGTTTGCGTATCTCCGTCTTTAGCCAGGAAGGCACATCGCGTAGCGGATGGGCATTGGGAAAGCGAAGCGGCTGCTCCGGACCATCGAAGGGATGCGTTTTTGCAAGCTTGCGCTGCAGATACTCCTTGTTCACCTCCTTGATGTCACGGTGCTTGTCCATGTACAGATTGAATGGCTGCTTGAGCGGAAAGAACTTCTGGTCTGCCAAATATGGCTTTGGGAAATCATACTCGTAGACCGGCTCCTTAAGTTCTGCAAATGGCAATCGACAATTAGAATGTATTGCGCAGATCTGTATAGCCAATAGCTTACGCAAAACATTGTGGTAGAAGCTTGTGAGGGATTCATCCCAATTGGTCTGGTAGAAGGCGAGACCCGCCGGCGTCAGGTCATCCTGATGCTGACGATAAAAGTCCAACGTGCTAAAGCTGCGCTTCTCAAGGTTATTGTTGTCCTTGGCGTCCAGCTTGTGTGCGCTCAGATCCAGGCGGGATTGCTGCTTGTAGAGCACGAAAACCATGCGCTGATAACCCAAGCCTTTAGGTGGGAATGGCGGCAGATAGTCGGCTAATACCTCGCCCTCGCCAATCTTGCCATTGGGTATATTGGCGCTATAGGGAAAATAATATAATTTAGAAAAAGGAAACATACGCATTATGTTTTTGGTGACCTACATAAACCAGTGAAGGCACTCGGCTGACGGATTGGTATAGTGTGCATCGGGATTGGTGGCCAGAAGGGTCCAGAAGCTATCGCCCTGCGCCGCCTTGCCCGTAATAGGATCCAATTGGCCATCGAAACTAACCAAAGGCGCTTTACTCGCCTCAGAGGGCTTAATAACATTGCCATTGTATACGGCACTAAGGGTATCGGCATTGAGCTCGTATTGTATGGTTAAAGGCACGCGCGGCACAAAGTAGGCGCTGCCAAACAGATGCTCAAAAATGCCATAGTGATCCGCCAGCAGACGCAGACCATGCTGGCCCGTTGTCTGCACATATGTATCCTGCACCTTGTCCAAATCAATAAGCACTGTAAGTAAGTAGCTTTATTATACATGTAGCTGAAAGGATTTGCAGTTACTTGCATTTATTGTCACGGGCCAGTTGCTCGAGCTCCTTGCTGGAACGCTGTGCCTTGAGATGTTCAAGGCGTGCCTTTAGCTGTGCCGAACGCGATGGCTTTAGCTGCGGAAAGCCAATGTTAATGCGTGCCACTATCTCCGGATCGGTGACGTTGTCGTCTAAGCATAATATAAGTGCGAAAAGTCAGTCAACTGCTGCAGCTGAGGCTGGGTTACATCAACTGCACATACCTTGTAGTCGCTGTTCCAGGGTGCGAGCAACGCCGGGCGGTTTGCCACGCAGCGTGTGCCCCTGTCGCGTGTTTACATTTAACAGCAGCAGCGCTATTGACTGTGTGCTACGCAAGCTGCCATTTATGCTGCTTTTCATTAATAAATTACTAAAAGACATTGTGTTTTATAAGAAGGCGGCCCTCGCGTTTTCAACTCAACTGCACAGCTGATGGCAGGCCGATATGCGATAGTCCGATAGCTGCTCAAAACCAGTGCTGAATAATCCCAGTTAATTGTCATTAATTTTCCAATGATCTGGCAGCCTTATCCGACAAAATATATTCGTTTTAGTTTGAATGTTATCAGTTATACGAAATGTTTAAGCCGTCCATATTTTTTCATTGAAGACAGGTTATTTAATTGTCTTTAAATAAATAAATATCTAGGCTGCAGTTGTGTTTTATTATACTTCTAAATTTCTTTTATTTATTATTTATTATATTTCATTAGGCTTTTACGCTTTTATTAATGATAAGGATGCTGATGACCGCGAAATTGTTTCGTATTATATTTATATGTCCTTTTTTATTAATTTCCGGTTGATTTCATTTTTGTGTGCACATTTGTAACTTCATCCTTGGCGTAATTTCATTAACTGATGGCAATTATTATTATTGTGATGCATGTTCATAAATACATTTCAGATAATTAAGAAATGAAGGGAGCAACTATTTACGTCATTACAATACGTTGCGTTAATCGATTGTATATAAATAAATATACAGTTAGGGATGCTAGCGCCTTCCATTGAAGTAATTTCTAGCCAGTCGGATAAAAATTGCGCAGCACTGGTTGCGAGTGCCGGTGACGAGCCTCCTACACACACGCCTACACGCGGCGCACGCTTACATATACATATCTACTTGCATACACATGTACATGCATTTGTATATTGTAGTAGGCGTAGTGTTATACGAACGCACACATAGGCATACATGGAACAAACCAGTTTTCATGCGCGCCGTATAACAGTTTCACTGCCGGCGTCGCTGCCGCCAAAGCAGCGGCCGTTGATGCGTCGGCGCTCGAAAAGGACAAACTCAAGGGCAATCCATTGCTCAGGCCGTACAACGGAACAAAGGCCCGTCATCAGGAGCGCGGCACTAGATGAATATAAAATTGAAGCAAATATCCCAAAATACACGTACACACATACAGACTATGAAAAGCCATGTAAATATAAATACATCTTTATATTTCTATGCATTTATATATGTTTGTGTATGTATTTCTAAATGTGCGTATATTTTGTGTAACTAACTGAAGCGATTACACAATCCCAATCCGACCTTACCTCATACGTCATGGTGCTAACCAAATGTCCTTTCTACTAAACATGAGAGTTTGACATTTGTGAGCTGCCCACGCCGTCAAAGCGCCCACACACACATACACACACACCCAAATATGCTACTTAGCTCACTCTCTCAAACTCGCACACTCTTGCCCTTGCTCTCGCTCTTGCTCTCGCTCTCGTTGCGTTAAATTTTGAGGTTAAATTCGAACTGACATTTAGTATTTAATATATTGTGAAAAAAACAGAATCAATGTCAATTGTCTTATCATTCGTGGCCGTTGTTGTTATTGTTTTTAAATTTTGCAGTTGTTGTTCGACTCGTCTCGAGTCAGCAGCTTCTGGACTCCCGCAGCAATGCTTAGCTCAAATTTCCACAAAAAAAAAAAACAAAAAACTTTCCACTGCGCACGCACCATAACCGGAATCGGTTCTAGCCGGTTAGCTTGAGTTCAGTCTTCAGTCTCTGCCCCTTCCTGTGACAGCAGACGCCCATAGACGACATTCATTAGCCGGGCGAGGTAGTCGGAAGTGTGTATTGATTGGATCGTTGGGCATCCTTTGTCAAGTAGCCCTTCTGCCATTAGCTGCCACTGAATTGTTCCACTGCAATTTTCTAATTCTCAAAGTTCAGCGCATTTCCTTGCCTGTAAATGATATGTGTACACACACATATATATATATATATATATATATATATATATATATATATATATATCGATTATATATATATATATATAGCAGGTATTACCTGGAAATCAAGCTTTGCTATGTGTAGCACCTCCGCCGACTCTTACCATTACCATTCCCATTCCAATCCCCATTTCCATCCAGAGTCCACTTGGCTTGCTGCTGATAATTGATAAGCAACACGTCCGGGATACTTGAACATATGCCCATTTGGGCAATCAGGCGAGGCACACATAGAAATATAGATATACGTATACGTATACGTATTATATATATATCGTACTATAGCACCCGTCAGTACGTATATACATATGTATATATAGCCATAGCTATTTATATGATAGCATCAGATAAAGATCTGACTTTTATATTTGTTTCGTATACCCACATCAATGCTGCCCCCATTGAGTGCTGCTTGAAGTGTCGATTATCGCTTAATGAGTCTGTTTTTATTTGTTTTTAGAAAATAGCACGATTCCATTTGCCTGGCAATGCCAATGTCAATCGGAAAGGTCCCTGACCGTCCTTATCAATAGCCACCCCAGCGAACGCGCGTGTTTTGCACTTTTACTTTCGTCCACGGCTCGGCAATTGGCTGCGATTGCATCAAATTGACTCGAATGCTTTTACTTTTGTTACCCCCCTCCTCCTCCCCCTCCCTCTCCCCAGCAGATTTTGATTCCTTTCATGAATGTATACAAATTAGTAACGAGCACTTTCTTTACATATAACAGATTGTCCGATTACTTAACGTTACTTAGTAG